>NW_023416307.1:73391222-73818722 GCF_014176215.1 Rousettus aegyptiacus
CCAGCAATCGTAATCTCTGCATTATAATAAAGCATGATTCCAATGAGTATTATTTATCACAATATTTAGTAAATTTTACATCATCCTCTGGTTTTGTGATAACAATGATCTTGAATGGACATGAGAAGGAATGATTTCATGAGATATAAATAGGTGCCAGCTAATACTGGAATGGGTTTGAATAGCGGCAGTTTAGTGAATTATCTCACAAAACATTAAAAAAACACATTAAAGTGTCATCTGTGCATTTGAGAATAAAGGGTAAATTTATTTTCTATGGCTTTCAAAATAGCTATCTTTCTGCTCTGAGATGCAGAATCATGATGATCATGTGATCAGCTTTCAGTTAGCTAATAGTAGAGAACTTCAAACAGAGCAAGAGAAGAGTTGATAGATTGTACAGATGGGGAAATAGCAATGTCCAGTATCAGAAAGTCACTTAAATAGTAATAGGTTTCTTTTTTTAAATTCATATCTCCATCTTGTCTACTTCATTGCTAGTAAGTACAGAAAAAAAAATGGAGTCAAGCTAGAATATTTTAAAACCACACTTATGTGCAAATATGACTCCAGAAACAACAGTTAGGAATGCCTGAGTAAAGTAAGGTACAAGTTAGGAATAATACACTATCAGAAGCCATTAGAAGCCTGGTGATGAATACTTTTATTGCCAGTCTAGCTTATCCCTGTCAATACCTTTAGGCTGTTACTAGGTAATGCCTTGAGTTTTCTGATCCTAATATTTCTACTTAAAACAATATGCAAATCTGTTTCTTTTTATTTCAAGACATCAGCCAAATATTTTAGAAGGTTTAACATAAACTTATGATCAAATATAAATTATTTTAAACATTCTTTTAAAACATATGACTGTTAAAGATACTGATTTGATTTAAACCATCAACAACTTCACAATAAAGTATGTAGCAAATATTCTAACTATTAATTACTAAAAACAACATGCCACTCCTGCTTCTGAACACGGAAATAAGTTTGGTCACTTTCCTTGGACTAATGTGTAGTATAACCTATAATATTACAAAACAAATCTACATTCTTGGATAATAGGAAATTACTAAATTATTGGTACTTGACAGAAACCTACTGCGCTACTAAAATACAGTATAAATTTCTGTATTATTGCAACTGCTGTTTTCTAGTTGCTGTTACTTTTTAAGTGTCATTCACCTATAGAATTTTGCATTTTCATAGTTATTAAAGATTAGTTATCTGCTTCGTCTGCTTGTTGCACTATTCCGTGACCTCCTGGTTTCACTAATCTGAGCTTACAATTATTACATTCTTTTATATATTCTTTTCAAGACTTTATTTTATTTATTTTAATCATCTGATTTTAGGTCCTATTCTTTCTGAATTCTTCTCATTCTACTCTAATCAATAAGGGAGTCATAGTATGTCAGCCATACATTGTAAACCCCTATTATTTTCATGGTTTTATTTCTTGGGTTTTCTAGTTTCATTTACACATATTGGGAAGCCATACTACACACTCTGGTCTCATTATAGACTGTTTTTTTATACTCTGTCTTCTTGGACTCTTATTTCTTAATGTGCTATGTACTTTCTTTTGCTCTCAGTTCTCAATAATCTTCTTAGCTTTTACCATGAAATAATTACTAAATGTGTATTGTGGATTTTGTTAGAATATTAGTCAAATATTTAGTCGAATATTAGTCAAATATTTTGGAGAACTTTACTGTTTGAAACTCCGGTTGATTCATCTAGAAAATAGATATTCTGTAATAATTTAATACCTGTTATGAGTTGAATTGTGTCACTCAAAAAAAGATAATGTCTAACTCCCAATACCTCAGAGAGTGACCTTATTTGTAAATAGGGTCATGATAAATGTAATTAATTAAGATGAAGTCACAATGGAACAGGGAGAGTCCTTAATCCAACATGACTGGTGTCCTAATAAGAAGAGGAAAACATCTGGTGAAGACAGAGGCACACTGGGAGAATAGCAAGTCGTAATGAAAGCAGAGATAAAAATACTGCAGCTGCAAGCCAAGGAGCACCAAGAATTGCCAGTAAACTACCAGAAACTAGAAAGAGACAAGTAGGATTCTCCCTTAAAAGTTTCAAAAAGAGCATGACCTTGCTGACATCTTGAGTTTGCACTTCTTACCTCCACAGCTATAAGACAATTTTTAAAATTGTTTTGTCATTCAGTTTGTGCTAATTTGTTACAGCATTCCTAGGAAGTTAATAATAGTATATTACCTTGCAATGTTGTCATCATAGTACATTAAACATTATATGATAGGAATCTGCTTCTGTGTCTGTCTTACAGAAGTGTTCTAAAATATTAAGTGTTGTCACTATTATTCCTAATATTTGCCCTTACAAACATCAAACATTTTTTTTCATGACTCTTCGATTTCAGGTATGAAACTAATGTTTCTTTCATGAGTGAGCTACAGGAGGCAAAATAGTCATATTCAGTATGCTAAAGTTTGAGTCATATTTAAACTATTTCTATGCCATCAGAAAATCTCAGAATATTTAAATATTTTCTGCCAAAACACAATTAGTTTGTAACTATATTTCAATTTAATATATATTAAGAATTTCTAATTTTCCTTACAAAAATCGTACTTTGAATTTATCTAAAGGCACGTTATGGAAAAATGTTAGAGTAAGGTGGAAGCCATTCACCTTTTTTTAATAAAATGCTGTGGCACAGCTATGGGATTTGCTGGTCTGTTTGTCTTTCTAATAGTGTCGTACTCCACTTCTTCTGTCTTTCCCAGCCATTCCCTCAGATGATCTTGTCCTGAGCAGCCAATACTGAAACCCAGCAGATGGAGAACAAAAGAAAAGTACCAGAGGATAGCCTGTGAAGAAATCTAGAGGATCAAAGGCATGCAATAGCAAACTTTGGATCTGACAATGAAAACGTAATAGAACTTATTCAATAAATGTAAAATTTATGTGAGAGAAGAGTAGGTATTTTCATTTCTAATAATGCATCTGCAATTGCAGTCATGGAAATAGTTAAGATAAAAATAAATAATTTGAAAATGTCACTTAATTCATGTTAGGATATAATGAAATGATTCTCCTAGGTCTAAAATTACTCCCTGAGAGGAAGTTAAGCAACAGGGATTCTGCATTAACTCCACCATAATAATGTACCATCCCAAAACATCAGAATCTCTCTCTGCAGTGGGAAATCATACCCTAGGAGAATACGACTGATTATACTTAGACATACTTATTGTGATGTTTTTTAAAATGATCCTTGAAGCTTAATTTTCATAATACATATACATAAAATTTACCACATATAAAAATATTGATTTTCTTTCATATTATTCTTATTTTCATGACTTTAGAATGACAAAGTTATCATTTATAAATTAACTTAATTTTTTTAGGTGAGGCAATCCTTGGTTGACCTCACAGATTTCAAGGACCTTGTCAGCTTACAATCTCTTGTTTAAAATTTTTTTTTTTTATACCTACAGCACCTGGTCTTCCTAGGTGTTCTCCCATCTAAGTATTAACCAGGCTTGGCCTTGCTTAGCTTCCGAGATCAGATGGGATCAGGCTTGTTCAGGGTAGCATGGCTGTAGACCAAAAAAAATAATCATTTATTAAATATCAAATAAATTTGGCAATAAAAAAAGTACATTCTTTGCACATTTATTTAGATCATTCACACAAAAATAATTTCAGGGAATAATAAGTACATAATCACAATTAAGTATGTTCTAATGAATTTATCCTATATTACTGTTAATAGTAGTATATGCTCATTAGAGAAAAGACACAAAAACAATAGCGGTACAACTAAAAATAGTATATGACAGACTGAATTGATTTTTTAGTTTACTGAGAACAAGTAACCATTCTAGCCACCGAATCTTTCATAGGTAGTGCTTTACAATAAAAGATTGTGTAAACGAGTTATAGTTTAGTACTTTTACCAAAAAAAAAAAAAAAAAAATGCACATGTTTGGATCACTCAAGTGCATATTTTAATATATTGTATATAGTTTATTAGAAATTTTAAAATGTTGAACACATAATATTTTGTAACATTAATCTTATTAGTAACTACAAGTAAAACAGACAAAAATCAAACGGATCCAGAACCAGCTCTAGAGAAAAGCCCTGCTACATTTCAATAAAAATGTTGATATAATTTTTTTAGCACATATGTAATAAGAAAACTAATTCCAGGGTATTTAAAAATACCACAACATAAATTGGGCTCTTCTTTACAGACAAACTTATTACACAGACAAAAGTAGATAAAGAAGCTTGTACTTTTCATTTATACTACCTATATTCAGTTAGGAGCTCACTCACTAATCTGTTTAGGTAATTGATTATCGAATGACTCTGAAATGTTAAATTTTAAAAATAAATAGATCTGGCATGTTATTATATCTGTTGTCTATTTTTAGTTTATTTATTGTATTTATTATATTTTATTGATGCAAATTTAAATAATATCCTATTAATTTCAGGTATACATCATTGCAATTTAATGTTTATATACATTACAAGATAATCCCCACTATAAGTTCAGTTACCATTTGTCACCTTACCCAGTTATTACAATACTATTAAATGACAAACTTGAACTTTTTTAAATGAAATGTGCACAATATGCATGATTATTCCTGTTCATACCTGTATCTCTAATAGTATTGAACAATTATTCATAATATATAATAGAGATATTATAATTATTATATAGAGATAATCTCTTTGCCAATTTAGCTAGAAGTAAATATTTCATGTTCTTTTTTCCAATTATTTTTAGCTATAAAATATATTTGTATGAGCATTAAAAAGGTAAATATCAGAAAATATATTCTCTTTATTTGATTGGGTTTTGACACACATATGTCAAAATTTTGCTACCATTATTACTATAATTTCCATTTTGTTATTAGATTTCTGAATTTTGCTTTATAAATTTTAGAAAAATCATAGTATGTTGGAGATGGCTGATAACAGTCCATAAAAGCTGGATTAAATTTTCAGAATTTTGTGAGTTGTTAGAATCTATACTGACAGCTTGATATCTGCCATATTAAATTTATTTACATAACAGATATATGCAAATACTATAAATTAGAGATATTTTTTCTCTCCTTAGGAGAGTCAATTTTTCAATATTTACCAACAAATCACAAAATCACATATGTAAAATAATTCTTTATATTTTCTAACTATGGTAAGAAGAATGCCTCCTCCATCCCCACCCCTAAACCCCACAAATGTAATAGTGTCTCAGTTGTTGAAACCTGCAAATAGTTTTTATTACATGACAATAGAGACTTTGTAGATGCAATTAAGGTTATGGACCTTAAAACGGGAAGTTTATCTTGGATTATCTAGATAAGGACAAAGAGCTCTTAATATCTCATGAATGCTTAAAGGCAGAGAACTTTCTCAGGCTAGGGGCATGGGTGATAAGAAAAAGGAAGGTTTCAGAGAGATTTGGAATGCAAGAAAGACTTGGTTCATTATCGCTGGCCTTGAAAATGATTGGGGCCATAAGGCAGGTAATGTGGGAGGCCTGAATAAGTTGACCATGATCCTTGGTGATAATGGAGACCCTGATCGTACAACTGAATGGAACTGAATTCTACCAACAACCTGAATGAAACAGGATGTGGATTCTCCACCAGAGCCTCCTGGAAAGAGCCCTGGCAACTCATACCTTGATTTCAGCCTGTGAGATCTAGTGCAGAAAAGCTAGCTAAGTCTCCATGGTCTTCTTATCTATAGTATTGTAAGATAATAGATTTGTCAAAGTTTTAATCAAATTCAAATATTTTTAAAGTATGAAAACTTGCTGGAAATAGTTCATTGTATATATTACCACATCTTTTTTTTCCATTCATTTATCAATGGAAACTTAGGTTGCTTCCATATCTTGGCTATTGCAAATAATGCTACAATGAACATAGGGGTGAATATATCATATTAGTCAATAATAAAAAAGAACGAATTTTGCCATTTGGTTTAACATGACTGAAACTAGAGGCTATTATGCTAACTGAAATAGGTCAGACAGAGAAAGACAAATACAGTATGATTTAATTTATACGTAGACTCTAAGAAAAACAAAACAATCGAATAAATAGAACATATAGAAACAAACTTATACTACAGAGAATAAAGTGATGGTTGCCAGAAGGGAGAGAGGCTAGAGAGATTCATAGGAAAAGTAATGGAGAATAAGAGTTACAAATTTGCAGTTATAACATTAAAAAAATAATTAGGGATGCAGTGTAAAGCACAGGGAACATAGTAAATAGTATTGTTATAACTTTATGTGGTGACAGATGGTTACTAGACTTATTGTGCTGTTTACATCTTAAGATATCTAAAAGTTGAAACAATATGTTGTACAGTTGAAAATAATATAATTTTGTATGTGAAATATAGTTTAATAAAAAATACAAAATTTGAATAATCTGTATATCATTTTTGCTTACAATCCATGACTTTCACTTTATAGTTTTCCAAGTTAGTGTTTATGTTTTTAAGTAAGTATGCAAAACAGTCTCGAAAACCTTAAAAAATATACTTTGTTATATGGACAAAGATGATATAGATGATAATCATTTTCTTAAAAGAGACAAAAAAAATGTTTCAATTAATGAAGTTACTACAAATATGTTACCTGTGTTTAAAAGTTACAAAAGTTTATGTTTCTTAATTGTTATATAAATGGCTGAATTATTTTAAAATCTCTATTAATAATGTGTTTAAAATCATCTCCAAGCAGTTAATTGTTATTCACTTAGTATCACTTAAGGTGGAGCTTTAGAACTGCCTTCATGTGGAGGATCTTTGGGTCTATACAGAGCTTACCTAATGTTAAGAGATTAAGAATTTTTACTATTATGAAAATGTGTTAATGAAACACATGTTAAATTAATGTAAGTAAGTACAGCACAACATTTTTGTAGCTAATATTTGGAAATCATTTATAATAAATTAAGAAACAGACTTTGGAAGAATGTTGTATTTTAATTTAATTATAATGTAAAAATCTAAATTAATTTAGATTTATAAATTTCTACAAGATAGGGCAAAGGGAGCAATTTTCAGAACCTTTTTTCTCCTCTGGCTTTATTGAAATATAAGACAATTAGTTGCTGGTATTTACATTGTACAATTCAATGAGTTTTTTTCTATTATAGTTGGCGTACAATAATATATTAGTTTCGGTTGTACAGCATGATTAGAAATCTATATAACTCACAAAGTGATTGGCCAACTAAATCTAATATACCTCTTCTCTCTTAAATATTTATTACAACATTGTTAAGTATTTTCTTTATGCTATACTTTACATCTCCATGTCTGTTTTGTAACTATCCATTTGTACTAATCCCTTTGCACTTTTCTGTCATTTCCCAAACACACTCCTATCTAGTAGTTTTCAAAATATTCTCTGTATCTATGAATTTACTTCCATTTTTGTTGTTGTTGCTGTTTATTTTTTTCTTTAGATTCCACATGTATGTGAAATCATGTGATATTTGTCTTTATCTGACATTTAATTCAGAGCAATAACTTCTAGGTCTATGAAGACAATATTTTTTTCCATCACTTTCCTTTTAGTCTGTGTATAACTTTTAATCTGAAATAAGGCTCTTGTAGGCAGCATTTGTAGAAATCTTGTTTTTTAGCCATTCAGCCACTCTACCTTTTGATTGGAGCACTTAATTCTTTTCTATATGAGATACTTGTTGATAGGAATGTAGTCATTGTCATTCTTTATTCCTGTTTTTGATACATGTTTTTTCTTCTTAAAGAAGTCCCTCCAACATTTCCTGTAATACTGGCTTGGCGTTGATAAATTCCTTTAGCTTATTTTTGGCTGGGAAGCTCTTTATCTGTCCTTTGACTCTAAATGATAGCTTTGCTAGATAAAGTATTCTTGTTTGTAGATTCTGTGTTTTCATCACGTCAAATATTTTCTGCCAAGCCTTTCTGTCCTGTAATGTTTCTTTTGAGAAATTAACTGCAAGCCTTACGGGTATTCCCTTGTAGGAATTAATTGTTTTTGTTGTTGTTGTTGTTGTCGTTTTTTTGTTTTTTGTGGGGTTTTTTTGCTGCTTTTAAGATTCTTTGTATTTAAACTTTGGTGTTTTAATTATAATGTGTCTTGGTGTGGGTCTCTTTGAGTTCATCTTTTTTGAGATTCTCTGAGCTTCCAGGGGTTATATGTCTATTTCCCTCATGGGGTTAAGGAAGTATTCCATCATTAATTTTTAAATAGCTCTTCAGTGTCGTTTTCTTTCAGGTACTCCTATGACATGAATATTTTTACATTTAATAGTGTCCTATAGGCTCCTTAAATTATTATTATAGTCTTGGCTTCTCTTTTCTTTCCGTTCTGATTGAGTGTCCTTGGCTTCCCTATCCTCTATATTGATGTTTAGATACTCTCCTTTATTCACTTTGTTTATTCCATTTAATATACTTTTTATATCAGAGAACGTGTTCTTCATTTCTCACTGGTTCCCTTTTATAATTTCCACTTCCTTTATTATGTCTTTTTATCTCTTTGTTAAAGTTCTCACTGAATTCATCTATACTACCCCTAAGTTCACTGAGCATCTTTATAACCAGTATTTTGAACTCTGCATCTGTTAGATTGACTCCATTATTCCTGGATCTCTGTTCTGTTCTCTCATATGGTTTCAGAGAATCCTCTGGGCACAGCAACCTCTGTTATCGAGTTTGATGATGTCTCAGCTATGGCAGTGATGAGTCTGCACACTGGGACAAGTGAGGGCTCAAAAGAGAAACAATGTATTCCTCCAGCACTTCTACCCAGGAGAAAGCCTTACCTCTGGCCCTCATTCTGACAACCCTGTAAATTCTGTCCCCCTGTAAGTCCCTGGTGCCCCCTGTGCAGCTGACCTCACACTGGTGCTCAGAGTGAATAGATCTGTCACTGTGAAAGTCCGCTCACAGACACAAACCTTTTAAGAGGGGTCTGCAGCTGCCACAGCCTGTTTCGCACTCAGCCACTCGGGACTAGACGGCCTCATGTCTCCTCCCCTTCTACCTTCTACCATTGCAGGGTGATTTCCTATTTCTCTCCTTAGTTGTAGTGCTTCTGTTCATTTAGATCCCAGGTGACTTTGCTCACTTTTTGCTGTGTTTCTGTCACAACTTTGATTTGGTTGCAGGAGGGATGAACAAAGCCTCTATCATCTATGCCATATTTTTCTTCTAGAATTTTTCGAAATTAGATCATAATTTCAATAATTATATATTTTATAAATATAAAAAATAAATGCACTTAATTCCTCAGTATACCATCTTAGATACATGATTTATGCAACTAATCTGTTCATTCTTCTAAGGGGAAACATTTGTTCAACTCAGAAGAATTTATTAAATAAACAATTTAGCATCAGGTAAACAATTTATTTAGACAATTGAATATGTTTTATTTTACAAATACTCTCAGTTTTGGTCATTTTTTTGTTTTATAAGTAAAAATATACGAAATATAAATTAAATTAAATGTCCAAAAATATAAATCTTAAATTTAGTGAAAATCTTCTCCCATTAATTAAGTAAATAAAGTTTCATTTGAAGGTGAGAGAAACAGAGAAATGAAGAAAACAAATGTATCCGACAATAAAATTATTTTGCACATTAATGCACATACATTTTATTTTCTACCCTATTACAAATAAATTTATGCAATTTAAAAACATATGCATTTATATATAATTTTATATACTTAAAAACATATTCATATTATCTATATTTGTGGAAGCATACACACATATATATAGGATTTAATAATTTTTTAAGATGATAAAGATATAGTTTATTTTGTATTGACTCTAGACTTATTATTTAGAATATTTGTGATTTCAATTAACAGGTTTGTTCCTTTTCATTTCAGGATTATTATAGATAATAATCACAAATTACTAAGAACTAACTACTACAACTGACAAATTTTGATGAAATAAAATTTTATCTTCTTTTGTAATTGTGTAATATGTTTAATAATCACCCACCCATTAATGCCATAATTTGTATCCTTTTTAAGTCTTGAGCTTTTATGTATTTCTAATACATCATTAGATTTGAGATTTATAATAACACATTATCAATTAGAATGGGCCATATTTGAATTTATTTGAATGATGTGTAAAATCTTATTTTGAAACATATCGTAGACTATTAAAGGGTTCCTTAAACACATTTGTTCATAAGCAAGTCCTCAGAATCCTTTTCTTCCGTGACAAGACCAAGGAACCTGGATGATGCTAATCTAGATGGACATCCACAGCTCATGAAAGAATCATCACCGCTAATCAAATCAGAGAGAAAACCCACCACTCTGCACCACTGGAGACATTTCATGCACTGAATATTTCATAAGAAGAAGGCTCTAACTGAAGCAGAAATTCTCGACAACTTCAGGTTGCGTGCAAATATTTACTTAAACATTCTAGCACAGTCCAATTGGTGTGCAGTAACAACACCAGTAAGGCTGGAATGATCTTTATAAATTATGGTAATTATATGTGACATGATTCTTCCTAAGTCACAGCAGCTTGTCTTGGCACCTCTTGCATTGCCAGTAATCCCTCTACTTGCATGACTAAGCGGGCAGGGTGCCACAGGAAATCCAATGCAAACATAATGACAAAGTCTGTTTCACTGCTTAAAATAAACTCAGTTGTTGGATTGTATAAACATGAAAACACAATTGAGAACTGACACCAAGCCCCTGAGTCAAGAGAATTGATGTAAGGGTAGAACTTGAAAGTCCTGGAAAAAGATATGTCAGTATGTCAAAATTTGCAACACCAATTCTTTGTTACAATGATGCACAATGTCTTACTACATTTTTCTCTATATATTTAAATAAAATCTTTGCCTTTACATGCATATAGAATAAAAAATGTTCAAAGATTCAAAAAAAACTTATTTTTATTGTTTTCAAAGATTATTTTTGCAATATCCTGATGAGTGCTTTGAATGTTGAATATAATCAAAGATTAAAATATGAATAACTAGGAATGAAGCATAGTAATTTAAAACAATTACAAGTTTGATAAGAAAAAATTAATTTTCATGAATATTAACCAACCAATCTATATGTTTTTACTACACTTGGACAATGAACACTACTTTTTGATACTTTCTCAAATTTGATTCTTTTTTCAGTTCCTCTATCCTCAGAATATTAAAATAAAGTTAACTATCAGTTCTTTAATTGTTTACACAAGTCAATTTCCTTTTATCATTCATATATATTCTAGTATCTTTTAATGTAAGTGTTCTTATTTGAAGTTCAGCCTTGAAATAGGTTTTCAAGTGTTAGTATAAAGAAAGACTAATGAGTTAATGGTGCAGAGAGAGGAAAATAATTTAGTGAATGGTTTACCATCTTAACTACCAAGGTTATAAGAAATAGGATAAGATAACAAAGTGTTTGATATGTGAGTAAAAGTGAATGAATAAAAATTTTCTTTAATTTTGATACATATAAAAAATTTATAAATATATAAATTAAAATGTTAATTAGTAGTTATCTTTGAGGGTATATTCAATTTATTAGAATGGTAATGGAAAGTAGAAAAAATAGAAACACTGGATATCAATCAAAGGAAAAATAAAAGTTAAGTTATCAAACTTAAGGTATATATAATAAATAAGAATGGATTTTTATACTAAAACAAACTTTTCTGGTACATAAGAGAAATCTAATGCTACAGATGAGAAATCTAATACTTGTTACTGTTGTGAATATCAGGTGTGAACTGTGAAGGTGTAAATTAAATTTAAACAAAATGTTTTCTTGTGGCTATGGCAAGTTTTTGTAGCAGATCAAGCCTTCCAATGTAAGCAACTGAACATTTAAATAAAATTATTTAAAATATCATCTGTTAAAATGACTTAGAGAGGTTCCAAGGCAGTAGGACTCGAAGACTAAAGATCCAGCAGATAAAGAAAGCTCAGGATTGTATCATGTCCATTTATTTGGGAAGCAGAGTTTGATGTTTGAAGTATAACTGACCAGTGGAGAAAAGCCAATGGAACTCAATATGGATATTGACACTCCTCTCCCGGGTATATCATCCATGGGAAATGAAGGGTTTTATGGATACTTCTTAGGGAAATAAGTAGTAAGCAATCTTAAATGTTAAATGTACTCTAGTATTGTAATCTCTAAATGATTGAGACTCTAAAAATATACCATGAACGTTCTGTTAATTCACCGCATTTTTTTATAAGCTAACTTTAGTACAGGTTTCATGCAGTCAACTATGAGAGTTATATTTAGCCCCTCAAGCTTATTTTAAATCCAGGATTTGTGCTACATGAGTCTATATCAATATATTCACCCTAATATATTTTTATTTTCCTTCTACTCAGATCACATGCTATTATAACCCATTCTCATGTATATTCTCCATGTTTTTGTAGTATAATTTGGCGAAAGTTTTGCAATTCTCTTGGTATAAATTTCACCTTCTCACAAGTTACATTTTATAATTTACCCTAAGTCAACTATTGGGACTTGAGTCTACTTATAGATCTAGAAACGATGAGCTGCAAGAGGGTTATGTTCGTACTAGGTTCAACAGTTCCTTGCAAGGCAGCTATTTCAACAGAGGCCACTATATATTCTATAAGCAAAGGGAAACCAACCTTTTCAGACATGAAAGAAAAGGATGCTTCTAGTAGCAAAGGATGATAAACAAAGTCTGGGGTTTCAAAGTCTTCGTCTTCACCCAATTTTTCTCATACAACCCCAACCTAAATTTTACTGTCTTTCTTCTTCCCTAAATTTTAACTCTGTAAAATTCGAAATCAAATTTGCTTTGTATGTTATCCAACACCATGAATAGACTGCAGATTTCATTTTCAGAAATCATACCTTTAAGCTACGGGAGATAAGGGTTTTTTGTTGTTATATTTTTGTTTTTATTTTGTTTAATGGTCATTCATAAAAGCTTTTAGATTTCTTATGTGAATTTTGAGCTTGTAATTTAAAGCAATAAACTCATTTTCTTTGTCTAGATTTTCTAGCACTTAGAGGTGACCAAATAATTCTATTATACTATCTAATTTTATTAAATTATTTTATAGCAGAAAATAATGGTCACTCAATGCCTTATATTTTATATGCATTAGATTATAGGGGACTACATGTGATAATTTGAGTAACTTCTCTGTCACCACTTCTGTGGATTACCAATGTCCCTTTTATATTAAAAATATGATTAATACCCTTAAAAGTAAGTCAGATATTTAATTTCTAAGTTCATTCTTGTCTTTGTTTCATCTGCAATAACTCCTAGTACAGTTTTTTCAAAATACTCTTTTTTTTTTTTTACCTGTTGTTATTTTAATTCTTACTGTACTCTTCTCTTTCCACATAATTTTCTTGGGACAATTCTTTACAACAGCCGTTTATATCCTAATGACTCTCACTCCATTACTGAATTTTCTTTGGAATTCTAGAATAATGTCTAAATACTTAAAATATTTATTTTATGTAGTTGTCTTACATGCACTTCAAATCAATATATCCACTTTTAATCTTCTCACCTCATTCTGTTATATTGTAATTTTCTCAACATTGCCTGTCTCTGCAAATGATTTCTTCTTTTATGAAGGTCTGAAATCTTCATTACTCTTGACTCCTTTTCCTTAGATATCAAACCCTTATCTAATCAATCACTAAGTCCTATCTAGTTTACCTTCTAGATAAATCTGTAATTTTATTACCTCTCCCATTGTCACAGACTCTAATTAACAGGTAATAATCATCCTACTCTTCAATTACTGTATTTGCTTATTGTTTCTAGTAGTGTTCTTATGAAGCCTTTAGGGTCTTCTACATAAAGAATCATATCCACAAATAGTGACAGTTTGATTTCTTCCTTTCTTATTTGGATGCCTTTTATATCTTTCTCTTGTCTGATTGCACTTGCTAGGACCTCCAATGTTATACTGAAAACATATATTTATATAACATATACCTCCATGTGTATATTTATGTTTTGTATATATAGCCTTGCAGGTAAGATTAACCTGTAAATCCACTTAAATCACTCCGAATGCTATAAGGTTTGTGTAACCATATCCTGTAATTTGCTAAAAGTTTAACATAAGGCCTGAGACTTAATTAGTTAAATATTCTTCCATACCTATGCCATCCCTGAAATTGATGGATGCCCAAACTATCTTTTCAGGAATTTATAGAACCATGGGGGCTAATCCAGTTCGAGCTGCCAGGAACTGGCCAAAATGGCCAGGAAGACTCTATACTGACCTCTTCATAAACTATTCTCATTATACCTTCATTATAATACTAAAACTTCCTCCCATTGTTGGAGATTTTCTGCCATTTTAAACATGTGATGTATGTATAAACATATTTTCTAAATGTATATGTGCAGAAATATCCCCACCTATATATATAAAGATGAAGCTCACCTCCATGTTTATGAATAACCTACCTGAATAAAGACTAATTCAATCCTTTGTTCTGAGATGGGATGCTCTGAGGAAATGACTCTTCCCCAATCCCTTTCTTCCCCCACCCTCCACCCTTTCCCATGTGTCTTTGCCTGCCTTCTCTCAATAAAGCACGTTCCTTCTCATAAAATCTTGACTGGCAACTACTGAGTAATTGAATCTGATTCAGTCTGGTAATAATCTATCTAAATAGATAAAGTAAGTAATATTTTTGAGATAGTAATAGAGGTTTACTAAAATTAAAATTAAAATTGGAAAAAGTAATAGAAGTTTAATAAAAATAAAAAATAATTTCACAAAGATATCTCTATTACTATTGAGATATTAATAGTGATTTCTTAGTCTAATTACTCTTTTCATTGTTTTTTCTCTACTCTTCATGCAGCACTAAATTCCATCCTCATTATGTATAACAGCAAAGACCAATTCTTCATGTTCTAGTTTTAAATAATTTCTTGAATCTTGTAATAAAAATGAAAATATGAGACTTTGATTATAAGAGTTTGTATATGTGTGGGAGGGTAGTGTTTTTATATGAAAAAGATAAAGAATTATGCAGTATGTAATAATATAACTTCATGGCTTTATATATTGCTAAGCTACTGTAATTAAAGATTAGATGTTTGATTCAATATCTACTATGATGAAAGTCTCTAACCATATGTCCTAGGGATGGTCTTATTCAATATTTATATTAATGATTTGTACAAAGACATGTGCTACATGGCAATAATACACAGATGGCACAGAGCAAAAGCACATAGTATAAGGATAAACACTCTGTATGGTGAATAAGTAAAAGAGAAAAGAAGCAAACAAGAAACAAAACCACAGCAACCAAAACTGTTCTCAAGAGGAAGGATAAATGCAAATGATAAGATTATAGTCCACAGGGATGAGTATAAACTCCAGCATTTTGCTTATAATAATGCATTGAATAGATTAAGAATGGTTACTGAAACCAAAACATTTCTTGTGACAGATTTAATCATTCATTTTGGATTATGACTTAGCAAAGCTACACACCTATTTTAATTGGGCTTAATTTTACAGGAAAATTTACCAAGTTTGATTTTGGTCTCATAGTATCATCTAACAAAAGGAATACATCATCCCTGTGACCCCTCTATTACTAATCTGCTTTGTCACCCATCCAGACCTATTTCTTATTAGAAAAAAGACTATTTTTAATTGATCTTTCTACCTCAAGGCTGTTACATCAGATTCAAAGGCTTATTATTCATTAGATTATTTTCTTCGTTGTCTATTTAGATTAAAATAAGAATCAAGGCCAAGTATTTTACATTTATTATGTAGAAAATTAAAGCAATTTTTTGAAGCTCTACCACCCAATATAACTTATTTTTAATTCACACTTGTCTAAAGCATATATAAACATAATCATAGTTTTATGACTGCTTTACTCTTTCCAAGGGGAAAATATATTCACATTATTTTGTTAGGGATTTTTTTAAACAAACAATATCTCTTTTTGTGTGTGTATGCTTCTTATGTTAGGTAAAAGGATCACAAACAGAACAGAAAGAATGTCCCCATACAGTGAGTGTTTCCCAGTACAATTTTAGAAAGTAGCACTTAGAATTGCAAATGATGACATTTCCCCATACCTATTTCATTCAATTTTCTTACTAGTAGGACTACTTCATTTTCTAGGACTCTCAGGAAAGATATAAAATGAAGAAAACTTTCACATTCTTAGCTGCATTTGTTGTTATGCCAAGGAAATTTAAGACAAGACTTTTCCATTGGGAAGCTATTTGCAAATAACCTTGACATTGTACTGTAGGAAAACAGAATAGCTGGTTGTAACATTTCTGAAGCAGGTAGTTTGTTGTTAGCAACCATTTGCTCAAGACAGTTATATGATTTAAGAGAGTACGTTACACATACGTACATTCATACACATATATCACAGATCTTACACTTTCTATGTAGAGATTTACAATAAGATTATAAAGTTGCATTTCATTCAGTTTGTAAAAAAAAAACCCAACATATATTTTGGGTCTAAACTTATCAGACTATTTAAATCTTTTTTTATAGTAATCTGTTTTATTGAGATATTTATAGTTAGAACAAAGTTTTTGCTAAAATGAAAATATGGAAAATGTGAAGTGTATACCAGCACGATATGAAAAATAACGCTTTTGTAGGTTTTCCCAATCCTCTTTTACTTGTTAGAAGCTAAATGGGAATTCTGAGAAATATAATATATCAAATCAATTTTCAGTTATTTTAAGGATTTTTTCCCCTAGAAAACAAGTACCCATTTAATTCACAGTCTCAAAAAAACAACCATCCCATTCATAACACATGAAATCCTAAACACTTCTTCCAAGAATTAGTAACACTCAATCTCTATTGGATATTAGAAAATATATACACTGCTCTGTTAGTCACAGAGATCTAACCTCTGCAGGTCAGTGCAAAGCAAGTGGGAACATTCCTCTACTTTTATTTGCAAGAGATCTACTACCATGTTCTGGAAATTGTAAGACTTGTGGGAAAAGATGTCAGCTTATTTTTTTATGAAGACTGAACTAATCGTAGAATTATACTAAAAATAATGAATCAAAATTCATATCCTTTTTATTTTCACTCCTTTGTTGCAGTCACATACATATTTTTAAGCACGTGCTGAACTTTCGTGTATTTTAAAACTTAGAATTCTTTAATTTTTCATTTTCTCAAAACAAACCCAAGCTTCTTCCATCCTCATTTGATCAGATTTCCATACCTTTGTAAATTTTAGTCCAACTTCTCTTCATGGTCTGCTATTTTTTAATACCTTTCTCAAAATTTGCTTCTTAGAATTTAAGTCTCCAAGTGTTGCCGGGAACCAAAGAACATAATGAATTCACTAACTCCTATTTTCTTAGGTTTCTGCTTCCATCAGTTTTGGTTCAATCAGGTATTCACTGTTACATCAGTTGTGATAGTCTGACCTGTAAATTTAAGATCCTCTTAATATGAATTGCTATTATTTAATTTACATTTTTTCATGCCCTCAATGGTGTATAACTGATTTTTAAGTATGTAGAATATTTTATCACAATTAATCTTAATTATGCTGATCCAGTCTGTTTGCTTTTATTTATTAATATACACAGATCAATCTTTTATATATCATCTATCATCTATCTATCTATCTATCTACCTATCTATCTATCATCTATCTAACATTTATCATCTATCATCTATCTGACTATAGATAAATACATATATATGTTCCTATATCTAACATATATATTTGATTGTATATACATGAAGAATGATGAAAATATTCACTTCATAGTTTATCTCTTTTCCAAAATAGTTGAAGATATTATCTTATAGATTATTAAAATTTGAGTTTAATTTCAAATAATATCTCTGTGCAAGACCAATTATAATAATATTAAGCTAATTAAAATCACATATAAAATATTTTCAACTAAAAAATAAAAATTAAAAAATGGGAAAACATGGAATTTATTAATTAAAAATTGGTTGTCAGCATGTTTTAATAAATTAATATAAATATCTATTTTTATAATATTAGTATCACTTTTACAAAATATTTAAAATAGCTTAACTCATGTAATCATTTGCTAAAATGTTTTGTTTAACTTATAGAAGATTTTCTTATGTCTTAATGATGCTGACAGGTATTACTCAATCTTTCTTTTGATTGATAATATTGATGTTATTGAAGTTAGTATAAAATATTTTTTATGTGGACTTTCCAAGTATTAGTAATGGTAGAAAACAAGTTTATTCACTAGGTGATTTTAATTAGAGCATATAATTTAATGATGTATACATACATATATTCAAGAAACGTTGTTCAAAAGGATCATTATTTCCAACAAGTATGACATACTCGGTACAGATTTTAATGACAAATCATAAATAAAAATCCAAGATTATTCGAGATTCAAGTTGACTTAAAATAGAATAACAAGGAAATATTACTATTTCCAAAGATAGTATACATAGTTGTATGATTATAGCCCTATTGTTTTAATGGTTTTAAATAAATGTTAATGATCTTAAAATAGATTGTTTTGATGTTTTTAAAGATAGCTTTTATTTTTAAAAAAGTTCTAAGAAATAAAAATTATTTTGAATGATAGAGGAAACATTGTATAATTTTTTAGAAGATTGTGAAAATGCAGGTGTATGTAATTTTTCTTTTTAAAAAAATCAACTTTACTAAGGTATAATGGATATTCAGAAACTACACATAGATAATGTACATGATTTGATGACTTTGAACATTTCCATACACTGGTGAAACTGTCATTACAGTCAAGGTAGTAAAGATATCTGTCACCTCCAAAAGTGTTCTGTGTCCCTCTTTGTTGTGTTTGGTAAGAACGTTTAACATGGCATTTACCTGCTTAACAGATATTTCAAGTGCACAATATTTTGCTGTTAACTATAGGCTCTATATTTTACTGCAGATCTCTAGAACTTCTTGCTTAATTGAAATTTTACGAACATTGAACAACTCCATATTTTCCCTTCTCCTCAGCACTTGGGAACCATCATTCCCCTTTCTGCATTTATGATTTGGTTATTTTAGAACCCACATAAAAGTGAGATCATACAGTTGTATTACTGAGATTGGTTTATTTCACTTAGCATAATGTTCTTTAGTTTCATCCATATTTTTGCAAGTGGCAAGATTTTTCCTTTTCTTTTAAGGATAAATACATTATATATATATGTATACATATATACATATATATACATTTATGAATATATATATGTACGTATGTATATACACACACATACAATGACTATTACTCAGCCGTAAGAAAAGATGAAGTACTGCCATTTGCAATATGGTTGAATAAATCTCAAGATTATCATGCTAAGCAAAATAAATCATACAGAAAAAGTTGAGACCATATGATTTCACTCATATGTGGGATATAAAACTGAAAGCAAAAACAAACAAGACAAACAAAATCTCATAAACATAGACAACAGTCCAGTGGTTACCAGAGGGAGAGCAGAATGGGGAGAGTAGATCAGGGTAAAGGGGGTCAAATATATATTGACAGGAGTAAAGTATTGAACGCTATTACAATATACATATGACATATTATTGAGTCATATACTTAAAACATATAATTTTTTTAATCAGTGTCATTCCAATAAATTTAAAAATAATTTGCTTTCTCAGTTTTATCTATTCTAATATTTATTATTGTTTTGTTAATAGATATTCTTAGTATATTAATAAAATAATTTTTACATTCATTTTTAACTGGAAACCATTGCAAGTTCATTTAGCATTGGCTGGAAATAAATTATAGATATTTGTTATGAAATGTTGAATGAGAAAAAAAAGATAAAGTACGAAGCTTCTAAAAGAGAGAACTACCCAGGAAATTTTGATTTTATTTGCAAATTAGAAAAAATATATGCAAAAAGATTGCTTAATTTGAGAACAATGTTATTTGTTCTTTTGAAATTATACAACTTAAATCCTGGGAAACATGGCAGAGTGAGAGGCATCCTCAGATCTTTCCCCTTGAAACAACAATAAGCTTAATTTCTAAAACTCAACAAAAAATGCCCAAGTTGCACACCAGCACTCTGAGCATGGGAACTGCACATAAGAGGTACCACAAGTCAGAATCCCTGTTGTCGGGTGGTGGTCTGAGAGAAATAAAGAAGCTGCCTCTTGCAGCCACTGGAGCTCCTTGTAGGAGGAGGGGGAGGGGTGAAAGTGCAGCGACTTCCCTGATCAGCCCTGCCTGGATGTGCCAGAAGTTCTAGCAGCCAGCAGCAGGACCCAGACATTAGGGCAGAAAGCAGAGAAGTGGGACGGGACAGCAGAGAAATAGCCGATTTTCACCTGCCCCAGTTCCAAACTGAGGCTGAGCTGCAACTCTCAACCCCCAACCCAGAGGTTCACACTCCCCATACCCTCCAAGATTGATCACTGCAGAGTCTCAGGGGAATCTGAGCAAACACTACCAAAACTGTCGATAACATTGACAGGGACTGAAACTGAGAGTAGCAAGTGTGATTAAATATCTACATGAAAATAAAAAAGACATTTAGGCTTTATATAAAGCAGGGATCCAAGAAGCTTAGATGTCAGCTGCTGGAAACTAAAAGAAAAGTACCTTCTTGCAGCAGGCTAAAGAGAGACTTTATATAATAAATCTCTTTTCTGGAAAAACAATAGAATTCATTTCCATTAATGCCTAGATGGAGAAATGGGCCATTAAATACCATGAACAACCAAGGTGACAAGGCATATCAGAAAGAAAAAGAAAAATTTTCAGAAAATAAGCTTACGGATATAGAAATATGCAACGTAAATGACAGAGAATTCAGGATGGTACTTCTGAAAAACCTGAGCGAGATCCAAAACTACTCAAACTCAAATCGACAATTTCCAGAATTGGGAAAAAAAACTACTATATGAGCAGAGCAAGGAGCTTGAAACACTCAAAAGAAACCAAATGGAACTTCTGGAGATGAAGAACACACTGCAAGGGTTAAAAAATGAAATAGCAAGTTGGGAAACTGAGTTGACCAAATGGAGGAAAGGATCAGTGATATCAAAGATAGAAATCTAGAAATAAATCAGAAGGAAGAAGAGAGAAACCAAAAAATGAAAAATAATGAAAGAGAAATACAAGAACTAGCTGGTACCATCAGGAGAGGAAACATAAGGAGAATGAGCATTTTTAAGGCAAAGAAAAGGAGCAGGGACTAGAAAGCATTTTCAGACAAATAGCGGACTAGAATTTCCTAAATGTAATAAATGAGCTGGAACTTGGAATTCAAGAAATCAACAGAACACCAATTATCTCAACCCAAAAAGGCCTTCGCCAAGACACATTATATTAAAGTTATCAAAAATCAACAACAAAAACAGAATTCTTAGGGCAGTCAAGGAAAAGAAGACGGTAATTTATAAAGCAAATCCCATTAGATTATCATCGTACTTCTTAGTGCAAACCTTACAAGCCAGAAAGGAATGGAATCAAATATTTAAACTATTAAGTGAAAAGAACTACCAGACTAGAATAATGTATCCAGCTAAGCTCTCCTTTAGATATGAAGGAGAAATTAAGACCTTTCCAGACGTACAAAATATGAGGGAATTCTTCACTATGAGGCTTGTACTACAGGAAATTCTGAAAGGGATCAGTTCACCTAAAACAAAATAACATCAACAAAAAAATACAAAATAACATCAACAAAAAAATACACCATTAGGAGTAAAGTGACTATTAGGCAAATAGAAGCAGAGGAGTGCAATCCTTACTAAGAACAGGACATTATAGTTATATAACTATCCTTTCATATTCATAATGGTAACCACACACCAAAGAATCAGAACTGAAGTATATAACATAAAACAAGAAGAACCAGAGACAAAACCCACAAAAGCCAAAACAAACAAACAAACATCAATCAAAAAACAAAAAAACCTCCACAGAAACACAAGGACAAAAAAGCAAATGAAACAGCGAGTTACCAGAAAACAAAAGGTAAAATGGCTATGAGAAGACCTCATATTTCAATAATCACCTTAAATATAAATGGACCGAACTCACCAATAAAAAGGCACAGAGTTGCAGAACAGAACAAAAAACAAAACCCAACCATATTCTGCTTCCAGGAGAGACATCTCAACTCCAAAGACAAATATAGATTCAGAGTGAAAGGGTAGAAAATGATATTTCAAGTAAATGACATTCAGAAAAAAAGTAGGAGTAGTGGCACTAATATCAGACAAAATAGACTTCAAAATAGAAAATGGTAAAGTAAGATACTGAGGGACACTTCATAATGATAAAGGGAATCATGCACCATGAGGACATAACACTTATTAATATCTATGCTCCCAATCTGGGAGCCCTGAAATATGTAAAGCAATTATTAACAGAACTAAAGGGAGGAACAGAACAAAACACTATGGTAGTAGGGGACCTAAATACCCCACTGTTAGTTATAGACAGATCATCTAAACAGATGACACATTAGACCAACTGGACATAATTGACATATACAGAGCCTTCCTTCCCAAAACAGCTGTTTATACATTCTTCTCTAGTGTACATGGAACATTCTCAAGAATCAACTACATACTGGGACACAGAAATAGCCTCAATAAATATAAGAGGATTGAAATCATACGAACCATATTCTCTGATTATAATACTTTGGAACTTGAAATCAACTGCAAAAAGACATCAGCAAGAATAACAGGGTCAGGGAAGAAATAAGAAGAGAGATCGAGAGATAAATGAAAACAAATGATAATGATGATACAACATATCAAAACTTTTGGGACACGACAAAAGCAGTTATAAGAGGAAAGGTCATATCATTACAAGGCTATCTTCACAAACAAGAAATAAATAACCTAATGCTTCATCTTAAAAAACTAGAAAAAAAAGTACAAATGAAGTATAAAGTCAACAGAAGGAAAGAAATCATCAAAATTAGAACAGAATTAAATGAAATTTTAAACAAAAGCAGATAGAAAAAATAAATACAACAAAGAGCAGGTTCTCTGAGAAGGTTAATAAAATTGACAAACCCCTGGCTTGACTCACTAATGAAAAAAGAAAAAGGACATAAATATACAAAATCAGCGATGAAAGAGGGGAAATTATGACTGACATTGCAGAAATAAAAAGGATTATGAAAGAATACTGTGAAAAATTATATAATAACGAATTTAATACCCTTGAAGAAAGGGACCAGTACTTAGAAAAATACAACCTTCTTAGACTGAATCAAGAAGAACTGGAAAATCTAAATAGACCAATCATCAAAAACCTACCAAAAAGTAAAAGTCTAGAACCAGATGGCTTCACCAATGACTTCTACCAAATATTCAAAGAATATTTAATACCTATTCTCCTCAAACTCTTCTAAAAAATGGAAGAGGAGGCAATACTTCTCAACTCATTTTATGAGGACAATATTACTCTGATACCAAAACCTGGTAAAGATAACACACACAAAAAAACTACAAACCAATATCTCTCATGAACACAGATGCAAAAATTCTGAATAAGACACTAGTGAACCAAATACAGCAACATATTGAAAAGATTATACACCATGATCAAGTGAGCTTCATCCCAGGGGCACAGGATGGTTCAACACATGCAAATCAATCAATGTGGTACACCACATAAACAAAATTAAAAAATAAGAATCATATGATCATATCAATAGATGCAGAAAAAGCCTTCTACAAGATACAGCATCTATTTATGATTAAAACACTTAACAAAATTGGTGTAGAAGGGAAGTAACATAATAAAGGCCATCTATGACAAACCCTCAGCCAACATTATACTTAATGGTGAAAAACTAAAATTCTTCCCTCTAAAATCAGGAAAATAGCAAGGCTGTCTACTATTGCCACTTTTATTCAGTATAACATTGGAGGCCCTAGCAAGTACAATCAGTCAAGAGAAAGATATAAAAGGTATCCAAATAGGAAACGAAGAAATCAAACTATCGCTATTTATGGATGACATAATCCTCTATATAGAAAACTCTAAAGACTCTATAAGAACATTGCTAGCAACAATAAGCAAATACAGTGAAGTCTCTGGATACAAAATCAATATTCAAAAATCTATAGCGTTCCTATACTCTAATAATGAAGTGTCAGAAATCCATAGTGTTCCTATACTCTAATAAGGAAGCGCCAGAAAAAGAAGTGGAAAAAAATAATTCCTTTTACAATTGCAACAAAAAGAATAAAATACTTAGGAATAAAGTGATGAAACGTGTGAAGGACCTATATGATGAAAACTACAAGACCTTGTGAAAAGAAACAGAAGAAGATACAAAGAAATGGAAAGATATTATGTGTTCTTCAACTGGAAGAATCAACATAGTTAAAATGACCATATTACTTATAGCATTATACAGATTTAATGCAATCCCCATCAAAATCTCATCAGTATTTTTTTAGAAAAATAGAACAAAAATCATCAAAGTTGTATGAAAGTACAAAATACCCCTCATTGCCAAAGCCACCCTGAGAAAAAAGAACCAGGCTGGAGGTATCACTCTGCCTGACTTCATTTATACTACAAAGTAACAGTAATCAAAATGACATGGTATTGGCAGTGAAACAGACACACAGACCAGTGGAACAGAATCGAGAGTCCAGAAGTAAACCGTATTTATGTGGGCAAATAATTTTTGACAAGAAAACCAAAAATATACAGTGGAGAAAGGAAAGCCTCTTCAATAAATGGTGCTGGGAAAATCGGAAGGCCACCTTCAAAAGATTGAAACTAGACTGTTGTCTATCACCACACACCAAAATTAACTCAAAGTGGATTAAGAACCTGAATATAAGACTGTATCAATAAGATGCATAGAAGAAAATATAAGAACTAAATTCAAGGACCTCGGACTTAAAGAGGATTTTATGAATTTGACCTCAAAGGCAAGAGAAGTTAAAGCAAAAATAAATGAATGGGGCTACATCAAACCAAAAAGCTACTGCTCAGCGAAAGAAATCATCAACAAGTTGAAGAGACAACCATTTGAATAGGAAAATATATTTGCAAGCAATGCCTCCAATAAGGGCCTAAAATCCAAAAAAATACAAGGAGCTCATATGACTCAATAATAACAAAAAAAACAAATGATCCAATCAAAAAATTGACAGAAGACCTGAATAGACACTTCTCCCTAGAAGACATACAAATGGCCAACAAATACATGAAAAGACGCTCAACATCACTAGCTATTAGGGAAATGCAAATCAAAATCACAATGAGATACCATGTCATACCTGTTAGAAGGCCTATAATCAACAGGACAAGTAATAACAAATGTTGGAGAGGATGTGGAGAAAAAGGAACCTTCATACACTGCTGGTGGGACTGCAAACTGGTACAGCCACTGTGGAAAACAGTATGGAGGTACTTCAAAAAACTAAGAATTGATTTACCATATGATCCAGCAATCCCTCTACTGGGTATTTATCCCAATAATTTGAAAACCCATATTCAACAAGATATTTGCACACCAATGTTCATAGAGGCATTATTCACAGTGGCCAGGACATGGAAGGAACCAAAGTGTCCTAAAATAGATGATTGGCTAACGAAGTGGTAGTACATATAAACAATGGAATATTACTCAGCCACAAGAAGAGAGGAAATACTACCATTTGTGACAACCCAGATGGACCTTGAGATAATCATGCTAAGCAAAGTAAGCCAGACTGAAAATCATATGATATCACTAAAAGCAGCAAATGAACAAACAGAGACTCAAGGACATGGACAATAGACTAGTGGTTACCTGAGGGTAGGGGATGGCGGAGGAGGGAAGAGGTAGACAGGGTAAATGGGGTCAAATACAGGGAGGTTGGGAGAGGGTGAAGGAAACTGGACTCTGGATGGTAAGCACACAATAGAATATATACATGTCAAATTAAAATGTACACCTGAAAATTATATAATTGTGTTAATCAATGTTATCCCAATAAAGTAAAAAAAGAAATCACCCAACTTTTATGACCTGTCATAGTGAATTATTTTAACTCTTTTCAGTTATATATTTGTTTATCCTAAAAGAGAATACTTGTTTAAAATCTTTGACATTGTAAGTATAGATTTTTTTGATACTCTTCATATTGTACCTTCACGTCCACTGATACTACAAGAAAAATTTATTTATAATATTCTAGAGCAGCATTATTTACAATAGCCAAGGTATTAAGTCAAGCTTGGCGTCTATCAGTGGACAAATAGATAACGAAGAGGAGGTACATGTATACAATGGAATATTACTCAGCAATAAAAAAGAACGAAATCTAGTCATCTGTAACAAAATGGATAGACCTAGAGGGTATTGTGCTGAAAAGAGCAAGTCAGACAGAAAAAGACAAATGTCATATTATTTCACTTAAATGTGGAATCCAGAGAACAGGATAAACAAACAAGGAAAACAGAAACAAGGAAAACAGAAACAAGCATTTTCATGGTTGCCGGGTTAGGGAGATGAGTTTTGGAGGAAAGGATTGAAAGGATGGGTGGAGGGGGAGGGATTAAGAAGTACAAATTGATAGTTATAAAATGGTCGTGGTGATATAAAGTATAACATAAGAAATTTAGTCAATAATATTCTAATAACTCTGTACAATGTCAGATGGATGGTTGAATTGTAGAGGTGATCACTTCATAAGTTATATAAATGTCTAATCACTGTTATACATCTGAAACTAATATAATATTATGTATCAACTATAATTGAAAATTTAAAAAAAATTATTGGCAAAAAGGTATGCTAGAAGAGTGTAAATTTAATGCAAAAAAAGAAAAAGAAACATAAAATTTATATTTCAGTTTTTTCACAGGCCGCATGTTGTTTTTTATTTTTCTTTCTCTCTCTCTGACTGCCTGCCAAGATGGCGAGAAAATAAGGCTTTATATTTTTATGAAATAAAGTGATTTAATGTGTTTAATTTCAATTTTTAATTCTCTAGATATCACTATGTGCAGTCTTAAAGAAGGTGAAATTACTACCCTTAGAAATATCTCTTGTTTCAAAGAAACACTTAATAAAGGTTTTAAACAAATACTCGTTTTAAAGCATTCCAACTTGTCTCTCCAAGTTGATACTCAAGAAGAAGTGTAAATTTTTAGTCTGAAAAATATTTGTAAATGTGGATTGATTTTGTTTTCTGACAATGGTATTCAGGTGTGGCCTTAGATCTTTCCTTTGTGATAGCTTATCTCCTTCTGGCAGTATATTTTAATATATATAATTAAGAGATACTAGTGGCATTATTAAAAACAACTTAAAAATATCGCTTGCCTTTAGAACTACTTAAACTTTTGTGATACCTACAACTTAATCCTGGTTTTCTGTTTAAAATGAAATGAATCAAAACCACAATGAAATATTGTCTCACAACTTTCAGAATGGCTTTTATCAAAAGGACAAAAGGTAACAATTTTTGGCAAAAATTAGGATATTTTGGAACTCTTGTACATTTTAGTAGGAAGATAAATTGGAATAGTCATCACAGAAAAAACGTGGAAGATTTTCAGAAAATCAAAAATAAACCTATCATATGATATAGCAATCTCACTACTGGGTATATATCTAAAAAATGTGAAATAAGTATCAAAGAAATACCCGCACCTCTTTATTCATTCATTCATTCATTTATTCATTGCAGTTGTATGAACAATAGCCAAATGTGAAAACAATCTAAATATCTATTGTCAGACAAATGAATAAAGAAAATGTGGTATACGTGCGCATGCACACGTGCACACACACAATTATTTACCTTTAAAAAAGATGGAAATCCTGCCACTTTCAACAATATGAATGAACTTAGAAAATATTATACGAAGTGAAATAAGCTAACCAGTGAAAGACAAATACTACACAATCTCACTTACATATGGAATCTAAAATAGTCAAACTCATAGATGCATAGAGTATGGTGCTAGAGATTGGATAAGTGATCTAATGTGCAATAATGTGACTATAGTTAACAATACTGTATTTTATACTTTGAATTTGCTAAGAGGGCCGATCTTAAGAGTTCTTATCATAAAAAAATAAAACATAACTATATGAGATGATGAGAATGTTAATTAGCTTGATTTT
Organism: Rousettus aegyptiacus; assembly: GCF_014176215.1. Lineage (NCBI taxonomy): Eukaryota > Metazoa > Chordata > Mammalia > Chiroptera > Pteropodidae > Rousettus > Rousettus aegyptiacus. The sequence goes on from NW_023416307.1 coordinate 73,419,411, forward strand.
GTTGATCATTTCACAATGTATACATATATCAAAACATCAATTTGTACATATTACATATATAATATTTTTATTTATAAATTATTCCTCAATAAAGCTGGAAAAAATTATCTATGGCTGACAAAGCAAAATATAGACATCTATCTTATAATCATTACTACATACAATTAAATAAGAAAATGTATTCTATCAAAAATTCCAAATTTATAAATAACCTCATACCTTAAAATTTTCCTGATAAAATGCCATAAAGAATAATATTCTCATGATGTCATGATGTAGCCATGTTTAAACTAAAGATGTTATTTGAATCTTCCTCAGATTCGACATTCCATTTTATATATTAAACAGGACTTCTCTTAGTAAGTTCCCTTACTGTTTCAGAGTTCTTTACTTTCTCTTAACTATGTCATCAGCAATGTTTATCCTTTGTATTCTAGGGTCATTTTTCAAAGAGAAACATACTGTATAGCATTCAGAAAGTTATACTCTGCATGGAAAATCACAGAAATAAATAGCATTTATTACTCTGTAGATTTTGCACACATGGTCAGCATTTGAAGCTACTGTTTTGGGTTGTTTGGTACCATCGGCATTTTGATATAATTGTGCAGCCACTGCATTAGTTTTCTAATTTTTAAAAACATTTAGATTCCTTGCTCAAAATTTTGTTCTCACTGCTTAAAAAGTTTATTATTAGTTAATATTTAGAGGGACAAATTTTCTTCCCTCAAATTTTGGCTAAAACATTACTAACAACATTTATATACCTTTCCTAGAACCCTGGGTTCTATCTTTAAGAATGCATGAAAGATTTGAAATATTGTATTTAACACTTCTGAGTGTGTGTTTATACACACGTAAGTTTGAATTTTACATTATTATAATTAAAAAAATAAATTCTAATTAAAGAAAAATGAGTTAACATTTGATATGTCATTATTTTAATGAAAACATGATAGGTAATGTAGGTAGTATTGGAGGACATATAGTGAAAAACACATTACTGATACACACACAATTCAATTAAAATAATGGTCATAGCCAATACACTGTAGTGTATATGGTTGGCCGGTGAGTTTTTTAGGGAAAGAAATCAGACTAAATTTACTTCCTTAAAAAAATCATTTTATAGTTTTTACTTTACATGATTATTGATGCCTGTCAACTTTAATGAGACTCATATTTTGAAACATGATGTTTCCTTTACTTTAAATGTTTCCTTAAAAGGTCAAGTAGATATTTCAGTAGTATTAGTGTTGAAAATTACCACAGAATTCTAAGGTTATTTCTTCAATCCTTCTCCAGTAATGGTTTGAGTATAAGTGTTCTATGTTCTTTTCTTCTGTAGATATGTAGTAAGCATTACATCTTGATTCATGGTGATTTCTCAATAATATATTTAATTTAGTACCCATTTTATTACATTTAACTTTACGGCTCAACAACTCTTTTCTGGGTCTTCAAATATAATACATTTATATCTGAATGGCTATGAATATTTTTAGTTGCCATTTTATATTTATTCATATTTCAAGTAAGGAAAAATAAATTTCTAATGGAATAATATAATATCTGATTCATGTGCTCTACTAATGAAAAAATGTTTTTTCCCCTCTGGTTACATCTTTTGCTGTTCTTAAATATACTTTCTTCCTATAAGTTTCACAGTTGGAACAGTGATATTAAATTTATATCTAGCTATCTAAGTGATGTTTTCCAGTGTAGATATACCATGAGTAGCCACTTATGTTCATTTTTACATAATCTATTTTAATCAAAAACATCAATTCCATTCTTTAAATTAAATATTACAAAAAAAGCTGTGAAAATTAAATAATTAACTAGCAGTTGATAAAATATTATTTTTTTTCAAAAACACCTGTATTTTGGATCATTAACTTATAAAGCTATCTATAACATTTCATAGTCTTTGGGTGGCCGTATGATATTACATGGTTGTTTCAACCACTGAAACAATTATGTAAGACTTTATACTGTTTACTACCATTCCATTAAGAAAGTTTGTTATGGTGGTCAATGAAAAATTAGGTAGTTAAAAAGCAATATGAGTTATATGGATATTACAGTAAAGGGCCATAAAAATTCTTTTAAAAACTTTAACAAAGGAAGATTTATTTCACATTAATGAGAAAATTTATCTCTTATCTGATATTTTGACTTGTTCAGATTTAGTAAATAAGACTAGAAATGGAAACAGTGAAGTGAAAAGAACAGATAAAAATTTGTAAGTATGTATTTTTAATAATTATTCCAGGGAAAAAGATTAATATGGAACTTGAATTGACTGAGAAATAGATTTTTTGGGAAATATTTGACATAGTTGTCCCTTTGGTAATAATTTGTGGGTCATTTCTAGGCATAGAATGGTTACATAATAAATTAATATGAAATAAATTGTTAGATAATAAAAATGTCAAAAACTGTAAAAGTCGTAATTATCAGTAATAAATTTGAAGACAAAAATAAAACACTTAGTTCTCTTTTAAATAATATAGTACTATGCTTATTCTCTATTTTATCTCAAATTCAAGCTGAAATTTATTTTTTATTATATAGTAATTAATAAAAGCAATTTTAACTGTCAAATAGATAATTTTAGGGAAGTCAATTTTAAAGATGAGGGTATTTCCCCTTGATGCTTTCATTTAACAGAACTTCAAATTAAATTACATTAAATTAAATTGTTTAAGGAGGATGATAATAGGATATACATTGTCACTTTGAGGCAACTTTTGAAAAAGGTTATAATAGAACATTTTAATCAACATAACAAATATACTTGGGTTGCTTTTCTTGATCAAGATATTATACGCTGAGCAGCAACAGCAACCATTCATCTTCATTTTGAGTATATAAATGCTGGAGGAAATATTCTATTTATAGTTTTAGTACAAGGTTGAATGCACTTATCTCACTTTATTGGTTGCACATTTCATACTTGGAAAAAGTGTTAAGAGTCTTTTTTATTGATTCACAGGCTAAGAAATTTCATTTTTTGTTTTCATACTTTGACCTACAACCCTAGGATCCATTAGGGCACTACAATAGCAAGGTGTAGACACATCAACTACAAAGAAATAGAACTAAAATGACACTGTCTCCAGCTAGGGATGCATTAGTAGACCTGAGTATTCAAACGTAGAAAAGGCAATTTTTTCCTGCTGGGAAGTGAAGTCCTCAAGAGAGCCATCTCAGACCGAAGAACATGATATGAAAATCAATAAAGGCCCTATTGTGCTACTGATGTGTCCGGGAAGTGTCATTTTATATTTTGCTAGCAGATATCTAAAGGAAGTTAAAACTACTTTGCTCATAGTAATTGGATAAATCCTCTTTCATCAGTGGTCCCTTTTACTGATCAAAGTAAAAGTAAAATATACTGTGGGGTACAGTTTGAAATGAGATATCATAAAAATAAATTAATATGAAAACTGTTAGGTCTTTTCACAGATGTGAGAATGGAATCAGTAATGTTTTCCACTACCAAAGTTCTTATAATTTCACAAGTTTAAACAGATAACTGTAAATACTGGACTAATTGGTAGGAAAATTATGGTCAGGGAAACAGTATATTGGCTAACCAGAGAAAGAAATTTAAAAGACATCTTTGTGAACATCACAATGACTTGCAGAACTTGAATAGCTAATTTGAAAATTTTAATTTCATAAATATGCATTGCCTTAAAGCTAGAAGAGTTATATGCTTGGAAATAATTCAGGATATCAATTCCTGAAATCTTTATTGGTTATGCTACTAAAACCTTGTTCTCCTAGATCACTATAATAAAAAAGGTTTAGAATTTTACGGTGACTATCTTTGGATTTCTCAAAAGTCACTTAACATGTCATCTCATTTCTCACTGAGTACATTTATCTTATGGAAAATCCTTATATGATTTGATTGCTACTACATTATATTTGAGAGACTGAGTATGGTGTGAGCAGCTATTGAAATTTGAAGTTTATATTTTAGATTCCACACTTTATCTCTTTTTACTTTTCCTTTATTACACACACACACACACACACACACACATACACACACACACACACACACACACAAACTTGAAATGGTTATGTTAGTGCCTGCAGACCCAGTGATAAGTCCCTAGACCAAAAAATCTATCTCCATAAGCAGAGTTTAGGGAAAACCTGAAGATAGAAACAGGCCACTCCAGTCTGACAATTAACTGAATTTATTAGGGGAAATTTACATATGAGGCACATCTTGGGAGACCTTAAGTTGAAGTAGATATATTCTGTACCGCTTCACTGGTGTCAAAGAATTATATAGAACAGGGAAGGATGAACAGGAGTACTGGTACATGACCAGTCCCAAGTATAGAAAAAAGTGCCTTATGTGCTTGACCAGGTCAGAGCGATCATCTTTTCTAGGAACCAGCACACTGTGGGGCACAGGGAAGAGATACTGATTTATGTTAGAAAAAAATCATTGGTTATAATCAGACAGTCTCTAAGTAAGATTTGCAGGAAGCAATTTCAGTCTTGCCCAAGTCTGGCACACAGTCTGGCAGAGTCATGTTATGGAACAGTCTCTCCTCCACAGGCTATAATTCTTAAATTTACATAGGTATCCTGAGAAATTTTGTGAGTTCTTAATTTAAATGTTTACAGATTTCAAATGACTTTAGTTGTTTATTTGTTATTGAAAAACTTAAGAATCAGAATTAATTTATTTATTTATCTGACAAGCAATTTTTAAGAGAAGACTACTTGAAAGTCAATGTGTAATATACTGGGGCCCATAAAAACAGGTGTATGACCTAAAACATGACAATGATTGGGTGAAATTAGGAGAAGTAGAAAGATGAGGGGAAAAAGATATTTTAATTGAGAAACAGAAGATATAAAAATCTAAGTTCTTGTCACAACATAGGTGGTAATAATTAGTAGAACCATCCCTGCTTCTCCATCTTACAGAGTAAGCAGAGGAAAGGATTAAGCTTTAGGCCCTTTAATCTTGGGAGACTTGCCTTGCACATTTTGATAATTGAAAATTCCATGGATCTTCCCAAACCTGTAACATCTTTTATTAATTCCAGATGTGTATGTTCTTTCAAATGAGCTTTCTATAAACAAAACATTTTTAGAGAAGACCTGAACTAATATTTTAAATAAAAGTGTATTTTATCAGTTCTAAGATGCACATTTATTCTTTTTATTATTCGTAAAATTGGAATCCTTCTATAATCAATGGCAACTTAGCACTGTCTAATAGTGAAGCTAGCAGTTTATTTTTCTTACATAGTGACAAAAATCATGACTCGTGATAATTTACAGCATCTTAAAGTTGATATATGAAATTTAACATACATGGCAACAAAAATGAATGAACAGTCATATTTACATTATGGTTGAACAGCTAAAATCTATGGAAACAAAAAGGGACAGAATTTAGATTCTCCTGTATTGGTTCTATTACAAATTTCTTCTTTCCCTCTTGTTGGTTCTGAATATTTTGTCTCTATGTCCTAAAATAATCTACCTACATGGAAAAAAATTTTTTTTCTTATATGCATTCTCCTTCATCTTCTCTATCCTCCATACTGCTAATGACTATATTTCTAAAACAAAAATTTTATTATGCTAGTCTCTCATTCAAAATTTCTCAATCTTCTTTAGCATTTTCAGAATAAATTTTTAACTCTCAAAATAACATACAGAATCCATTATAATAAGGATTCCATTTGTCTCTATCTTTCATTTCTCTCCACATTCATTATCCATTTCTGTATATCTTCACAAAACTATTTGCATATCCTCAACAGTGAAACTTTCGTATGATTGCACATATTATTTTATTCATAGGTACATTGTTTTGCATAATTATTGAACATCCTGTAAAATTAACAGCTTTTGAATGAATGAATGAGTAAATTAAATTGATAATTAAGGATTAGCCACTTATATGTATCAAAAATATTATTTTAATTTCGACATTTCTAAAAAGGTAGATTTCACTTGTACAGGTATTATTAAGAATCACATTTCTGCTGTTTATTCCTTTACTAATTAGCTTATATGCACATGCATGTTAATACACAAAAACTCAGTATATTTTATTCTCAGCCACCAAAAATGTATCTTATTCTGAGTTTTGTAAAAAATATCCAATATCGGATTACCTGTCCATATCTAATTTACGTACCAATATGATTTTAGTGCTAACTTTTCACAAGACAGAGAATAAAACATTTTCCTACAAGTATCTTAATTTCTATTTTTCTACCTTCCATTAGACTATAAACCCTAATTTAGCATAGGCCAAGTGTGATTCCATTGCAGTAATATTTCCAACTTCTAGGAAATTGTCTGCTTGACTGAATGAATAAACTGTGTGTTTTAGCTTTGGTGGATTCTAAAATATAAAGCTGTTAAGTAACAAACATACTTCTGTAGCTGATATTTTAAAGAAATTAATAGTTATTTGAAACATGCCTATTATTGGCATGAACAATCAAGGAGAATTTTGTTTTAACTACTAATAGTAAACATAAATCACCTTGAAATAAGTAAACTGATTTAGAATGAAAGTCAGATTTTGTTTATTATATGAAAGTAATTCATGAAACACAATGATTAATTCATATTGCACTTGTCTATTTCATCTCAGATGATCGAGATTAAAATATACCAATCTTTCATGAAAACTACATTTTAATAAGTGACATTTTGCCAGACACTTTCGAAAATGACTTGGCCGGGAGTCCTGTCATCTTGATAAATAGAAACCATGATCTTCTTTGTTTTTAGTAGTTTTCAGTAAAATCTAATTGTTGTTATTATTATAATTTTTCAATGCTTTTCTGCCTGAAACATTTTAATGTGTGGTTTATTAATGAATCAAAGAGCATTCACAACAAAATAGAGTAAAGGGAGCTATTGTTCATTATTCACTCTAAATTTATCTTCATCATTTTAAAAAATTTGAAGTAAAAAAGAACTGAAATTATCAGGTACATATTTGATCAAATGTTAAAATAATCATCTAAATCTATTTCTGGACCAGTGGTTCTCTGACAGCGCTCTGTTAATACCAAGTGAGTATTTTATAGTCTAAGTTGTTTTATATTAAGAATAGGGATTGTTTGCTACAATAACCGGTATAATTCTCAGACATTTAATAAGATTCTTTGCAGTTCATGGGGCTATCCCATTTCCTGTCCACCCACAAAAATTTGCAACTGAAATTAAGAATGATTTTGAAACTAGAACTAACTTTATTTTGTAGATTGTAATATGGTTTAATAAAATTTTATAGAAAGAAACAACTATTTTAAGTAAAAACTGAGACATCTGGATTTATTGTGTTTGGATATTACCAAGAGTTGTTTATAGTTTCAAAAAATCACATCACAAGTGGTACCACCATTTGAGTTACCAATATAATATACCTGCATCAATCTACACTTGGATTTGTACTTTCAAAGTAATTCCACATATAGGTTATGAACCTGTCGTTATGTTTTCACTAATAATTTGATCCAGCAATTACATATTGAGCTACTTATGATTTTACTAAAATTATTTTTCTTTTTTATTGTATAATATAGAGCATTGTATGCATGTATATTTATAGATATATATTTAATGTGTATTATAGATTATATTATCTTTTGATTAGTAAAGAATGTGTTACATAGCATTTGTTACCAAAAAAAAAAAAAAAAAGATATTAATTCCAACAGGGTTGACATCAACTGAACTAGACTTTGAAGTTGCAGGTGATCCTTATTGAATATTGAGAAACTCACACTGTATGTTAAATTTTGTGTGATAGTTGTAGTAAAATTTTATATCTGGAATGGAGTATCTCATTAAAACACATTAGCATGAATAATAAGTATCCTATGACACCTAAAGTACACTTTCAATTAAGTTTTCTTCCATTCCTTTATTTTTTTTTACCTTTCATCCATTATTTCAACACTCACTCAGTCATATATTAATTGGCCATAATATTTAATATAAACTTGTATTTTATGGATATTAATTGGTAGAATTCAGAGAGTTTACATTAGAGCCTATTCGTCCAAAAAGTACTTATTACTATTTCCAATATAAAAGTATTTTAGTTTTATTAATTGTTTCGAGTTTCAAAAAACAGAACACTTGAGAAGGGAACGCTTTTGTATCAAATGTACAGGATGTACTATTTTGTCCATCTGCTGTCTCATTTAAGAGAGAATTGCTTCTTTGTAAGTAATTTTTAAAAGTAAGTTTTTTTGTTTGTTTTATTAACTAGTTCTTCTTTTCACTTAGATGGCTGCACTCTTCGTGTTCTAGCATCATGTGGGCACTCCAGTTCCTATCCACCACATTGTGCATTTTCCTTTTCTCTCTGCCTGGTTAAAATTTACAACTCTTCATGGCAGCTTCAGCTTCTGAGATACTGCTGTTGAGAGACTGAAAGGTACTTGCCTTTCGACTTCCTCTTAATTTTTGGTCCCTAATAATTTTTGGTCCATGGTGAGCTCATCTATATAAGTGTAATGTAGGTTTTTAATTACAGTAGTGTTTTCCCCCAACATAATATCTAATCGATTGAATTATCAGTAGTTCAGTTCTAGCAACCACATTTTAAAAATTATTTTGAAAGCCCTGCTTTCACATGACTGATGTAGATGTCGACTCTATATTAGATAGTCTTTTCTAGAACTGTCTTTTAGACCTTATATGTTTTATTCCAGTGTCTATTTTAATAGTTGAACCTACCATATGTCTTTGACTAGTAAATATACTCATTACCTTTTTCTAGAACTCCAAATCTTATTTGAGATGTCATCTAAGATGGCAGCCTCAGGTATTCTACCCTCTAAACTTTTCCTGACTTTCCTTATGTTTTCAAACTTCAGGGCCCAATTTTTCTCAGGCTGGTTATTCATTTGACCAACTCTCATTTCTGAAAAGGGGAGAAACTGATATTATTTTCAAGGATGAGGGGCATAACTAGGAATAGTATTTTCTACTTTTCATACAAATTAAATTATTACTGAATTTTTCAACTTAGTAGTGAATTCCCTGTTTAAAAAAAAAAAAGGAGGGTAATGATTTTCATTGTTCTGTAGATAGTAGTCAAAGTGTTTGAAGCTGAAGAAGCAAGTCTAAAATGCTACAACAGAAAAGGTGGAAGTAATTTAAAAACGCATAATAATTACGATGACAAACATTTATATACCTGGTATTATTCCAAATATTTTTTATATATTAACAGCTGAACTCTCATAACAACCGTGTGTGGTAGGTATAATATCATGATCACCATTTCTAGATAAACTGTGGAACAACAGATTCAGATAACTTGCTAATTGTCATAGAGCTACCAAATATGGAACTAAGTTTTGAACTCTGAATGCAGGTTTCAGAATCACATTTATGACCATCATTCCAATGTCCTGTCTATGAGACCAAATTCACTGTACTTACTTCTGTACTTTACAAAAAAGTATAAGTATTCCATGCTTCCCTTCATTAATATAATTTTGCTTAACTAAAACACTACCAGTTCAATTACAAAATCTAAATTTAGTTTATTTGCTTAAAATTTTATGATAACATAATCCAATTTAGATCACCTTTTGAACTAGTAATAATAGAAAGATGATTTGGCATTCTTATTTTATTTTATTTGAAAAGTCTCTAATTTTTTCCCCTACTCTGCTATTGTAACTGTTATTTTTTTATTTTTCTCAGGTCTTCAAAAATCTCCTTGTCATTTTATAAGACTCCAGGAGAAGAGTAAAGTGCTATGGGTTGCACATTTAAAACGAACTGGTTCTGTACTCTTTCACAAAACAATTACTATGGCTAACAGTTGGTCTGTGCAAGCCTTAAAAGAATTTCTCAGCCTATCATGTTCCAAACTGTTGTATACCAAATGTTTGCAGCTGATACCTTAAATAAGTTATTCATTTGGGTTTACAAGAGTACCTACAATTAACCACTCTGGAGAAGGGTCTAGAACATATTTGTTTTCTTTCATGTAACGAATATTACAATTGAAGTGACTGCAATGTATCCAGCATAATACTATCCAAGTGAGATACAAAGTTAAATTTATATATATACATTTAAAAAGAAAAATTTAATATTAATAGTGACTATGAGCATCTCTTTCAGCTTGTTGCCTCCAATCTCTCTCTGATTAGCCATTTATAGATGATACTCCTAAAAATATCTCTTCCAATTATTATGACCGTATTTCTCTTTCCTGTTCATTTTGCATTAGAAGTATAGTTATTGTGTGGTCATTAATATGCCACTTTTAAGAAATATCAGAAGTAATTAAGAGTGTGAATTCCATATTCCCATCAGTATTTATGAAATAATCGTAGTAATTATTAATAAAAATAGGTATTAATCGGACATAATTGTCAGAAAAAAATATCCCCAAATAGAGAAGCATATGAAAAGGGAACATATTTTTTTTAGATTTTGTTTATAGATGCAAGGGGGGGGGGGTGAAGCTGACACTAATTGAACAGGAGAAACAACTTATTAGAGATTTCAGAGAATTATGAATTCAAGAGAACCAAGTTCAAGGCTAAATTTCTTGAAATAATGTCCAAAATCTTGCATAGAAATGACTATAGGAAATTTTAATTATTGCTTCAGCCCCACCAAACATCAGGAAAAAAAAAGATTTGTTGTTCACTATTTACACCTTTACACTGAGAAAATGACTCTAAATGACAGCATCTTTCTAAAGTTGGATAGTTTTTCTGCCAACTTCATAAGCAAAATAAGTTTAATGTCAGCCCTTTTTCCTCATGGATTCTTTTGATGAATATATCATGTTGGTGGAGCGTATATAATATGCTAGCATTTTTACTGAAAAAAAGTAGGAAAATAAATTTAAAAAAATTCTGGTTTCTATCCTGAGAGTAGAGTTTATAAAACTTAAAATTTCTAAATATGGCTATGGTGTTCAAATGTTGCAGAACAGCTAGAAAATGTGTCTATCACATTATTATTTGTTTTTCTTGAAATCAAAATAATGAAGTGTATCCTTTAAAATCATTTATAAAGGATTACTGGATGTTTCATTAAAAGGTAAAATCATTAAAATTTGGTGGTTCTTTTTAGTTATTAATTATGACTACTTCTCAATCATATAATGCTTTATTAATTTTACAATAAATAAAATTTTGTTTAAATAATCTGAAATTAGTTTTCAGTATTTTCTTAGTGTAAATAAGTTTAATAGTATCAATAAATTTGTCCTACCTTACAGTCTGATAATAGTGTTTCTTTTCATACTAAATGACAATTTCAGGTATAACTATACCACATGAGGCATAAATTTAATTTAAAAATTTTAATATCTGATACATTATACTTACCTTTAATGTGTAAAATTATGTTTTTTATATTAAGAGAAAAAATGATTCAAAAATCGTCAACCCAGAAAACATTATTGGTTCTATGAAAACTCTCATTTAAAATACTAATAAATCTCTCAAAATATTTCTAAAATAACTATTTGCAAGATTTATTCTAAGTATTCAATGCAATTAAAAAGGAAAGAATTAATTTTGTGATACTAGAGATGGTAAAACAATAAAATTAGGTTGAACATAGTCTACTGAAACTTTGCAATACAAATCAAGAAAAATAAATGTTGATATTGCAAACTTGAAAAAAATCTTCAACCAAATTAACACTGCTGAATTCTAACTCTGTATTACAAAAGGTAAATTTGGCGGGGGGTGGGGGGGATCTAGTAACCAGAGATGAAAAACAAAGAATTAATATAACCAAAAAGAAAATTGATTGCTTAAGCATGCAGTCATTATTTGATTCAATCAGAGAACCTACATTGAGCATTCTTTATTTGCCCTGAACCATCATAAGCACTGTGAATAACATGCAAAATTAGAAAGGCAAAAATCCCTCTTACATCTCCAGGAGGAGACAGAAAAGAAGGAAACCATTGAACACGTGGTATTAGTTCAGTTGGTAGTAAGAGCTATGAAAGAAATGATTACTTATAGTTAGGATGGTCAGGAAATACTTCAAGGAAAACAGCCTGAAAGAAAGAGAATGAGTCATGTTAAGACAGGGAAAGTGCATTGCAAGCACAAGAAAGCACTATGTACTACTATTCCTACTATTTTTTAGTGGTTATAATAAATTTAAACATGTTCACTTAACAATCTCCAAATTAAATCAGTATGACTATTCTACTCTGGGAAAATATATGAAGAGTGTTACTGTTTTTTATTTATTTTAGTTTCACATTGCTCTAATCTCTAAAAGACTGAGTTATTAATTTTTATTAAATTTTCATATAAATTTACTCATATTTAAATCATTTTTTTTGCTTTTTCTTTCATTCTACACATTTTTTCTTTGAACGACAATACTGTAAGTTAGTACAGTAGGTTTTTTAGCTGTGGTTTTACATGGGACTGACTTGTGGATTTATTTTCCTGGAAGTGGAGTAACTTTTTTTGGTTCAGACTTTTTAGCTGCCTAAGAGTCTGCCTAATGAAATATTATTAATTAGCCATTTTCTTTCAGAGCTATTCAAAGAGGAGAACTGGGGATTATGATATAGATCAGAGCTCATTGATATAATTAGTTACATTTTGAGACTATGCTTGTCTTTGGATAGTCATTTGATCGGCATGGAGGGGATACTGAAGTCCTTAGAAGAAGGTGTAGTATTATACGATCCAGGACATAGATGACACTGACAAACTGAAAGCTTAAAGTCAACTCTCAAAGTGAGACTAAAGTATGTTTAAATATAAATGCAAATATATATCAAAACCATCAATATGTGTATGTTTTTTGATATAGTCATACTAATTATAAAATTAATCTAGATTAACCAGAGATATTAAATTTGTTATTTTTTTAGTAGTGAGCAAATAGAACTTTCTACATATCTAAAATTAGGCAGGAAGCTTAAAGTAAATTTTAAATATTGCTTAGGTGGAATATTTTGCAGTTATCAAACAGAGAAAATGTTTTAATAAGTGGGAATATTTGTGGTAAATTTTTATAAGCAGGTTGTAAGATATCACCAACAAAATGATAATATCTTTGTAAATGGACAAATAAGTCTCCAAAGTAAGTTGTAGAAAATAGTGATAAGGCATTTAAAAAATGGTAATAATAACCAGTTTTCATTGTTGGGCATATTGTTGATTTTTACTTTTTTCTTTCCCTATTTTTTAAAATTTTTATTTGCTAAGTTTACTGTATTAGATATGAATCATTCATTAAAAACTGTTAAAGCAAAAAATTGCAATCTATAAGTTTTCATATTTAAACAAAATTCCCTCTACACTTCCTGATAAATGAACATAGGAAAAGGGAGAAACTATGGCTCTAAATTGAACATTTTCCATATTATCTCTGAACTAATGAACTGATAAAATTTCATCTTCCTGAGATGCATGCCTCTTCTCCACAGTTAATGGAAAGGAACAAGGAAAGCTAACTCTCTCCAGGCTTCACAAACAAACATGCAAGGTAAATACAACTAGCCAATTCTAACATAAAAGAATTGGCTCAATCAATCTTATTTATATTATATTTACATCTCTATATTTAGAAATCAGAACAGAAGTTTATCTTCATCAAAATTAAATCACAACAATGTGCTGTAATAAAAATACAACTTGCTGAAATAAAATATTCCTTAATCCTAAACATTAAAATTGGAATATTTTATGAAGGAAGGTATACTGATGTATCATTCACAGTTTTCATGCTAACCATAACCTAATTTTAATTATGAACATATGTTTGAAGGAATCCTTGGTGTTTCAAGAGAACGACTCTTACTGCATAATATTCTAGTGAGATAATAAGCATAGTTCATTTTCCAGTCAGGTATAATCTTTTGCTTTCAAGTAGATATGGCATAAATGAGTTTAAACCTGAAAACTTGGCTAAAACCTATTTCACGATTAATTAGTTCTTTTTAGAAACTCAATTAAATGCTGGGTGCCACACATTAAAATGGAGAGATAATGGCTGACAGAACAGAAACACGGGTGTGCATAAATTGTCTTTGACCTGATTTAAAGACTTAAACTGAAATTTTAACATCGAAATGAGTATTATAATAATATGTCACGTCCTTCATTCTCTAAGCCAGTGTAACATCATCAAGTTTACCACAGCATGAGTACTGACATTGTTTCATTAAGTTTAACGTTTGTTTTACTCAAAGTACACAGCTCCTACAGTGTGAAATATTGTAGTTGTCTTCAGAACATATCCGTTTTCACAGTACTACAACAAAGTGTTTAATTTATTTTTAACCTTCCGATCAGTTTTAAAAATTGTTTTTAATAAAATTTAAGTATACGAACTATTCATATATGTCCTATCCTTTTGTTGCACCAACATCTAAAAGTAGTGCCTTTTAGTAGAATTAATTTTGAATTACATTTATAAATGCTGATGATATCCAATTTGAGAACATAGCAAAGCAAAAATAAAAGCAAAATCGACATTATATTTTTGTACTTATTTCGTGAATACAATTAGAATTAATTTTGTAGTGAATTTTATTTTATTTTTTGTTTTCTTCCTTTCTCCTCTCTGTCACATTTTCTTTATCTATCTATCTATCTATCTATCATCTATCTATCTACTCATATATCATCAAAACATCTACTTATCCATTTATCAATTTCTGTCCTTTTGGACCTTTTTACTTTAACTTACTCCTCAGAAGGGCATTATTGTAAAGTTTGGATAAACTGAACTAAAAGATGCTCATTGAATAAAAAAATTTGTCATCCTTTCTGGGTATATAATTGTAAGTAATGCACATTAATCCTGCCTTATGAGACTGAGATTATGACAGCAGATACTCATGGAAGATCATTTAGCTTAGAGCTAATAAAACAATTAAAATAGCTTTAGTTAACTATAAAATAGAGAATACTGGATTAAACGGATCATTAGTCTCATCTAATATACTTGTTATATTTTTAGCACGCTCTTGGGAAATGCCACTTTACCTTTTATACAATTTCCCAGGTGTCTTTTGTGCAATATTAGCTAACTTAAGCCTCAGTTGTGACTATCCATTAGAAATAAGTGGTTCTAAAATTCAAGACATTATTTTAAGGTTTGAGACTGTGCTCAAAAAAGATATTATTAGTGCCTTTTTTTGTAATAAGATTGTGTGTGTGTGCACGTGAATTATAATTATATAGGCTGGTTTGAGTCTTCTTATTTTCTAGCTACACAACTGAATACAAAATTATAGCTTCTATTATTCAGTATAACAACTACAAATAATTAGCATCCTTAAAACCTCAAATACTGCGATTTGGCAGGAGTATGTGGCAGATATTACAATCAGGTATACACGATAGAGTATAGAATAATTCTCTCTTGGTGTTTATGTCAACAAGCTATGATGAAAAATATTTTGGGCATTTTTTTAAAGGAGTGCTCTTAATTGTTAGAGTATTCAAAAGAAGTTTCTTAATTATAAAATATTTTCAAAGAGAAAAGTTAGTTCTAATTTATCTTAAAGGAGTTAAAACACTGGTAACAAAAATAAATTATGCTCTTCACTATGGATTATTTTTCTTTGAACTTTTCTATATAATGTGAATGAGCACCGCATAGGCTATATTTAATCAAATGACTTGGCAGTTAATTATACAATATTTATTATTTGTATTTCTTCTAATTAGAATTCACATCTTAGAATAATTCTGTGCATGAATTAAATACAAATGAATTTACCGAATACATTACTTTATCTAGGATGGTTCATGTATGTGTACTGATAGTTTAAGAAGTGACTAGTAGTCCAAAAACTGCAACTTAAGTTCTTATAAATGACATATAGAACATATTTGATTATTTAGTAATGTGAAATATTAATTTACTATAAATAAATAATATACTTTATTTCAAAAGATAAAAACAAATATAGACATTTTATCACTGGAAGTAAATTTCTCTAATAGTTCATTTAAAAATAATATGTATTGGATAAAATTTTAATTATTAAAATCAATTTTTATGCTTCCAATTATATCACTTATTTCTGTTATTAAACTACTTATGTCTCAGTTGGTTTAGAAAATGTATTTTTTGAGTTCTGTGAATGTTCAGACTAGTAGAAAAAATACCAGTGTTGCAATATTTTAATTAATATATCTGAAAATTATACATGCATATTTATCAATTTTGAACACAATTTTATATTAATACTAATTTGCTCTTTTATAACAGTATTTATTGACAACGATGTAGATTTTCGGACAAGTTAAGGAATTTTCCCAAGATAACATATTCTAAAGGGTTAGAAGAGGCTTTGAAATATGTATTTTCTATTTAATTTTGTTGCTTTTTCTACTATACTCCCTATGACTGTCACAAAAGTAACTTGCAGAAAAGTAACTTGTAGAAAATTATACATCTTTCTATTCATTATTTAATAAGTGGAAATATTGCACGTATTCTACCATATTTTAAATGGAAATTAAACCAAAATCTCAAAGACAAGAAGGCATAATCAGGTAAAACTAGGGGAAAGAATATTTCAGAGTAAACAGCATGAGTCAATGCATGTATATAAGAACATGAAATAAAAAAGAGTTCAGTGAGGTTGGACTAAAGAGGTCACATATGGTTTGACCATTGCATGGCCATATGTGTCTGTGTGTTAGCATCAAAGGTGGTCTCAGAGAGGACATTTGTCTCATATGCAAGGACCTGTTAAGAAATGACTGTATTATATGACAAGATCAGATTGACATTTCTGAAATATCATTCTTGTAGAAGAACAGAAATTATCTAAGGAAGAAATATTTCCATGGTACACTTCTTTCTATGCTCTCAATTAACTTTCAAATAATTGTATATATTCTTTGATTGTGATAATCAATATTGGTTCCAGAATGCTATGATTAAAATCATTCTTCCTTAACTTACTAAAATATGGTGAGATATGGCATAAAAATAATGGTAAACTCAACATATGCAAACAAACAGAAAAGGTCAAACCTAAACATTTGTTTAGTATCAGAATTAAAGGTCGATTATCTAATATAATCTATATTTATTGAAACCACTTTGAAAGGTAATTAATGGAGTTAATTTTAAGGTATAATGTGATCGAAATATCTTTCTTTAAAATACCAATATCCAAATTCAACAGCCAAAAGCAAAATAGGCCCTTAGTAAACTTTCACTAGAAACAATCCATAGAATGTAAACGCAAAGTTAATTAAATAGTAACGATTATTACATTTATAAATTGCAACCCCACACTCTGTGCTGACAGTGTCACAATCCAGGGTTTGAAAAATACTGAGAAAAATGGCAGAAGCAAATTCTGTTTCACTATGTCAGTCACAATTCTGGTCCATGGTATTAACAAAATAAGATCAGCTATCATATTGAATGTTATCTTCATACTTAATCCTCTGTACTACTAGTAATAGTTACAAACACTATTGACTTTTCATGTCAAAAATGGTTTGAAGTGGTAGAAATATTTAGAGCAGTCTAAGGAAAATAACTGATATGTAGAAAGATATTATTTTATAGTCTTATAAACATCAGGATTTTAATTTCATGAACTGTAGTACATTTATTAAATATAAAGAGAAAATAGAACCCAGACTGTGTGATGTAATGCAATCCAGAAACTCTTAATAAAAATTGTCGTTTGATTGTCTGATAACTTGTAAGAAGTTAATACATTATCCCTGCTTGTGATTGTTTTATATCTTACTTTCCCTAGGTAGAAGTAGAATACACTGAATCAACATCATAAAACAATTGTCATGGAATATAGGAAGAAACTGAGATGAAATGAACATAATTTGTGCTCACAGCAACATTCAAAATTATATATAGAGTGGTCTGCATTTTGGAATTTTACTGTGAATGAGAGAATGGTGTTTAATATATTAATGTTAATACCTATTATTTATTTGTTTGTTTGTTTGTTTGTTTGTTTTTAGGCGAGGCAAGCCTTAGTTGGCCTCACAGATTGCAAGGATCTTGTCAGATTTCAATTCCTTTATTTTTTATTTTTTACATCTACAGCACCTGGTCTTCCTAGATGGTCTCCCATCCAAGTACTAAACAGGTCCTACTCTGCTTAACTTCCAAGATGAGACAGAAAAAGGTTTGTTCAGGGTAGCAGGACCACAGACATTAATGTTAATACCTTTGATCCTTATTGAGATTTAATTGAATTTGTATGTAGATATTTTAAGTAGAATATTAATAATCAATATCTCTACATAGTAGTCACTATGTATCGATTACCCTAAGTATTTTACATATATGTGTCCACACACATAATTTAATTCTCTCAACAACTAAATCAATTATTATCTTTACATAGGACTATTACTATCTTTGTTTTATAGTGATGTAACCCAGGCATAGAAAAATTAAATACTTTGAACTTTAAAACATTAAATGAACAATAAAAAGTAAAATAAATCCACTGGTGCATCAATAAAATTTAAAAATTTGCTGTAAAAATAGAAAAAAATTAATAGATTGAAAAAGTGCATAATAATTCTTCATGTTTGGAATAAACACAGGTGTTCTTTAATTTTGCATTTGACAAATTACTGAGAGAATGAGTATTATATGGTAATATCCATTCCAAAAGAATTTTAAAATAACATAAATACTTAACTATTTGTAGTGACATGTAAAATTGTAATTATATGTAGTACAGGAGACGTATTTTATCAATTCCTAAACATTTTTTCACATATTAACACTTTCAAAATGTTATGTTTTACTATTAATAGCATACCACATTAATTAGTAGTCCTTTTTGTTTCTGTTAGGTCCAGGAGAGCCGTAACCCTACCCTCCATAGTGTGGAAACCAGACTCCTCCCTTACTTTTGTGTGGGAACCGGACCTTGCAATGTCCAGGTTGGCAATGCTACATGCTCACCTTCCGTTTCACTGGACTTTCCTCCCATTCCCTGCTAATTTACCTGACCGAGAGATTCCTACCAAAAAAGCCCGCCTCAAGCCCCATATAAGTCTCAGGTGCCCTTTACATTTGGGATTGACGCCATCTTGCGCTCAGCCCAGCTGCCACTCTGCTGCAATAAAGGTCGCTTAACCTTTAACCCTTCTGCAATCCTGTTTCTTTGTATCAGAATGCATTAATAATGTATTTGATTAAATTTTATTAATTAATTAATACATCTCATTTTAATTGGCAACATTTATATCGATTTAACAATAAAACATTTTATGGATGTGAATATTATTTATTTTAAAATTGCAAGCATTTTAAATTATATAAGAATAAATTCTTTACCAGAATATCCTTTAAAAGTTTTATTTTGTATTATTTAAACAAATCTCAGTTTTGATAGTCTAAAAAAATCATCATCTCAATTTAATTATATTTATAAATTATATAATGAATAAATGTAATGATTGAATTTAGTTTCAAAACATGCAAAATTAAATCATATACACCTTTAGGGTGCAAAACAATGTAAAAAACTACAAATGCAATACATGGAATAAGGTAAAAATCAAATAACAATAGTAGTTGCCTAGAAAAAGGGACAAAAGAGAGTGACTTGATCAAAATATATGCAGCATCTTTCATTTATCAGCAATGTTCTCTTTTGGAAACAGGATAGAGAATGCTCACGGATGTTAAATCATCTTAAACTATTTCCTTTTTAGTAGAGAAGATTAATATTGTTATATGAAGAAATACATTGTGAAATAGATGCAATTTAGAGGTAGTAAAAAATTAAGAATTAACATAGGGAAGTTTAATGAGAAACCTCAAGAAAAATTATTAATGCAATCAATTGGCTTACTCCAGTAGATTAAGGTAAAAATATATATACTCTTACACTAACCAGACTCTATTTAGGTGACTATTAGGCAGCAGTGTTGTAAGTACATAGTCTAAAGCAGAATCAACAGTGCCAAGAAGTGACTTTAGGCTCTGGCCTGGAAAAGCAGTAGAGTACATAGAGTAACCATTGATATGAAAGGGAAATGATAAGTAACACCTTATCATTTTTATTTTTCTTGCAGATAGAGGAGAAAAAAATATTCTTCCCACTGGCAGCACTATCCCTTCATACTATTAGACCTAATAGCATTTCTGTATCTGGGAATCTTCTTTCCAGTGTGAAGCCCAGGATTTAATAAAAAGCACAAAACAAAAACATTATTTACAATAATTACATATGATGTAAGCTATAAGAGAGAACAGATTTCATTGTGTTTTGTTTATGAATACATCCTGAAAATCTAGAAAATGTCTAACATGTAGTCTTTGATATATATTTATCAAATCAATGTATATTGTATTTTCTAATGTGTTAAGTAAATAGGCACAATACAGATGAAGGATATTTCAAATATATCAAGATAAAAATAAGAAAACTAAAGAGAAAACAAATCTATAATAATACTTGAAGAATTTAGTGTTATTCAGAAATTGTAATAAAAATTAAAAGAAAACATTAAAAAGGTAAATGAATGAATCGATACTTACAACCAATTTTACCCAAACGACATTTATTACATTACACCCAGAATACACATTCCTTTCAAATGTGCATGGAAAATTCACCTAAATAGATTACAGGTTATGCTATTTTTAAAAAATCTCTTTACACTTGAAAAGCTTTCGGTATTATAAAATAAATCATCTTATCATAATAAAATTAGGTCAATAAAAATTTAAAAACAGTCTGAAATTTTAGGAAATAAAAAAGCCATCATTATTTTTGGTACGCATCTAAAGTTATGCATTAAGTGTCTTCAAAACAAAAGAAGAAAGCTGTAAATTCAATGATATAATACTCTAACAAGATATTAGAAGTAGAAAAGTAAACCCAATGTAGATAAAAACTAGTAATAAAAAACCCAGCAACTTCCAGTTTAGATGGTGGAATAAGTAAATGCTATGTTAGTCTCCTCCCACATCTACATCAAAATTATAATTAAAATATAAAATAATCTAAGAAACACCTGAACAGTAGCTGAACAGAGTTTCTATAACTAAGGATATAAAGAAGTCATGTCCAGACTGGCAGAAGGGGAAGACACAAAACGGGCTGATTCCATACCCATGTATGGCAGCAGTTAAAAATCAGGAGGGATAGCTCAGCAAAGGAGGTCCTGCCTGAGAAGCAAAGGGTCACAGCCCCACACTGGGCTTTGTAGCCCAGAGCACCAGTGCCAGGAAGAGGAGATCCCACAATAGCTGCTTGTGAAAATCAGCAGGGACTCGGCCTGAGTAAGACAGAAAGCGTCTACAAATAAATGCACCCTCTTAAAGCATTCAACCATTGATTTATTCACTCACAAACACTGATCTTAAGCTCCAGAAAATGGACAGCAGCTCAAAAATTGCCAAGGACATGTGGGGAAGCACTGAATTGTCTGGCTTCAGGGCAAGGGCTTCAGGGGCAGCTTTCTCTCAGACTAAATTGTCAGTAGGCAACATTGTTCGTTGTTGAGTCCTCCCACACAGCTTGCAGGTGCAATCAGGTGCAATCTGGTTAAAACAGCTGTTGACTCCCACCCCCCCACCCCGATAATTCTCTGAGATCTTGCCCACCTGACTCCTACACTAGCCAAACATCTTTCAACAGCTGTTCCTCATAAGCATCAGCCTCTGCAAACACTTCAGACTTTCCTAAAATCTCTCAAAGGTTCACAGGCCCCAAATAAGCAGCATGCCCTCTACCTCTTGCTAAATATATTCACACGTGGTACTAGTAGAAACAAGCCATGGTCCGCAGCACGATCATTTAAAGGTACCTTTAAGCCAAGTACAGTAGCTATAAAATGCAGATAACCATAGGCTGGACACAGGCAGCAGCTGAATTTGGTCTGAACCGGAGGCCCTTCCAAGAGGCCTTAGACCAACATGCCTGGTTGCCAGCTTCAGACCACCCCAGAGTACTACCCAATTTGTACCACAAATGACACACTCAAAGGGTGGACTGGTAGACACCAAAGCCCCACTAAAGTGACTCTTACTCCATAGGGCAAGACTCTGCACAGCAGTTTGTACATTGTGGTCATGGCCAGTCCTCACAATCAGTCTGACGGGCAATTTCAACCACTGACATGCCTACAGCAATCAAGGCTCAACTACAACAGAAGATCATACACAGCACACATAAGGGATAATCCTGGAGCACCCAGCTCAGGTGAACAGGAATACTGTGCCACTGAGCCCCACAGGCCACACTGCCAGACTGAGAAATATAGCAGATCTACCATAGAAAAAACACAGAGAGGCAGCCAAAACAAGAAGACAAAGAAATATGTTCCAAATGAAAAAAAAAAAAAAATGACAAAATTCCAGAAAAAGATCTAAACAAAAGGAGATAAGCAATCAACCTGATACAGAGTTCAAAACATGGGTTATAAGAATGTTCAATAATTTAGGAAAAGAATAAATTATTTCACTGAGAACTTCAACAAAGAGATGGAAGAGGAAGGAAAGGAGATAGGAAACATAAAAAAGAACTAGTCAAGAATTAAGAATATAATAACTGAAATGAAGAATACACTAGAAGAAATCAACAGATTAGATGAAGCAGAAAATAAAATCAATGATTTGGAAGAAAAGGTAATAGAAAACACCCAATCAGAACAGCAAAAAGGAAAAAAAAATTTAAATGAGGATAGTTTAAAGGACCAACCATACTAATATTTGTGTCATAGGGATATCTGAAAGAGAAAAGAAAGAGCAGGGATGGAGAACCTATTTGAAGAAATGACGGAGCCCACTGTCAGAGATCGAACAGCACCTGAAAGAGGCGGGTGACGCCTAAGGGAAAAAAAAGAAGACAGAAAAGTTCCTACGGAAGGGTGTACAGTCAGAACTGCAGCCTCAAGTTTATTTAACCCAGCCTATTTATACCTAAGCACAGACTACATTACCATAGGAATGCTGACATTTACATAAGTTCTTATACACCCTTCCTTCAGGGTACAAACATTCTTGCGTTTTTGGCTGTAAAACATTCCACCATCTTAAAAGGATTTCTTTAGGAGGCAAACCTCCTCACCAGGGTCAGTAATGTTTAACTGAAAACCCTGCTTAATCTCCTCACCAGAGTCAGTAATGATTAATTTAAAACCCTGCTTCCTAAAACCATTGTTTGAGCAGATTTAGCAGCTGCTTCAGTGCCTCATAATGGCTCCCGACAAAGAAATAATGACAAAAAAATTTTCCTAACCTGGTGAAGAATATAGTCGTACAAGCTCAAGACATGCAGAGTCCCAAACAATGAAGCCAAACAGGCTCACATCAAGAAATATCATAATTAAAATGCCAAAGGTTAAAGACAAAGAGAGAATCTTAAAAGCAGCAAGAGAAAGGCACTTAGTTACTTACAAGGGAACTCGCATAAGACTGTCCGCTGATTTTGCAACAGAAACTACAGACCAGAAGAGATTGGCATAAAATATTCGAAGTGATGAAAGCAATAACTTACAACCAATATTACTCTACCCAGCAAAGCTGTCATTTAGAATTGAAGATAACGAGATTTCCAGACCAAAAAAACAAACAAACAAACAAACAAAAACAAAAAAAGCTAAAAGGGTTCTTCGCCACTAAACCAATATTAATATTATAGGAAATATTAAAAGGATATTTTCAAGGAGAAAAAAATATATATATCACAAAGAAAAAATATTTTCACTGAGAAAGCAAACACATAATAGAAGCAGTGAATGAACTTACATGTGTAGTTGCAACAGTAAATTAAGGGATTCACACAGACATGCATGAAAGAAAGAAAAAATAAAGTCAAAAACATAAATGTGAATAAGGTTAGTAAAAATGATAATATAGCTTGATCTATGTAAAACACATCATAACCATAAACCAAAAATCTACAAGAGATGTAAGAGAAACAGAGAGAAAGGAATACAAACACAGCACTACAGAAAGTCATCAACATACAAGGGGAGAGCAAGAGAATAAGAAAGGAACAGAGACCTACAATAGCAATCAGAAAACAATAAAATGATAATAACTTCATACCTGTCAATAATTCACTCACAAATTGTCTAAAAAAGAGTAGATAAAAAGAAATGGAACAGATATATACAATGGAATATTACTCAGCCATTAAAAAAAATGACATCCTACCATTATGACAACACGGATGGACTCAAAGGTACTATGCAAAGTAAAATAAGTCAAAAAAGACAATTTTTAAGATTTTACTTATATTTGGAAGTCTAAAAAACAAAATAAACAAAACAAATGAACACATAGATGTGGAAAACAAATTGATGATTGTCAGTTGGGAAGTACATTGGAGACCTGGGTAAAAATGGTAAAGGGATTAAGAAGTACAAATTGGCAGTTACAAAAATACTCATGGGGCAGGGGGATGGCTCCATAGTGTAGTGGTCGGCACATCTGCTTTACACGCAGAAGGTCCTGGGTTTGTGCCCCAGGTGGAGCCTTGGACCATACTCCGGGTATGCCAGGCCCTGGGTGTGCCAGGCCCTGGGTGCATGTCATGAGCGCGCGGGAGGAAATACCCCACCTTTAGAGATCCAGTTCTTAAGGGAAAATGGCAACATCCATAGGGTTGGAAGTGGGAAGGGAGGGAATTAAAGAGGAAAAAAATAGTCATGGGGATGTAAAGTACAGCTCAGTGACTATATTCAATAATATTATAATAACTATATATGATGATAGGTGGGTATAAGACTTATTGGGGGATCACTTTGTAAGTTATATAAATGTATAACCACTATGCTGTACATCTGAACCTAATATAATATTGAATGTCAACTGTAATTGAAAGTAAAAAATAAAATGATATTTAACAAAAAAAAGCAGAGCTCAAAGAAATATAAAAGAAAAAATTAACATAGTTAATTGATAAAAGAAAAATTAACAAAAGTTGATTCCTTGAAAAGAACAATGAATACTTATTAAATCTTCAGAAAAAATTATCAAGAAAGAAAATTTTAAAAACACAAATTACTAATATCAGTAAGAATTTAAAGTAATTTACTTTAGATTCTATAATTATTAAAAGTTATAGGAAAACATTATAAAAATTTTATGTAGAATATATGCCAATTTTCAGGACATGAACAAATTTCTTAAGAAATTTAGCTTACTAAAACAAGCATCAGATAAAGATAAAAGGTACTATATAAATTGATATTTATGAAATAATTGTATGTTATACCACTCTTAAAATTAAGTAAAAAACGGACACCAGACTTGAGAATTCCCTGAGCAGACAAAAACATTTAAGTCTTGTAAGCCAAATTAAATCTAGCTTATTTTTTAAAAGTAAGTGAAACTTAACCTAGGTGATCTTTTGTAAATGCCTCTGACAATCATAAAAGAAACAAGTCATCTTTCTAAAAACAGTATGAGATAACCCTGCCAGATAATCCCTGCCATCTGGAAAACTTTATTGTAATAATCAATCATTTTAAAGGTTAACACTTCCCCATTTTCACTTTAGAAGCCATCCTATAACTTCATGCCCTTGTATTTCATATTGGTATTGGAATTTGGAAGCTCATAGTCCAGGAACTGTTCTCACATGTACAATAAGCTCTTAAACTAAATACTGTTTATTTATTTGGGGGTTTTAATTTTGTTATTTCTGTATTTTTAACAACATAAACCTACCAATAAATAAATCTAGTCTAAACGGTTCTCTGGTGAATTCTATGTAATATTCAGGAAACAATAATACCAAACTTTCACAAATTTATTAAGAAAAAAAATAATAAAATGCTTCACAATTTACAGAAGACAAAAATTCTGAGCCAGATATATGGAATTACAATACAAAACTATGAAATAACATCTCTTAAAAATTTATATTTAGGTGGAGAGAGGAGTCAAGGTGATAGGGTAGGTAAATACAGTGCTCTCCTATTCTTATTGATATTTATTTTAATGACTGCAGTAAAATTACAACTAAATTATAGAACAATCAATTTGGAGAATCACCTGAAGTCTAGCTGAGCATATCACCTATAACTGTGAATATAAAAAAGAGGCCACATCGAGACTGATAGGAGGGTCAAAGACACAAAATAAAAATTGCTGGCCACACACTAGCCTGTGGCTGCTGAGCATTGGGAAGGATATCTCAGCTACAGAGGTCCCCCTGAAGGAGCAAGGGGCCCAAGCCCCACAATGGGGGTCCCCAGCCCAGGATTCCAGTGTCAGAAAGTGGAGTCCCCACAAAATCTTACTGTAAAAATCAGTGGGAATTCCAACTGTCCGAGTGAGAAGAAAGGCACCTAGAAACTCAGATGTCCCCTTAAAGGGACCATGTACAGACTCACTCACTCACAAACACTTAGGCTGGGTTCTAGCTGAGACTCAAAAACTAGGGAGGCATGGGAGACATGTGGGGAGCGACTGAACTGTGTGGCTTAAGGGCAAGGGCTGGAGGGACAGTTGCCTTTGTTCCTTTGTTAGGCCTGCCTCCTATACAGCCCATTGGTGTGGCCAGCTGGTCTATGTTAAGTCCTCCCCCAACATACTGCCAATTCTGAATCTGCATTAGCCCTGTGAGATCAGTTTGGTCAACCCTGTTGACACCCTGAGACTCCACTCGACCAAACTCACTAATTGCCAGAGGCATATTCATAGCTGTCAACCAGTTCCACTCAGCTCTCTGCAGAAGGTTCTTTTAGCAACAATCAATAGGATTGCCTATGTACATCTAGAGAAAATCCCAATGGTGGTCAACTAGCCCCAACCTGAGATGCAATATTTCTTGAACAAATTTTTGGTGTCTGCAGGCCCAAGGCAGGCAGCAGCCTTGCTGTAATCTGAGACTTTTTCAAGAGGCCACAGGCTCATCACTGATACCAAACCTGAATCTGCATTGGTCATATGAAATCCATTTGCTTTAAACTAGTAACTCCTTGGGACTCTGGCCCTCCCAGCTTGCATACCACCCAAAGTCTCTTTCAGCTGCTGAGACAGGCAGCTGGCAGGCAGCCTGAGATGGAGTGCCCTGGATCTTTTGCTAAGCTGCCCTAAGTTCAGGATTGGTGGAAGCTAGCCTCGGTTCACAACATGGTCTCTCCCACTTGCCTCTAGGTCTAGGCAACAACCACCACAGATTGCTTTGTAGCTCCTACCAATTAGCCTGAGGTGGTCACAAGCAGGGGCTGACCTTGGCCTGCACAAGAGCCCTTCCAAAGGGCCCCAGAAGCAACACACCCAGAGTCTGATGTCAGACCACAACAGAGTACCACTTGATTAGCCCCACAAACAGTACTCCCAAAGGGTAGTCTCAAGAGGTACATGAGCCCATTGCACAGAATCCCACTCCATGGGTTCAGCCCCCACACAATAGCTAATAACCTGTAGGCATAGCCAATCCTCACAGCCAGTCAGCCTGAGAGTTAATCCCACCTACTGATGTGCTAACAACAATCAAGTCTTAACTACAACAGAAGAGCACACACAACTTACACAATGGATACACCTGGAACTCCTGGCACAGGTAATCAAGGATACTGCACTACTTTTCCACATAGGGCAGCTACACATAAGGCCACATGGCCAAGGCTAGAAAATGTAACAAATCTACTTAATACATAGAAACAAACACAGAGAGGCAGCCAAAATGAAAACAAAAACAAAAACAAAATGAAACAAACAGAAAACAAAAATAAAGAAATGTCACAAATGAAAAAACGGAAGAAAATTTCAGAAAAAGAACTAAATTAAATAGAGACAAGCTACCAGAGGCAGAGTTCAAAACATTGGTTATAAGGATGCTCAATGAACTTAGGGGAAGAATAGGTGAATTCAATGCGGACTTCAACAAAGAGAGAGAGTAAGCATAAAAAAGACATAGAAAACATAAAAAAGAATCAATCAGATGAATACAATAACCGAAATGAAGAATACACTAGAAAAGAATCAACAGTAGATTAGATGAGATGGAGGACTGAATCAATGATTTGGAAGACAAGGTAGCAGAAAACACCCAATTAAAACAGCAACAACAGCAACAAAGAATACCAAAAAAAAAAAAGAGAAAAGTAAGGAGTCTCTGGGACAACATCACAAGTGTACCAACATTTGCATCACAAGGGTACTAGAAGGAGAAGAAATAAAGCAAGAAATTGAGAACCTATTTGAAGAAATAATAACTGAAAACTTTCCTAACCTGTGTGCTGTAAAGTTTCATTATTTTTGCTAAATGCATGTCATTCACTTACCGTGACAATATCATATACAATAGCTTCACTATCTTAAAAATATCCCCTGTGCTTCACTTATTCTACCTTCCTTCTCATTTGAACCTGTGGAAATCACTGATCTTTTAAAAGTATGTGTACTTTTGCCTTTTCCAGATTGACATAATGTAATCACATAAATGTAGACTTTGTATACTAGCTTCTTTCACTTAGTATATACATTACAGATTAACACAGTTAATGCAGTAAACTGTCTTTTTGTGTCTTGAAAGAACATTTCCATTCTTCACTTAATACACATCATACAAATATACCATTATTTATTTGTGTGTCCACCAATTGAATAAAATTTTTGTTGCTTGTAATTTTTGCCAATTATAGATAAACATTTGCATGCAGATTTTGGTGTGGACATAAATTTTCAGCTGTGATGGTAACTGTTCTAGCTGATCATTGTTTTCAATAAGCCTCCGGGGATAGGATTTTTTCCAGGAAGCTGAGCTTGGAATAAAGTCAAATGGCAACAAGGCTGAGAGTAGGAATTTTCAAAGACCAAAAGTGGTAAGTTCCTTTTTTTGGCTATGAGTCTGCTAGCCTTCATCACTACTACACCATGCAGTTGGGGAGAGGAGATGGGAATAACCCTTCGTAAAATACCAAAGACCCACTGTTCCTACCAGGTTTGGCAAGTTTTTTTTTTTTTTTAAATGAATCCTTTTCAATTTTATTCTATGTCTTTGCTTAATTTTAAAAGTTCTGAAACATTTGATAATCATAATTTGGTAGTATTTTTATTTTATATTTTATGTGAGAGATTGATTTCACAGATGTCATCACTCCAACTTCTAAAAATCCCACACTAATTTGGTGATCTCTTTGCTAACATCTTTCTAAATATATCACACATAAGACAGAAATATGCTTTAAAAAGTTCAGTTTCCTAACTTTTTCTCTAGACACATTAATTCATTAATTAAACGTTCTACCTCCAAAGTTATTATCTGTGACACTTAATCAGTTTTTCGCTGGGTATTCCGAATTTACCATCTTTCTAGTTTCTGATAGGAACTCACAAGCCACCAACCTCCTACCTCCTAAGTCAAAGCCTTATAATCATTGTATTATTTTTTTTAAAGGCAGCAAAGTACTTCTAGGTACCAGTTTTTGAATTAGTTGCCATAGACTTAGTATAAAGTTATTTTCCTTATCAAATGTTCCCCAGTCTCACTGGCAGTAAACTTTTGTTTCTCTTCTGCTCCATCCAAGTATGGAGGCAAGGGCAATTCTTCTCATTATAGTCACTCTAGGCTCAAGCTGATGAAAGCTTCATCTCAACAAATAATTTAAGATTGGTGAGGCTGGGGAGACTTACTTACTCAGAGATACCACTTTTGCTTATATTTCATTGGAAAAAATAAGTCATATGTATATGACCAACTGCAAAAGAGTCAGGAAATCACAATCCTACTATGTTCCCTACTATGTTCCCATAAAAATGATGGAACTATACTCCCAGAACTTGAGTAATCCATGTATTGAATCCATATTAGAAAGTAGGCTATTAGATTTGCATTCTGATGGCCTTTCTGAGAATGTCTTAGAAAAGTAGCCATTACCATGGGTTTGTAGTTCTAATCTACAGATGCAGAAATATATTTCACTTCCATTGCTGACTTGTGTAGAGTAATAGTGATTGCCCAGTGTGGT
This sequence comes from Rousettus aegyptiacus, assembly GCF_014176215.1. Lineage (NCBI taxonomy): Eukaryota > Metazoa > Chordata > Mammalia > Chiroptera > Pteropodidae > Rousettus > Rousettus aegyptiacus. Next base: position 73,449,356 of record NW_023416307.1, read on the forward strand.
GTGTTGTGAAGTACATGAAGCCGCTTCAAGGTTCAGTGGAAAAGATTGCCATGATTGATTAGTATGTTTCAGATAAGCAAAACTATTAAAGATATCTGAAATAGGTAGTTTAATCATTCTACTCTCTAGACCTCTAAGTATACAATGTGAATAGCCATGCATTAGCTCTAAAATAATAGAAGTATTTTTTAAAAAAATATCATATCAAGTACTTAGAATAGTTTTATAAAATTTATAATAATTATAGATAAGAATAGAAAAAACTGGTATCTCATGAACAATAAAGAGAAATACTGTCATACCAAGAGTAAAGTACTAATTTCAAATATTATATTCAATTTCCTCCATGTATATATGTATATGTTTGTTAAATCATTAGCTTTCACTTGAGGTTCAGAGAATATTTATTTACATGGAATTTAATAATCATTGGTTAAACTACATGATAATTTATTTGACATCAGTTGAAAAATGTTTCTAACAACTATGTTTAATCAAACCTATCTAGAAAAATTTTCCCAGGTCACTTCAGACTGAAAACAGAAGATAATATTAGAAAAGAAAGTAATTCTCTTGGCTCTATCCTTTCCAACTTTTTTCACTCTTTCTGTTGAAACCTAATATGCTTTCCCCAAAAGAGTCTATAAAAAGATTCCTGTGAATAATTTGTCAGTTACATCCCTTCCACTACTGCAAGTCAAAATAATAGCTAAATTTATAGATATTTAATATACCACAAATTTTATTGAAAATCCCTTTCGCTTCTAACACTGAAACACTCAGATTGAATCACCTAGATTAATTCTGTAGAATGAATAATTTTCCAGAATGCTTTTCTACCAATTTGGCAAAAAGACGTCTATCAAGGCCAACCCCAGTCTTTTTACATGAATTATGTAAAGGATGTAAACTAGTATTAATCTGGATTTTCTGAAGTATCGTAAAAGAGTATTAAAATGTCTGTTCTCACTAGTGATACGGACATATGCATGCTCTTTAGGTTCTCTATAACTGAAACAAGTTTTTTAATTATATAATTGTGACTTTATTTAAAATATCTTTATTTAGGGGTTTTATACAGTTGGGCCTTGCAAATCATTGCAAATCAATTACTTGTGCTTACCAAGCAATATTTATTTTTCACTGTCCTGTTACATAATTGACTATGTACAATGTTAAATTGAAAAAAGTTAAACACCCATTATAGAAAAAGTTCTAGAAATTAGCTGTCATTTAGTTCCTTTTCTTCCTTTTATAGAAAAGATAGCAAAACCTTCCAAATTAAATAACTCATCTAAGGTGACAAGTTGTTTAGTGATAGTACCCAAACTGTAAATATGTCTCCTAAATGCTAATTTAGTACCATTCTTCTGATATTTTATTTAAATTTAATACATAGTTGTATTATATTTATTCTAGATTTATGAATTATATAATTTGTTTCTTTGTAACATCTTAGCCCAAAATATAGTTATATAATATGTTATTCCATCATGAGTTTGTGAGTTAGAAATTTTAACAACACAGTTAAAGATGGTTCATCACTACTTTACAATGTTTCGCATCTCAGTGGAGATCTCAAAGAATTGGATTGAAACATTTGAAGGCTACTTCACTCACATGTCTGACACTTGGTGCTATGAAGTTTCAAAGAACCGGGGCCCAACATAGCTGTTTCTCCTCAGGCAACACTTTGTATTTTCATGTGGTCTCTCAAAGTGTTATCCATCTTCAGCATGGTGTCTTCCAAGTACTCATATTTCTTATCTGTCATCTCAGGGCACCAGGACATGTATATCAAGAGAGATAGTCAGGTTGAGGCCACATCACATTTTATGACTTATAATTGTAAATCACTCAGACACATACATGCCTGCCACATTTTGTCAAAGTCATAAAAGTTCAACAAAGTTGAAGGGGAGGGCACCTGTATCTCCTCTCTTGATGGAAGAATGTCAACATATGTTTTAGAAAGATAATATGTGACAGAATATATGCTGGTATACTATTTTTGGAAAATACAGTCTGAAGTGTTCTTTCATCTGGCCACAATAATTCAAAACCAGTTCACATGGAAAATTCACTGATCAACTCCACCAAAATTTTCAAGTCTTGTCTTGTTTTGACATTATCTTGGATCTTCAGGTGCAGAAGAACCTCCTGAAGTGCAACTCCCTGAGTATAGTTCTTTTAAAAGTTATTTACCCCCATGCATCCTACATACAATTATGGGACAGATAAAAAAACAGCTATAAAGATCCTCCAATCCAAAAACTGGGAACATAAAAGGCACGGAGAGTCATAGATCCAGATTTGGCTCTGTTAAGAACACACACACACACACACACACACACACACACACACACACGTATATATGCATATTTATATATACACATATATGTATACAGACATCTGTGAAACACAAATATGTGGAAATTAAACAATCTATTAGGCTGACAGATGCAATGAGAAATTACTGCTAATGACTACCTTGTTTCTTTTTGGAATGATGAGTGCTCTGAAGTTCAATAATGGTGATGGTTGCACATCTCTGTGAATATGCTGAAAATTTTTTTAAAAGGGTGGATTTCATGGTACGTAAATGATATTTCAAGAAATATGTTATAAAATGTCACTTATCACTTACTAATTACATAACAAATTACAAAATTAACAAATAGGCAAAGGATCTAAATAGACATTTCTCCAAAGGAGATATACAAAAGGCCAATAAGTACATGAAAAGATATTCGACATTATTAGTCATCAGAAAAATGTAAATCCTAATTAGATATCATCCATGTCCACTAAAATGGCTATGATTAAAAAAAATAGATAAAAACAAGCATCACAGAGTGAATGGTTCCTCCTGAGGGTGGTTTCTGAAATGACAGACTAATTTTCTGCTTTCTTAGTCTTTTTGTTTTGTTTTGTTTTTGTTTATGGAGGGGGTTGAGGGAATTTAAAATATTTATATAATTATTTTGAAAAAAGGTAAAATAAAGTATAAAATAAAAAATAAGCATACAGAAGAAAATTTTATACATTAGGAATTGCTAGAGCAAAGACAACAGAAAAATAGTTCCTTTCATTAATATTAAAAGTAAGAGGAATCAAAATTTAGGTTTTGATTTGAATATTTTAATTTATCAAGGTGTCAATTTCATTGTTATACACATGCACACAAACACAAACACCCAGGTACTTGAAAAAAAAAGTGAACAAATCACCAAATGTTAAAAGATATATGTGCAATACGTGTATGTGTTTTGGAAAGGAATGGAAAACAATTCTATCTCAGAAAATAAATATTATGTTATACAATAATTTATAAATAAGGAAATTTTCCTAATTTAATAGAACCAAATCATAGTTCTAAAAACTAGAGAAAGCCAAAGGGATGGAAATTTTTGCTCAAATAGAAATGATTTAAAGTAACTTTTTTTGAATAGTCTGACAAATGCTAGTTAGTATAAAAATAAATCATGTTTATAGTAAACCATCTTGGAAACAAAGAAATATCATCAAGCAAACTAATTTTAATCAATAACCATATATAAAGTTGGATGAAGTACTTGTGAATTAGTAAGGGAGTTACTATCAGTTAAAATGAACATTAAATATTAATATATAAAACTGATATTTTGTTACTATAAAGAAAATATTAACTATATTTATGCCTTTACATAATATCAAGACAATTTTTCAAATTGTGTTTTGGCAGTTTAGTAAAAACAATTTACATCGTTATTGAGTCATTCAAATAACTTGATTATTAAAAATATTACCAATTGTATAATGTGAACCTATTGTCTAAAATTAAAACATACATGCACTTATACTCACAATTAAGGTTTTGTGATACACATAGTTCTATTACCATATATATCTATATTATTATGAAAACAGGTAAGATGGTTCTTAAACTCAAAAGTTTGTTTCTCCACAATTACTTAGAGTGCTTTTTGTTTGTTTTTCTGGCAGCATTTTCATTGCTACTATGTTTTTATAGTGTTTTTTTTTTCTATAATTAGATTTATTTTTAATCTATGAAATTTAATAAAATTTTGTTTGTAGCTGCTTTGAGGCAACTACTTTTAGTGCATATTTTGTTCTCATTGTACCATGGTTTTTCTCTTATTCTATACATTCCCTTAGGGTGATAATTATGTCCAGTTCATATTTCCTAGAAAATTCTGTGTGCCCACATATATTTGTTGAATTAAAGCATTTATACTTATTTTATGTGCTCTATTGTCTAGATCAAATTTTTTTTTTTAAATCTTTGACTATAATCATAGTTTGATTTAAAAAGTGGCAAATTTTGAGGTCTCAATTATTTCAGGTAGATTTTAACACAAGATATAAAAAGGTATATACTTAAGAGTCATTTCTTCCATTGTCATTTTTTATAATAATTTGTTTTGAAAGGTGACATGAATAGAATGAATAAATCTGAAAATGTAGTTACTTTTCCACCCCCTTGGGTGACAGTTGAAACTTTGATTGTGTTCCATCTGGAATGCTGCTTTTTAAAGCTTGTCTGTGAAGGAGAGATTTTGTTTAGTTCTCTTATTCACTAGAGCAGAAAATTAAATTACTCTAAAGTCTGATCAGCAGAGCAGAAAGTTAGGTGCATCTACAAGTGAGTGGAGCTTGTATTGATAGGAAGTCATGCTGTGTTACCATGTTGGTGAAATTATTTGAGAAACGAAAGCATAAAAGCTATTTATCAATATATCCATAAAATAAATTTAATGTAAGTAAAATATTTTATCGAAATAATCTGATTTAAATCCCAGAAAATTTAAATTTACTTATACTGGCAGGTAGAAAAATAGAGCAAAATATGCAGAAACTAAAAAAATACTAAGAGAATATTAAATAATATAAACATGTGAGAGACAGCATTTGTGTTTTCTATTGTCTTATAAATCATCACAAATGGGGCCTTAAGACAATACATTTATTATCTCATAGTTTCTGTGGGTTAAGAATCTAGGCATGATTTGGCTCAGTCCTGTTTACAGTCTCATAAGACTGCAACCAAGATGTCAGCCTTTAATCTAGATGCTTGACTAGGAAAGGATCTACTTCCGAGATGATCTGAACTGAGACTTAATTTCCTTGTAGTTGCAGGGTAAAGGCACTGGCTTCTTGGTAGCTTTTGGCTGCAGACTGCCTTCTTCAACCGGAATCTACCCTCAGCAATTAGAGACACCTTGTTCTTTTGCTTCATGACATTCTTTCCAGGCACTCTCATGACAAAGCAGATTGCTTTGGCTGCAGACTGCCTTCTTCAACCGGAATCTACCCTCAGCAATTAGAGACACCTTGTTCTTTTGCTTCATGACATTCTTTCCAGGCACTCTCATGACAAAGCAGATTGCTTCTACAAAGCTGACAAGGGAGAAAGTCTACACAGCGAATCTGCTACCAATATCAAAATTTACATCTTTAGCATAAGCATGGGAGTGCCCTTCTATCACCTTTGCCAAATCTCCTGGTTAGAAGCAAACCACAGATCTCACCCACATTCAAGGGTACGAGGTTATGAAAAAGCACGGATACCAAAAGTTTGTTTCACCCTTGTTGTACAGAGCCTTTCCTATACAACATTTGAGGATAAAAAACAATGAGAATTGCTGGATGGTAGTTCTATTTTTAATTTTTTGAAGAACCTCCATACTGTTTTCCATAGTGGCTGAACCAATTTACATTTTCATCGACAGTGAACAAAAGTTTCCTTTTCTTTACACTTGCTATTTCTTGCCTTTTTCATAATAGCCATACTAACAGGTTTGGGTGACATCTCATTGTGTTTTTGCTTGGTGTTTCCTTGATGATTAGTGATATTGAGCATATTTTCATGTACCTATTGGTCATTTGGTTGTCTTTTTTTGGAAAAATGTCTATTTAGTTCCTCTGCCCATTTTTTGTTGGGTCTTTTTTATCAGTAAGTTTTATGAGGTTTTTTTTTATATTTTAAATATTAACCCCTTATCCAATATATGGTTGCCAAATATTTTCTCCCATTCTGTAGATTGTCTTTTCATTTTTTGACTGTTTCTTTTACTGTACAGATACTTTTTAGAAAAGATAGCCTGGTCCTCATTTTCGAATGAATGCCTTCATAAAGGCCATTTCACAAAAGAGCTGTCTGATGACAGAAGTGTTAAACATTTTGGAGTCCTTGCTCTATCTCCTAAAAATGCATGTCAATTTCATGAAAGGTTTGACTATTAAAAAATGCATTATTTAACCAAGCCAGTACAAACCTAAGGGCAAATGGGTATCTTTAAATAAATGTTTCCATTTAGAATAAATATGGGTATATAATTAGCTTTGAATCTCCCAGAACAGACACTCCTTATTTTCTATTATTCACTATAAAGCTAATTTTAAAGGACTTCTTGACTAAACCTCAATGGCAAATGTTATCAGTGAGGTGCTGCCTCACACTTTAGCATATGCATGAATATCATGGAGGACTGAATGCAACACAATACCTCCTCACTTATGATGGATAAGTCACTTATGACATGAAAGGATCATTATTATTGTAATTATTCATACAGAACCTTTGCTTTGAATAATATTTTTTAGTTCCAGAATTTCTACTTGCTCGTTTTCCAGTTTCTATTTCTTTGTTGGTATTAAATATATTTTCACTTACTGTTTTATACACTTTTTAAAATTATTTTATTGAGCTAAGTTATAAAAAGTGTTTTAAAATTCCTACCTGCTAATTATAGCTGTATTATTTGGGAATTAGTCTCTGTTGATTGAATTTCCTCCTGAGGTTGTATCACATTTAATGTTTCTTTAAAGTAATTGTTGATTGTATCCTGGGCATTGTTAATGTTATGTTGCAGAGATTTTATGAACATCTTTTATTTTTGTTATTGTTACTTTGATTGGATTTAAACTGTAAACTCTGTCTCGTTGATAACACCCAAAAATGTCAGTTCTTTCTAATTAACTGAGATGCTTGGATTCTGTCTCATGTTTACTTGTTTAGGGAGCCATTCAGATACTTGCATAGAGTTTATATATACAAAAATTAAAAATAAAAATAAAGACATTTCTCAGGCTTTCAGCATTCTTGTGCTCTTTATTTACATTAGCTGTAGTTTCCCAAAGCTGTCCACTGTTTCCTCAGGACATAAAGACTGTGTCTTATATCACTCTTCTGGATGCCCTGTGTAGTCAATGTCTTTCCTCAGGCTAAATGTATTAAACCCAATCTCACCCTCTCTTAACTGCATAATTTTTCATGCTTATACCTTCAAGTAGTTTTTATTTCTGTGTGTGTTTTTTCCCCAGAGTTCATAGTTGTTGTCTATATGAGGACTAATCCAACAGGAGCTTATATATCCATATTAGAGTGGAAGTCCCATGAAGAGTGCTTTGTCTGGACTTTTCTAGATTTCTTTAGTAGCTTAAACATGACTATAGTGCCCTATTTTTTTCTCTGCATAAGATTATAACCTCCAAATAAAGAAATAATACTAATATCATAAAACTGACAAAATACAATGTTTCTTTAATATTTTAATAATATCACTTTGAAATTCTCTAATCTGCTTTTGATCCAGGGAAAGCCAGATATTATTGCACATTAGAACATAATTTCCCTAGTCATATGGATACATATCAATGCAAAACAGAACAAAAATTTAACTAATTTAACATATTTTAAATGAAAATCATTAAGACTTTTTGGATGAATGATTATTTGAATTTTGGATAAATAATTCTGATTTTTTTTGACAAATATTCATCTCTGGAATAGCTAGCAAGTGTTGCTTTTCAAACAGCAACATGACCATGATTTTCATTCACATACAATTTTAAAATGTCAATAATATGGAAATGATAAGGAATAACTGATATATTTAGAGCATTTTAAATTCTTCCTAAAATAAAACTAATTAAAAATTACAAATAAATTATTTCCAGCATTTTTTCAATGATGCTTCAGCAATTCTATTAAATGCAATGGGTTAATAAATCATTAATGTGCATTTTTCTACTTATTAGAAAATATGTATTGGGGGAACTTTTTGGTAATATCTCTTTATGAAAAACCTTCACAACTACCAAATTGACACACTAGAAGGAGCTGGCTAAAGATTCAAACATGCCATTTTGTACTTAGAGAAAAAGACCAGAAGGATGCAGACATGTTTATGATAGGAGTTACCCACCTGCCGTGTTCTCCCCATTCCAATGGAAGGATACCTGATTCCTTTCAAAGACAGATTCTATTCCCCAGTGTTCAGGTGCACTTTATACTGCAGACTATAGACAGAATTCTTGATCTGATAAGACTGCAAGTCTCAGAACCCACTAGTCTCCATTGGTCACATAGTTCTATATGGGTCTATGTTAATTAACAAGAATTTTACTTAACTGTATTCATAATAATTAAAGATACTTTAGGAATTTATAATTGTAATGGTGCCACAGTACCATGTTAGTAATTATATAGTGACCTGTACTTAAGTGTCCATTCAAAGCATTAGTGAACGTATAGGATTGCAGCTCTTCCTGTTAGTATCTTCATTAGAGGAGACTGAAATAAGACATATGGGAATGTGTTTACATTCATCATTACACCAACTAATTTTAAAACCTAAGTAACAAAGAAAATATTATATAATTAAATGTCATTCTTGTTACTATTTAAATGACCAAGACATCTCTAAATAATGAGTGCCTATAATTGTGTTGTTTTAATTTTTATGTCTAATCAATTATTGCAATTGAAGTCATTCTTTGAAAAGTAAATATTTCAAGGTCAAAGAGAAAAAAATCTTCTGAGATTTTTGAAATATAAATTTGGAATATTAACAAATATGTTTATTAACTGTATATAACAACCAATCAAATCTGTTGTGGATAATAAATTTCTCAATATAACAAATAATGTGAGCTTTTAGACACAGACTAGCATAAGATCTGACAATCCTATACATTGTGTGATATCAAAGATGACATGGATAAACTGGAATTACACATCATAATAAATTCTTTCTTAGGAGTAGGTAAATCAATTTTATTTATTCGATGTCTATTCATTAAATATCTTAAGCTCTTGACTTTAGTTATATGTATTTTATTTCTCATATTTTTTAAGGTAATTGGCTATAGGAATTTGTTTTCCTAAAGATTAACATTGATAGTTTTCTTTCTAGAAAGAAAGATATACCTTGGCCATTTTTTCATTACAAAAATGTGAAAATCATATACATATATATACATACAAATGCATACATTATATATGTACATCATACATTATAAACACACATGTTTGTATGTCTGCATATATATATACATATTTTATATATTCCATAATCCCAGTTTTTATTTACAACTGCTGTGATTTTGATTACTGATCCTTCAGATTTATTTCTGTTTACACTACACATGGATACTTTTTATTTTTTTAAATTACCTTTTTTTTAGAGTAGTTTTTGATTAACAGCCAAATCGAGAGGAAGGTATAGAGATATTCTATATAATCCCTGCTCCCACATATGCAAAACTTCCTCTATTATTAATATCCTCTACCAGAGTGATACACATTACAAAATGATGAACCTACATTGACATATCATAATAACACAAAGTCTATAGTTTGCATTTTGGTTCACTCTTGGTATTGCATGTTCTATTGTCTTGGACAAAAGTATAATGCATTCTTCATTATAGTATCATACAAAATATTTTCACATTTTCACAAAAATGCTTTTGTACTCTACCTATTCTTCCTTCCCATAATGAAATCTTTAAAATGTTCTCCTTTGTCCAAGCCAGATACATTTAAGCAAAGAGAGCTTAAGGACAGTGACTGAACTTATTTTAAAATAAGAGTACTACAGATTTAAGTGATTAACAGAGTTGTCATAACGGTTATGGAATTAAGTTATTTACATATATTTTAAAATTACCTGGAAAATGATGTTTTCCTCAATTTTAAGACTGACTTTTATACAAGAAGCAAATTGTTTCTCGTTTATTTGCTAAGTATATTCTATAAGAATTTTGAAACATGATATCTTTAGAATAAATGGAATTTTCTTATGTATATTTTTTTACATTTCTGATAAGGTTATAAAACAGATAAATGTTCCTCCAAACAAAAAAGAATATGATAAGAAATATATAATGTTAAATTTTAACTTAATTATACTACTAGATTTTTGAAAATGTGAATCTATCAGTAATCTCAAATTCTCTGAGAAGTTGACATATAAGTTAACATGAACTTTTAACTCATGACAGGAGAATTTGAACAATTTCAGAAAGAAACATAATCTTCTATGTTTTATCTTATATTTTTTTCAGGATTTAACCAGAGAGTTTCTAACAGTTTATTAAATTGTCAGAACATGGGCATTAAAGGTAAAACAGATTTCTCATAGAAATTTTCTGAATTTGTATATCTTACCATCCAAAAGACAGAGATTATTGTTAAAAATTATTGTGAGGAACAGTAACCTTTTGGGAATCAGTATGGTTTTGCCTGCCCAAAGGAAAGGCTCAAGCTTTGATATCTAGCTCAATTTTGGCATGGAGTTTAAGAAAAATAAATGATACTATAGATAAGAAGGGGTGTTCCTTATGACTTCGCACTTTAGTACCATGAAATTTTTCCACTTAATTTTGCTATATTAATTTTAAAGTAGACAACACTTAAGAGCACTATTGCTGCATTGCTAAATATAATTGAAGAAATATTCAAGCATTTGATATTTGAGAGAAAAAATATTGTAAAAGAGAGACAGATAATAACAACTAAATTGTTAAGTTCCCAATATTTTGCATTATACTTAAATTACAAAAAATAAAAATATTTTTGCATATATTGTGGCTAAATATGTATGTGTATACATATATATTTTTGTGTGTGTTTATATATGTGTATATATACATATATAACAACAATAGCATTGTGCATATGGATTATTTTCATTTCAATAGCTAAGAAAGGTCAAATAATCTTACATGTCATGTGTTTTTATACTGTAAATGTTTTTCTCCATATTTCAGATTTTCTTATTGACTTATGGAACAATTTAATAAAAACTGATCTGCCTTTTTATTTATAAATCAAAATTAAATGCTTAACATTTAACTCCCATAAATATGTACTGAGCCAATAGAAAAATTTTTAGGAAAACAAAATATTACTTAGGTAGAACAATTAGAACTTGCAGGAGCAAGTTTTTATTTTTTCCTCCATAAAATGACAATAGATGAATAATAGAATTTGAAATTTGATGTATATATTGTTTTTGAAAATCAATTTAAAAAGGAATTTGATCTAGGGCAGATTTATTGTGTGGATATGGTCAAGAGTGAATTTAGATATTTTTAGACAGTTAAAAAAATCCAAATTTTCTTTTCTTTTTTTTTTTTTTTTTTTTACAAAATATAGACATATAATATTGGAATAATGGTTTTTAAGGGGTTATGGAAAAAAGAAAGAAAATAAAATTTTGATGCTACCTCTGGAGGACATGTAACACAGATTTTGGTAATATTTTCTTTGAGTCTCATCCTTTAAATTGCTACTCATACACTTCCAATTTGTTTTAAAATATTTTTTATGGTTCTGTATTTATGGGGCTAGCATATATATATATGTGTGTATATATACATATATATGTATGACATTCACTCAAAAATTTTTTGTATAGTTATAATTACTCAGAATTGCCTATTGGATAATCTGAAGATTGGCATGTCTTAAATCCATTTAAAGTCAGTACTATCTATGTGACAAATAACTATAGGTAAATTCTTTTGTAACATGCAGTCTAGCACTCAGATATAGAAATGTAAATTATATTGATAATTTTTAGTAAGAAATATTTTGAACACACAGAACTTCTTACATTATATCACATTAAAAATTAAATGATGGTATTCCACAATCACACTTTAGACAATAAATGATTAACTTAATTTATAACTATATTTAATGAATAAATCAGCAAAAAAAACTAATTGATTGCATTATATACAATGGATTTGTACGAATTACCTTCTTAAGGTTTCCGGTGAAGATGGCAAAGTAAGTGAACATTGTGCTTGCCTCCTCTTACCAACCCCTTGAGATTACAACTAAACTACAGAACAACCATCACTGAGAATTATCTGAAGTCTAGCTGAACAGAAGAAGTCTTCTAACTAAGGAGAGAGGGGTGGAAATGAGGGGTGGTCACATGCATGGTACTTAAAAATTAGGAGTGATGTCTTGGTTGCAGAGGTCACCCCTGAGGAATGAGAGGTCCCCTGCCCCACACCAGGCTTCTCAGCCCAGGGTTCCAGCGCTGAAAAAAGAAGTTCCCATAACTTCTAGCTGTGAAAACAAGAGACAATTATGACTGAGTGAGATGGAGTGCTGCTAGAGTCCTAAGTATTCCTCTTAAAAGGCCTTCTCATGGACTTAGTTGCTGAAAGACTCACTCACTTTGAGCTCCAACTCTGGAACAAAAACTCAAAACACACAAGGGACATATGTGGAAGAACCGAATTGCCTGGCTGCTGAGCGAGGGCTGGAGGGGCCAGACATAAGTGCTGACAGAAGCCATCGTTCTTTTGTTAAGCCCTCTCCCACCCCAGGGTGCAGATACAGACAGAAACCAACTTTGAGTCTCCATCACCTAGTTAACATTGTTCTCTCTACTTGGTAATTCCTTGAGACCCCACCCCACCCAACTTTTAGGCCTACCCAAGCTGTTTCCAGTGGATTTCCCATTTAAATGGCTTCTCTTGGCTCATCCTGCAGACTTTCCTAAAATCTCTCAAAGGTTTACTAACATCTGACTTCAATATGCTCCATACCTCTTGCTAAGCAGCCCCAAGGCTGATACTAGTGGCAGCTTAGCCTCTCCTAGGCTTCTCCAAGTCCAGCACAAGTGGCAACCATTTGCATATTTCTTTGTAACTTATAACAAGTGGTCCCAGAAAGGGCACAGACACCAACTGAATTTGGCCTGCATCAGAACCTCTCCCAAGAGGCCCTAGAACCAACATACTCAGTGGCCAGTTCCAGACTACACCAGAGCACCACCCAATTACCTCCACAAAAGATATATCCAAAAGGCAGACTTGGCAGGCAACAGAGCCCCACTAAAGCAAATCCTGCTCCATAGAGTCGGACACTACAACAGCTCCTCTACTGTAGTCAATTAATCAGCCTAAGAGTTAATCCCTCCTTCCACTGACATGTTAGGAGAAATAAAGGCTCAAATACAACAGGAAGGCACACAAACCCACAAAAGGAACATACCTGGAGCACCCACCTCAAGTGACCAGAGAAATTTCACCACTCAGTCTCACAAGACACCTACTACTTAAGGCCACTCTGCCAAGACTGAGAGATATAGAAGCTCTATGTAATACCCAGAAACAAACACAGAGAAGAAGCCAAAACAGGGATACAAAATAGTATTTTCCAAATGAAAGATCAGAACAAAACTTTAGAAAAAGAATTAAACAATGGAGACAACCAATTTACCAAATGAGGAATTTAAAACGCTAGTTATAAGGATGCTCAATAATCTCAGTGAGAACTTCAATAAAGAGAGAGGAAACATAAAAATAAAGGTAGAAAACATTAAAAAAAAAACTAGTCAGAAATGAGAAATACAATAATCGAAATGAAGAATACATGAGAGGGAATCAACAGCAGATTATATGAAGCAGAAGTTCACACTGGCAATTTGGAAGATAAAGTAACAGAAAACACACATTCATAACAGCAAAAAAAAAAAAAAAAAAAGAGAATAGTTTAAGGGACCTCTGTGACAACATCAAGTATACCAACATTCATATCATAGGAGTACCAGAAGGAGAAGAGAGGGAATAAGGAATTAAAAACCTATTTGGAGAAATAATGACAGAAAACATCCCTAACCTGCTGAAGAAAACAGACACACAAATCCAGGAAACACAGAGGTTCCCAAACAAGATAAACCTAAAGGGAATCACACCAAAACACATTATAATTAAAATGTTAAAATTTAAAGACAAAGAGAGAATCTTAAAAGCAATAAAGGAAAGCAGTTAAGAGCTCCCATAATGAGAAATCAGCTGATTTCTCAACAGTAACTTTGAAGCCAAAAGGGATTGGGACAAAATATTCAACGTGATAAAAAGCAAGAACTTACAAACAAGATTACTCTACCTAGCAAAGCTATCATTTAGAATAGAAAGACAGATAGAATTTCTCAAAGAAGAAAAATCTAAAGGAGTTCCTCAACACAAAGCCAGTGTTATAAGAAATGTTAATGAGACTTCTTTAATAATAATAAGAATAAATAAGATCATACATATAAATAATAAAATGTCAATAACTACGTACCTGTCAATAATTACTGTAAAGGTAATTGGATTACATTCTCCGATCAAAAGATTTGGGGTGGATAAACAGAAAAAAAAAAAAAAACCCGTACATATGCTGCCTACCAGAGAGTTACTTCAGATCAAAGACACATGCTAAAAGTAAAGGAATGAAAAAGGTATTTCATTAAAATGGAATATTAAAAAAAAAGCTGAAGTAACAATACTTATACCAGACAAAATTGACTTTAAAACAAAAGCTATAACAAGATACAAAGAAGGACCCAATAATTCCACTGCCAGGTATTTATCCAAAGAAATTAAAAACACTAATTCTAAAAGACATGCATGTATATGTTCACTGTAGCATTATTTACAATAGCCAAGATATGGAAACAATCTAAGTATCCATTGATAGATAACTGGATAAAGAGGTAATTAGTACATGTATACAACTGAATGTTACTCAGACATAAAAAAGAATATAATCTTTCCATCTGCAACAACATGAATGTACCTAGAAGATGTTGTGTTGAGTGGAGTAAGTTAGACAAAGACAAATGTTATATAATTTCACTCATTTGTGGAACCCAGAAAATGGGAAAATGAACAGATACAAACTCATAGACACAGAAAGCATTTTGATGGTTGTCAGATTGAGAGGTGGGAGAAAGGGTGAAGGGGGGAGGGGATTAAGAGGTACTAATTGGTAGTGACAGTCATGGGGATGTAGATTATAGCATAGGGAGTAGAGTTTGTAGTATTTTAATGTCTATGTATGGCGTTATATGGGTACTGGATTTATTGGGGTGATCACTTCATAAGTTATATAAATACATAATCGCTGTGCTGTACATTGAAACTAATATATTGTATGTCAACTGTAATTGAAAATAAAAAATATTGAAAAAAGAATTATCTTGACATTCGGAAGACTTAGTGGCTAGTAGCTTTTAACTATTATTATTGTGGACTTTAGTGGTCATTATGCTTATGACAGAAAAAATGACATTGTAAATAAAATAAAGATTCAAGGTATATCAAAACACAAACCTAAAAAAACAATTTAAATTATAAATTTTATATAAAACAAGATAAAATTTTAAAATTCATGTTCATTATATCATTATAACCATAAAGATGTTAGATTTTTTTATTTAATATGTTAGTTTAATTACTACAAAAAGCACGAATTGAAGCCAATATCATAAAACTCATATCAGGTAGAGTTGAAATGACTTCAGCTATCCTTACAAATGATTTAGTGCTCTTTTTGCTCTATAAAATTTCATGGTTCTTCTTTTTAAATCGATAGCTCAAAAACATCTAGGAATCCTGTTATTGAAAGAAATGGTTGATGATGAAAATAGTTCTTATTAGCTGATTTGTCAATAAGTGGGCTATTATTAGAGGCAGATAAATGTCAATATTTTTCTGATACTCAGCATCTCATATATGACATTTTTTGGATGTTGTATTCACTTGATTTGGAAGCAAAAAACAAGTTTAGTATTTTAGTGATCCATGCACCTAAGAAATGTTCATGTTTTCATTGTAGTATTTGAAGGAATAGTAGAGATTTTCAATGATATCCAAATATATAATGAATTATATAAAATATTTACTTATTTCTAATGAGTTTGACAAATGTTGAAATCATACATCTTTTTACAATAGAGATATATCCTGAGAAATATGTCATTAGGTAATTTTGTCATTGTGCGAACATATAGCATGCAGTTATACAAACCTAGATGGTATAGCTTACTGTACATTTAGCCTATATGGTATGGTCTATTGTTCCTAGACTACAAACTAGTATAGCATATTACTGTATTGAATACCATAGTATAGATAATTTTAATACAAATGTGAGTATTTATGTATATAAACATATCTAATTATAGAAAAGTTACAGAAAAAAACAGTATAAAAGAAAAAATAATACACTCATATAGGGTATTTACCATAAATGGAACTTGTAGGACTAGAAATTCTCTGGGTGTTAGTAAGTGTTAAGTGAATGTAAAAACCTAAAACGTTACTATATACTACTACAGACTTTTATAAACACTGTACACTTAGGCTATGCTAAACTTATAAAAAAAATTGTTTCAATAATGAATTAACCTTAGCTACTGTAACATTTTTAGTCTATAAAATTTTAATTTTTTAATCCTTTTTTAATAATAGCTTAAAGCAAACACATTGTACAGCTGTACAAAAATATTTTCTTTCTTTATATCCTTATTCTATAAGCTTTTATCTATTTAAAATTTTTCCTTTTATTTTTTAAACATTTTTCTTAAAAACTGAGACACAACCACACACATTAAGCTAAAACTACACAGGGTAAGGATCATCAATATCACTGTCTTTCATCTCCACATCTTGTCCCACTGGAAGTTTTTTAAGGACAATTACGTGCATGGAGCTTTCATTTCTTATGACAACAACACCTTCTTCTGGAATATCTCCTCAAGAGCCTGCCTGAGGCTTTTTTGAAGTACCATTTTTTTTTTTCAGAAATATGTCCATGGCATTTACTTTGTTTCTTTTTTTTTTTCTTTCTTTCATCATAGATTTGCTTGTAGGAAGATAATGCACCATGAACATTCTACTTTATTAATGAAAATGTTTCAGTGTTGGGGGTCCATGTTTTTAAAATTTTTAAGAAAATTGTTTCTCTTGAGCAAAACTTCTGCTAAACCCTTCATTGAAAATTTTCTTAGAGTTTCTTTTGTTTCTCTTATGGTCTCCTTTTCTCTTACCTATAGAGCTATAGGTTTCATTTTTGGTTCCAACAACTCATTATTCATTTTCTCAGGAACCACCTGAGAAACTCCTCAATGTCATACTCACTCACACCAAGTTAAAGTTGTTTTCTTTCTCAACTGCAGCCTTGTTGATTTTTGCAATGTCCTCATCTTTGGCAAATCCTTTGAAGTCATAGATGAACCTCTTGAGTATCTTCTTCCAGATGCCATTTGTACATTCCTTGGTGATATTATCCCAAACCCAAGCAAGGTTCTTGATGCAGTCATAGATGTTTTAATCTTTCCATAATTGTATCGAAGTCTTCTTAGTGTGTCCCTTGGTAGTCGAAGCAATATCATGGGCAAGAATCTTTCTCAAGTAGTAGCTTTAAGCGCTGCTGTAACTCCTTGATCCATTTGTCAGATCGTAGAGCCAGTGTTGGAGGGAGAAACATCACTTTGATATTGGGCTAAAGATCACCAATAAAAGGGTAATGTCAGGAATGATTATCAACAATAAGAGATCTTAAAGGGTATGTTTTTCTCCAAATAGCACTTCTCTATTTTGCTGGCAGAGCAATTCAGGAGGGCATCTTGGAAGAGGAGATGGGTCATCCATGACTTCTTATTGCTCCTGTACTATGCTTCAGTGTATGCTTATTGATGTGCTTTCTCACTGTGCCAGATCACAAACGGTTTCAATTTGTAGCTTTCAACATTGCCCCTAAACAAGATTCTTATTGTGTCCTTAAAAGCCTTGAAATCTGGAATTGAGTTGACCTCCTTATGGATGAAAGTTCTTTCAGTCATCCATTTCCAAAATAGGGAGGTTTCATTCATATTGAATAGTTGCTCTGCCAAGTAATATTCTTCCATAATTAGTATATCCAAAGTTTTTAAAAATTATTCAGTTGCTTTCACATCAGCACTCACAGACAGGCTCACCACTTGCTTTTAATTATGTAATAAATAATAACTCTTGATTCATTTAAATCACCTAGAACTAGCTTTAAATATAACATAGAATCAGGTTCAGTCTTTCAACATCAAATACAAACTTTTTGTTTTGGCTGTGATTGTCATGGTGCCTAGAGAGATACACTTCTGTGTCTAGCTTTCATTCCAGAATCATCAGAAGTTTCTCCATGTCTGATATAAGT
This sequence comes from Rousettus aegyptiacus, assembly GCF_014176215.1. Lineage (NCBI taxonomy): Eukaryota > Metazoa > Chordata > Mammalia > Chiroptera > Pteropodidae > Rousettus > Rousettus aegyptiacus. The sequence goes on from NW_023416307.1 coordinate 73,467,630, forward strand.
CTTTTCAAAATTTTTGTAACTCTTATTGGTTTCAATGACGCAGATTCTTTTATGCAATGGTCCTCTTTTTGGCATCAGAGACCAGTGCTCCTATGCGAATCTAATCCCTGATGATCTGAGATTCAGCTGAGGCCATGATGCTAGCTAGCTCTGCTCTGGGGAGCAGCTGTAAATATGGATGAAGCTTCACTTGCTTGTCTGCCGCTCACCTACTGTACCATCTGCTTTCTAACAGGCCCTGGACCACCAGGGGTTCGAGACCCCTGCTTTAACAGCTTTCCTCACTTTGTTCTTGTTCATCATGATGGTAGCTATAGTGAAATGGGACACGTCTGACTAGTGAGCAATAACTATCACTGATTTTCCACCTTCATAGTCCTTAATCAGTTTAATTTTGTTTCCACTTTAATCACTCTATGTGCCTCTTACTGGCAACATTTGCTGTGGATTTTGTATGTTTAGCGACTATGATGGACAAAACAACAGAAGATTAAATTAAGCAAGAGAGAAAATTATGTAATCAAGATACCTGAGATGTATGAGACCATTGCAGGTGTAACACAGCAGACTGATTTACAATAAACTGGTTTTAATAGGTAGAGAAAGTACACGCTAAAATAATGATAAAAATATAGTATAGTAAATACATCAACCAGTAACATAGGCATTTCATTATCATTATCAAGTATTGTGCAGTGTAGATAATTGTATGTGCTATACTTTTATACTGCTGGTAATGAAATAAATTTGTTTACATCTACATCACCACAAATAGGTGAGTAATGCAATGTGCTACCATGTTACCACTACTACAACTTCATTAGGTGATAGGAATTTTTCAACTCTATTATAATCTTATGAGAAAACTATTATTTATGTGGTTTGTCATTGACTGAAATATCATTATGTGTTGCATGACTATAGAAGGGTTCTATAAAGCTTAATTTCTATGATATAATAAAAGAACCCTAACTACAGAACCATAATTATCAATGAGCATAGCACTTACATAACAAGATTTTTTGCAGATAGAATTAACTTACAAAAGTATCACTTTTCCTTTTAATGTGCAGTAGTTTAGTCATCTTTATTAAGATATAGATTATGTGCCAGAATATTTCATGTAAGAAATATAGTAAATATCAATTCTATGTTTTAAAACAATCACTATGATTAGTCCTATAAATTACCCATAAGCCTGCAAAAGCAATACATTTTAAACACGTATTTACAAAGAAAGCTTTCATAGCCACAACACTACTATTCTTAATCATAAAAAAGTAATTCTAATACAAAATAAATGTTGAAAAACTGTTAAACACAACTGCCTAGAATATATTTTAAATAATCTATATCCTGTAAATCAAATATTTTTTAAATCTATTTTCATGAGCTTAATTATTACTCACTTAGCTCTATTTAATGCAATAAGATTTTAAAAGAAAATATATTTTAGATAAATAATTCTGGACTCAAATGAAATGATTAATTTTTCTCTCTGTTTCTGTCCGTGTCCTTCTCCTTTCCTCCTTCTGTCTTTCTCTCTCACTGTCTTACCTCCTCCTCTCTCTCTCTTTCCTCTTGCACACACCATAAAAATAGCGCAAACTACAACCCTTTCCTATGAACTACAACCCTTACTTTAAGATTAACATCCTTGGAAAACAACAACGAATGTAAGCAATCACTATTTAGCTGTGGTGATACTACTTAATAATATTGAAAACTAGAAATAATTTAAAAATATAAATAGGAGTGATTGAGTAAATATAAGCATTTAATAAACTTTAAGATAATATTGTATAAGTGTATTTAGAAGCATGGTCATATTTTTGATATAAGTTTAACAAAGAAACTTCACTGTAAGATGAAATGCAAGGAATGATCAATTTCACATAAACATTTATACACATATAGATATATATGTTTCAAATAAATGAGAATTCTCAAGGCTGTGGTAAAGTCACATGTAATATATATATATATTTTTTTACTGCTCCCTACTCTGACACTGGGCTCAAGTCTTCATCCCATACTTAACCTTAACTGTGTGGCCTGTGAATTTTCCTCAAGACATTCATATCTTCACAACTAGATCCAAAGCTCTTGAAGAGCATAGACCCTGCCTTTTTGGTTCCACCAGCATACCTGGCCCAACGTCTTACGTATGCTGGGGTTCACTACCTGGAGGTTTGGCTTATTTCAGTGAACTTGGTCATCTTGCCAAAGAGACAGGACCAAGGCAACGTTGAGGTAGAACCATGACAGTGTTGCATTGCATCTCTAGTCACCAGCTACCCCTGGAGGAATCTCTTTTTCACTGGAATAGAAGTGTTTATCCCACCTGTATAGGGAGACTATTTCTGTCCAGTAATGAATGTGATCTTACAACTTCCTTTCTATCTACCTCAGCTTATCCTAAGAAACAAGCAGATACATTATTTCTAATGATAGATAAAATTCTTTATGTATTCCTCCCTCCATCACATTAATAATTTTTCTTGATCCAGTCTTATTGAGAAATAATTGATATACATCATTGTATAAGTTTAGTGTTACACATGATAGTTCGATTTACATATATTGTGAAATGATTACAGTAATAGGTTTGGTTAACATCTGTCATCTCATACAGAAATAAAAAGAAAAGAAAAAAAAATTCCTTGTGATGAGAATTCTTGGAAACTATTTTCTCAACAGCTTCCCTATATATAAAGCAGTGTTAGCTATAGCCATCATGTTGCATGCACATCCCTGGGACCTATTTATCTTATAAATGGAAGTTTGTACCTTTTTATCATCTTCCCCCACCTACAGGATGTTTGCATTTTAACTGGTAAAAATTTGTTGTGAAATTTAGGCAAATGGAATAAAGTGATAATTATAGGGATTTTAGGTATTAGCAATATTTATTTTAGGGGGATGATGAAGTGTAAATGTAATGTAGGTGGCCAGGGAAGGAAATCTTTGTGCAATTTTAAAATTTTTACCTGCCCAGTCTTAGTAGAGTAGCTTTATGTAGTTGGTGTCCTGTGGGGCATGGTCTTCTCTGGTCACCTGAAGGAGGTGCTCACTGTGTGTCCCTCACATAGATCGTGTACGTCTTCTTGTTATAATTGAAACTTGGTTGCTATTTTCACATAGATGGTAGAGATTGACCCTTGGGCTGATCGATTGTGAGGATTGGCCAGTGAAGGGCTGACACAACAAAGTAGGATTCACTTTAACAGGGTGCCTGCCCAGTCTGCCCTTTGAATGTGTCCTCCTCAGTTGTAGTCCTGGGTGCTGCTCAGACTTCAGCTCTGGTTGAAGCCAGCCACCGGGCATGCTGGCCCAAGGGCCTCTTGGGCATGGTCCAGCTCAAGGCCAAGTTCAGCTATAGCCTGTGCACTTCCAGGGCCACCAGGAAAGAGTCACCAAGCAATCTGCGGATGTCTGCCACACATGCTGGGCTTAGAGGTGCCTTGAGAGTCCTAGCCAGGAACCAAGGATGGCTGCCAATAATGTGGGGCTTGGGCTGCTCAGTGAGAAGTATAGGGCCAGATGTTGCTCCTTTGGGTTTTGTGAACCTTTGAGAGATTTTAGTAAAACCTGGATCATGAGCCAAGATAGGCCATTTGTATGGAGGAGAAAAAAAAAAAAAAAAAAAAACACTTGAGGAAGCTTGGGTAGGCTCACAAGTTGAGAAAGGCCAGGGTCTTAGGAAATGACCAGCATGGGGCAATCTCTGTTAGCCAGGTTGATGGAGACTCAGACATTGTGATCTCTTGGGTTTGCACACCAGGTGAGAAGTGCTCAACAAAGGAAAAATGATTTCTGCCAGCACTTTTGTCCGGGAAAAAGCTGCCTCTCCATTCCTTGCCCTAAAGCCAGACAATTCAGTTCCTGCTTGTATGTCCCTGGTGCCTTTTGAGAAGCTACCCCAGCGCTAAAGCTAAGAATGAGTGAGTTTGTCATTGAGTAAGTCCATGTGTTAGCCCTTTAAGAGGAATGTCTATGATTCCTACCTATAGCCTTCTGTCTCACTCAGCCACAATCTTCTCTGGTTTTCACAGCCAGAGGTTTTGGGGACTTCTTTTCCTGGCATTGAAACCCTGTGCTGGAAAGCTGAGTGTGGAGCCAGGACCCTTTGCTCCTTCCAGGGGATCTGGGCAGCCAAGATTACCCTCCCAATTTTTAATCGCCACATGTAGTTGTGGGACTGGCCCATTTCGCATTCCCGTCCCTCCTACCAGACTCAAGATGGCCTCTTAGGTATATCATCAGTGGTAGGACTTCTTTTAACCAGACCTCAGGAGACTCCCTATGGAGTTCTGTAGTTTTGTTGTAATTTTGATGTAGTCGTGAGGGGAGATGAGCACAGCATCTAACTTCTATGCTATCTTGACCAGAAGGCATGTGTAATTTTTTTATTACTATGTTTCATAATTTTTCCAGTAGCAATTATATTTAACCAAATATATGCAATTTTAATCATTTTTAGGTTTATTACAATAAAGATGTAGAATTAAATCCTTGAAAGAAATACATAACTAAAACTATAAATATTCTTGTTAGATAATGAAAATACATTTCAGTAATCAATAATTGCTTGAACAAAAATTTGGTACCGATGTTTGCTATGTGAGAATTTACTTGTGAGAAATCAAAATAAAGTGACTTTTTTTTTTATTATACTCTTATATAAGGTAGCTTTACTAAGATTTATTTGTGAAATTACTTCTTATTTATCTGTCAATTATTTCTTAAAATATATTTGTGGACTTTAGTATATTCATGTTTGCATACTACTTTTTTTTTTACTGTAATGCTTCTGAGAGCATTTTGTTGCACATTTATCATTATATTCTATAAACATTCATTTTTTTCCTGTTTCTGTTAAATATTTCAACTTATCAAAAGAGAAAGTTATGAAATGTCTGAGAATGGAGATAAAACTAAATTTAGAGTGGTAATATTAATATCATACTTGAACAAATGTTATTTGCCAAGATGTATCATTTTTTAAAATAACATTTATCAGATAAATTGCTTGCTAATACACTGAAATCTCAGTTTGTTAAGAGAAATACTGAAAAGTGCACAGGCTCAAAGATCTGTGAAAGTGGTGTTGCATAATTTGCAGAACACTCAAATTGTTAAAAAGTTGGCCTATGTAGAGGAAATATTTATATCGAGTTTCAAATACTATTTTCTTTTTTTATTATTTAAATAATATTTTATTAGTGAACAAAATAAGTGTGTAGCATATGTTTCTAGAAGGCGTTAACTGCTTCAACCACCAGCAGCTTTAGAAAAAATATGCCAAACATATACTTTCTAAGATTTTATTTTTAGTTTCATAGTTTGTGAAAAACTGGAGCGCTTCCAAAGAGAATGATGCCTACTAGGTCATCTTTCTTCCTGGCAATTAGTAACACTGTACTGGGTAGTTTGCAGACATCATTGAATTACTTAAAACCTAATTGATTGATAATGTGTGATTGTTTTACTCATTATTTAGATATACTAAATTTTATTTAAAATTCATATTAATTATTTATTTGCTCAATTTCCCCCACACTTACTTTTTAGCAAGAAATACTAAGAGTGTATATTGGTGAGTATCTGTCCTTAAAATTGCATTCTTGTTGTGTAAGATCTTGACTTCCTAAAGAATACTATTACACATAACTGCCAATTTCTTCATCTGTAGTATTTCATCATATAAAATGTACTAATTAAAATTCTTTAAACAATAATGCTGTTATTTGCATCTTCGAAACTCAAGGTGATATAATTTGAAAAAGCATATCAATATGATATGTCCTGTTAAGTTCTTTTCAGCTTTAAACATTATCACTTCTATAGCATAAACACTAAGGTGTTGCCAAAAGTTGAGAAAAGTATAAAGGAAATTTAGGGAAATTTCCTATTTACTTTTAAAGAAATTGGTTGATGCATTTTTTTTTTAAATGCAAGAATGTTTGAAGTGAGAGTAAGTCTTAATATGTCTATCCCTAGTCTGCAGTTAACATCTATAATCATGCTATTCTCCCTTTCTCTTGGGATTTCCATAATTATTTTCTAGAGGAGTGAGGGTCCAATACTTTAGGCAAAAGTCCTCTCTACCAGGATCTCACCTAAAGAAGCTGCATTCTCTGGAGAAGAGCTGATCCTGTTACAGCACTGGTCTAGTATTCCCTCCCGATATAATTAATTGGATGGTCTTAAAAATAGTATTCTGGTAATTAAATATTTTTTAAGTTGATAAAAAGTGAGAGCAAAGTTTATTTCATCACACAGAGCATGAAATGAGTAAAAAGGTAATTTTTTTCTCAAGGCATTCACTTAGTTTTCTCTCACTTTTTCTAACCCATTTACATTAATATGACATTCCATATGTTTAATGTTAGGTATATAATTACATTTAGTATATATCTTGGGCAGTGTTTTCCAAATTGTAAACTGAAGTTTTACTTAAATAGATAATAATAAAGATCTTACCTCACAGACCACTTTGAAAACAGCTTCATCTTTAGGCCTATGGGACAACCCTTAAGTAATTGATCCTGCTTGTAAATGCTATTGGAGGACATTGGTGCTTTTAGTTCCTAAATGACTTCTTCAGTAACAGATTCAACAATTTTGAATAATACCCTGTAGAAAGTGTACCCTTGCTTATTGTGAATTAAGATACTCTTTATATTAGCATAAATTTGGCATTATTTTATGAGAAGACCTTTAAGAAAAATTTAGATTTTCAAATATATTTGTAGAATAAGAAGATAAATCTTTATAATGTCTTAATAGAAACAGAATAATTAATATTTCCAGTACTTTTATTGTGATTTAATGGCAAATATTTTAAAATAACAGGATTAATCAATTATCATGGCTATAAAGAGAAACCCTTAATTCTCATTAATAATAAAATGTTTACTATATGTTTTGAGATATAGCCATCATAAGAGGAACGTATTTCAAAAAAGTCTCCTTTGGCTTCAAGAACACAAAGGGAACAAATGAACAGAAAAATGAAAATAATGCATGGTTAATATATTATTAATTAGTTGAAAAAAGAGATTAATATTTTATTTTTTTCTTATTATTGCTGGGGCTATGTGATTTAGTTTCAATACAATTAATTATTATAATTTAAAATAAATCATGTAAATAAGTCATGTAGAATTAGTGCTTATTGAATTTGCCTTCCTCATTAGTATTTTACACTTTTTCAATTTTTTTTTGATAATTGTCTCATTCTCATTAATGATCTGGTAACTTTTACTTGAATTTTTTGCATGTTCATAAGAATCAATCTTCAGAACTGAGATGTGTGTTCCATTTCTTTATACCTCCTCTTACCACATATCAACCTCTCTATTACCTATCTCTGTTAATGGAAACATCTTTCTCTATAGTTACCCTTGCGTATTTTAGAATATAGGCTAATCTGCTATACAAAGAGTTCTGGTTTAGACCAGACACAATTTTATTTCACTCTGATGTACAAGTCAGGAGGTGGGTAGTCTAGGCTAGCAGGAAAGCTCTGTTACATACAACCATTCATGCTGGAGTAGCTGTGTGTGTAGCAGGGGGAATGTTTTTCCTTTGCGGAGTTGAGCACGGCGCAGCTACATTTTGGGTGTTCAGTCTATTAGATAAAATTAAGAGTCCAGGAAAGACAATTTCCTTTTAAACAAAGGGTCAATGCCCCTATTTATTGGCCATACAAAGCTATGTACAAGAAGACCAACAATAGTGTTGAGGCAGATGACCAGCCAATTCACTATTATCATAGATAAAGGGAATGACTCATTTTCGAGGATCATTAACTATCTGCTATATCAAGTTAGAAAACATAATATTGATTTTCTTTTTATTGAGACATCTAATAAGATATTTAAATTTCTTCTATATATAGGTTCAATTGAATATTTCTCATCTTTTCTAATTCTTTAGATATTCTTAATGATTATTAAGAACATTGTAATTATTTCTTAATCTACTTGAATACTTAGGGTTAGTTAATTTTTATAGAATAAATTAGGAATGTATTGACTATTTTAGGAAGTATTACGAAATGTTCAGCAGACCTTCATCTCTCTAAAATGATTAAATTATCAGTATCAATCTAATCCTTTCACAGTTGGAACCATCAAATTTCACAGTTGTTTTTTTTTGTAACAAATTCATACTTTAAATACATATTTTATATGTCTACCTTTATGATTCTTGCTTCTACTGTTATCTTTGCTTACTGGTTACTTTTACTTTATTGATACATTTTTAAACCTATAAAGCCTGAAACAAATATTACTTTTTATTTATTATATTTCTTTTTCCCTAAGTAAGAATTAATCTCTGTTTTCTGAAGCTCCATTGTATTGCTATTTTTCTATCTATTTCATTGATTTGCCCTATCCTATGACATGATAATTAATACAGGGAATTTAACATAGCATAATAACTTTTATCTAAGGGATATTTAAAAATATCTTCAAATTTTGCTGCTTAATAGGACAGAGTAATTAGTTGTAGACCAATATTTTTCACATGAATAGAAAAACTAGAAAAATAAAACAAAGACAACAGAAATAAAGAGAATGAAGTTAACTAAATTAAGAGTTGTCTCTTTGAAAAGATAAACAGAATTGACAAGCTCTAAGCTAGACTGCCAACAGAAAAACAGTAAGACCCACATCAACAAAATTAAAAATGAAAAAAGAAATTACAAGCAATACCATAGAAATAAGAGGGTACTTTGAAAAACTATATGCCAACAAAGTGGACAACCTACAAGAAATGGAAAAACAATTTAGAAATATGCAAATTACCAAGATTGAATTAGAAAGAAATTTAAAAAATGTAAATATATCAATTACTACTAAAGAGATTAAATCAGCGATCAAAAATCTCCCAGTGACAAAAGCCCAGAACCAGATGGCTTCACTGGTGATTTTACTAAACATTTAAAGAGGGATGAACAACAATTCTTCCCAAGCTCTTTTAAAAAATTGAAGAGAAGGAATCACTCTCAAACTAACTTTGTGAAGCCAGCATTATCCTGACACCAAAACCGCTACTAAAAAAGGAACTACAGATCAATATCCCAAATTAATATAGATGCAAAAATTCTCAATAAAATACTGGCAAACTGAATTCAACAGTACTTTAAAGGAATTATTCATCATGATTGAGTAGAATTTACCCCTGGGAAGCAAGGATGGTTAAGCATAGGCAATTCAATGTGAATCGGCACATTAATAGAATGATAAAAAAGAATTATATGGTTATCTCAATAGATGTAAATAAAAGCATTTGACAAAAATTCAACATCCACTTATGATGAAAACTCTTAACAAATTAATCATAGAGGAAACATATCACAACACAATAAAGACCATTCGTGACCTTTAACACACAGCTAACATCATACTCAATAGTGAAAGGCTGAAAGCCTTTGCTATAAGATCAGAAAAAAACAAGGATGCCCATTCTCACCATTTCTATTCAACATAGTCCTGGAAGTCTAAACTAGAGAAATGCCACAACCTGAAACTATATTAGACAGGAATTAAAAAGCTCTGAAGATCTGATATCTAAAGTTCTCGGAAGTTTTTATCCCTATCCTTACAAGAAGAAAAAATCTATACAATACAGATGCTAAATTGTAATGTTGAATACCTGAAACTTATATAATGTTATAAACCAGTGTTACTTCATTTTTTTTTTATAAAGGCAAAAGCTGTACAAATAAAAACCAACAACCCTTTTTAAATAGTCAGAAAATTGAGAGCAGAGGGCAAGCTACTACTCCTCAAAAAGAGACACAGAAAAACACAGAGAATTACAGCTTACTGAAAAGAGAATTTATTACCAGAGCATGGTAGGAACAGTTAATGGTGTGTGTGTCATGTGCTATTGAGTTAGCTCCAACTCCTGTCAGTGCTATTAATGAGTCATGGCCACAATGTCCTGTCCTCAACAGTCCTGCTCATCTTTCATGGAGTCAATCCATCTCATGTTTGAACTTCCTCTTTTCCTGCTGCCTTCTATTTTTCCTAGCATTGTTGTTTTCTTCCAAAAAACTCTCATTTCACATGATGTGTCTGAAGTAGGACAACTTCTCTTTTGTCATTTTTGCCTGTAGCAATGTTTCAGGCTTAATTTGCTCTATGACCCAACGTGCATTTTTCTGGCAGTCCAGCATATCTGTAGAGCTCTACTCCGATCCCACATTTCAAATCAATCGATTTTTTTCTTATCAGTCTTTTTCACTTCCCAGCTTTTACAACTGTACATAGTGACTGGGATTACAAGGGTGTGAATGGATGATCTTAGCTTTTGTCTCTAAGGACACATCTTAGCTCTTGATGATCTTTCCTAGTTCCTCCATTTTTGTCTAAAGCTAACTTAAACAGTTAAAACTTAAACACTTAAAAACTTTAAACATTTTAAACTGAAATACTTAAAATGAAACACTTAAAAAATTTCAAGGGCAACTAATTGTCAGAGATTAAGTGTGAATAAGCTTGAGAGACAAAAACTCCTGGGGTTCAGCGTTTTGGGGGAGCACACTTTTGTAAATTTTATCATCAAGTTGAAAGGCTGAAGATTAGAGAAAAATATTGTTTTTCCAGCAAGAAGGTATGTTTGGGGTAGGGGAGGGGCATTTTGAAACATGCCCCAAACATTCTGTGTCCACAAAGTGCAAGGTCAAGGGAACCTATTTTTTAAGAACCTAACTGCCTTCATTTTTACCAGAAGCTAAATGATGAGGGTGTGGAGCAACAGAAACTATCAATTATCAAAAAAGAAATGAGCTATTCAAGCTACAAAAAATATAGTGGAGATTTAAATGTATATTGCTAAATGAAAGAAGTCAGTTTGAAAAGTCTGCGTACTATATTATTCTATATATACAATATTCTGGAAAAGCAAAACTATAGCAACAGTAAAAATTCAGTGTTTACAAGGGGTTTAGGGAGAGGGAAGAAGAATGAATAAGTGAACACAGGATTCTCAGGGCAATGAAATTATTCTCTATGATACTGTAGTATTGGATAGGTGGTATCATACATTTGTCAAAACCCATAGAACTGTACAACACAAAGAGTAAATCCTAATGTAATCTATGGATGTTAGTAACATTAAAACTTATTAATCGATAATAAATTTATCACAGTAATGAAAGACTTTAATAATGGGGGATGCTATATACACAGTGAAGAGAAGGTGTATGACAGCTCTCTCTTATTTCTGCTCAATTTTTTTTTGTAAACATAAAAGTCTAAAAAATAAAATCTATTAATCAAAAATAAAACAAACAAAACCTCTAATGGAAGAACTGAATTGCTCTTTGTCTTTCAATTGAGGAGGATAAAAGTCTCACAGGCTCTCCACCAAATTCTGAAAGAGCAATGTTCTAGAAACAAAGGTGAACCAGATATACTTTGAATATTAACAAATTATATCATAGCCATGATCCTTCACAGTCCTTGATTGGATAAATCGCTTAGCACCCCATTCCCACTGGCCTAACAGAGAAAAGGAAATACACTTCCAGGTGCAATATTACATTATCTGGAGTCTTTATAGTTTTTTTTTTTTTTTATTCCAATGACCAGATATAAATTTTCTTTACATGGAAAAAAAACAAGAAAATATGTCTAATATTGAAGATAAAAGTGAATTACTAAAGATATCTGACTGACCATTATTCATATAGATACTGTTTTTAAATATTCCTTAATGCGTCTTCCTACCTTTGCTTTATTCTAGTATTTGCGAACCCCAACTTAATTCCTTGTCAATTTTGTCAGGGAAAGATTTTATCAAGAACTTAATGTCCAACATTCAAAGAGCTACTAAGTTACCTTTTAATCTGTCATTGCCTCTGAGATAACCACTGAATGTCTGTGAAGGCCTTAAAGTTTTGTTTTCCTTTACCTTCCTAAAGATTGCTATATCCAGTGGATTTCTCTTAACACCTGCACTTGTTACCACTGGGCTGATGCAAAGGCCCAGTTCTATAACCCTAGAAACTTCCCTTGAAGACCTTCTAAGACCTCCAGAAATACCTCCCCTAATCCCAGGGCAAAAAGGCCATAAAAGCTGCTGTCTAAACAAGCTACAAATGCACGTGCTCCTGTGTCTCATGCCTGACTAACTACCTCACACACAGGCTCTTAAAATCTATTTAATATTTTCTCCTTTTGTTACTAAAAATTGGATGTTACATGTATGCTCAGCACTGGCCAGGTTTCTATAAATTGACAAGGAACAAAGAACCAAATATTTAAGTTCAGCCTGAATTTAAATATTACATTTGGCCTGGAAACACCCATTGTTGTGCACAGGTCATGAAAGTTACACTCACTTGTTCATCAGCAGTTTAAGATTTGAAAGACTTTGTGTACTGCTCATTGAACCTTTTGGCTGCCTCGGATTTAATGTTTTATATTTCTCTGTGTGCTATTTTGGCTTTTTCTGCCTATAGAATTGTGTTGCTCCAACCTCACGTGCTTTGAATCTGGTTAAGAATACCCAAAAGTATATATAAAAAAAAACAATTTCCCTTGCCTATTAAATTGAAAATGATTAGAACTTTTAACAGTGCTTGCTCGATAAATTATTGCTTCCAAAAAAAAAAGAACAAAACTCATATATTTATTACATAAGAAAATTTAGCTATTTCCCTATATTTTTCAAATAAAATACTGATAACTAGTACCATCATATGTCAGTAATATTTATGATATGGGCAAATGAACTAGAACAAAACATGAAATATTTTCTGCTTTCAGGGTAAAATTGTAGTGAACCTAAAATCAAACAAAAATAATGAAAATAAGTATTAATAATTTGTATTGCATAAAATTCAAATATTACTATGTCAAAAAATTGAGAAAATATATACTGTAATATGATGCATTGAAAACTCTAAAGGTTTTGCATGCATGAGTATTTATATATCATATAAATTTTAAAAATCACAATCCTATACAAAATTATGCAAATAAAGTATATAAAAGAAAAATCATAAACACAGCTTGAAAAAAGTTTTAAATGTTCTATTAAAATGATCATGAATATTTTAAATAAAATATAAACTTTTGCTTTATAGTTTAAAATTAATTTTTTTGTCAACAACTTTGACAGTAAAATTTTAAAATAACTCTCATGTAGTTCCATTCCAGAGAAAATGAACAACAAAATTTTAATTATGTTTTGACTAAGTGATTCATATTGTTTGTTATAAAATTTATGAAATTCTCATGCAAAAGTTAAAAATAATCTGAATGGTCTAGGAATAGGAAGCTTGTTAAATGAGCTATTGCCTTCATATTACAATATATATGACAGTAAATGTTCAAATACATATTCATATCTATGCATTTATAATAATAAATATCAATATAAGCTTACATTCATGGTCTATCAAAAATACCTATACTATGATATATATTTATGTGTACATATTATGCATATATTTTGTATATCCATAAACATGTGTTACATATATACATATAATATTATAAACATGCTATAATATATATGCTACAATACAAAAAAGAAATTATTCATAATAAGTAAGAAAGATAAAAATGTAATCTCATATTAAGGGAAAACATATTTTATGTATGCACATATAGACATATACGGACACCAAACATACACATACATGAAAATAAAATTACTAGTGATACTCTCTGAGAAATTAATTTATAAAAATATAATTTTTAAAATTTTATTTTATACTATGAGGACTACTATTACTACTGAGAATCTAATGTACTAATGCAACAAAAGAAGCAAGGAAGCATATTAACATCAGATACTCAAATCAGATAAAATAAAATGTAAGTTTAAACATTAAAAGAGATCTAAAAAGGATATTTTTAAATGATTTCATTGTGCTCCAGGCATCTTCCAACTGCCAGTATCTCCATTCATTTCTTTGCCCAAGGTTTTTCTTCTTTTTTTAAAAAAATTTTGTTTTAATTTTTTTCAGTTAAAGTTGACATACAAATTATATTAATTTCAAGTGTACAACACAGTGATTAGACATTTATATAACTTATGAAGTGATCACCCCAATAAATTTAGTACCCATTTGACACCACACATAATTATTACAATATTATTGACTATATTCCTTATGCTCTAACTTACATCCCCTGACTATTGTGTAACTACCAGTTTATACTTCTTAATCCCCTCCTCTAGTTTACCCATTACCCCCCGCCCAGATCTGGCAACTATCAAAATTCTCGCTGTCTCTATAAGCTTCTGTACGTTATTTGTTTATCTATCTTGTTTTCTGGGTTCTATATATAAGTGAAATCATATGACATTGGTCTTTCTCTGACTGATTGCACTCAGCATAATACCCTCAAGGTCCATCCAAGTTGTTGCAGATAGCAAGATTTCATTCTTTTATTATTTATTTATTTCTATGGCTGAGTAATATTCCATTGTACATATATACCACTTCTTTATTCGTTCCTCCATTGATGCCTCCATATTTTGATCATTGTAAATAATGCTGCCATAAACATATGGACATACATGTCCCTTCGAAGTAGTGTTTTGGATTTCTTTGGACAAATACCCAGAAGTGGGATTACTGAGTTCTTCTTTGTCTTTTGTTATATCCTTTGTTTTAATGTGCATTTTGTCTGGTATAAGTATTGCTACCCTAGCTTTTTGTTTGTTTGTTTTAATTTTTATAAAATATATTTTTACATCCCTTTGATTTCAGTCTCTGTGTGTCTTTTAGTCTGAATGACTATTTGTAGGCAGTATATGTAAGGGATTTGTTTTCTTATATATTCATCCACCCTGTATCTTTCAATTGAAGCATTTAATCCATTTACATTTAAACTAAATGTAGATATGTTGTTATTGCCATTTCATTATTTGTATTTTTTTTTCTTCTCCTTAAAAAAGTCATTTTAGCATTTCTTGTAATACTGATATGGCGGTGAAGAACTTTTTAAAATTTTTCTTTTCTCGGAAGCTCTTTATCTGTCCTTGAATTCTAAAAGATAGCTTTGCTGGGTAGAGTAATCTTGTTTCGAATCACTTTAAATACTTCCTGCTAATCTCTTTTGGTCTGCAAAGTTGCTGTTGGGAAATCACCTGACAATGTTATAAGGAGCTCTCTTATAGGTAACTATATGGCATTTCATCACCTGTACTCTAGTTATTTTCATAAAAATTTGATTTAATTAAAAAATTATCTCCATAAGTTTACGATATGCAAGAAAATTATCTTAAACCACAATATTTATTTATTGTTGGGACCACTGGCCTAACAAAACAGTTCTTTTCCACTTAGTATTCATCAAATGACAAGACTTTTACACTTAAAACTTTTCCACATTAACCTAACTAGATCTTCTACCACTCTAGTTTGTTTTGCCTGAAGATACACTTTTTATTTTGAGTATTTTATAAATAAGTCATACAGTATGTGCTCTTTTATGTCTAACATATATACCGATATACTGCAAGTTATTAATCTATTCTGTTATATATGGATTTTTGGTCTTTTTCACATTTGAGTTTATTATAAATAATGTTGTTATTGATAATCTGTTACGTATCTTTAATAAATATGCACCTACATTTTATAGTATATATATGTGGCAGCAAAAATGCTAGAGAGCTATCAATCTTTTTTATGTTTATGTAGTTTGATATCTTTTATATTTAGATCTATAATTCATCATGAATTAATTTTTGTCTATATTATTAGATAGATATCAACATTGACTTTTTAAAAATATGGCTATGTGTATATATATATGTGTGTATATATACGTATATATATGCATATGTATTTATATGTGTACACACACACACACACACAAACTATTACTGAAAGAAAGTAAGAAAGACTTTGATAGATGCAGGGATACACTTTTTGTGTATATGTACACATACATAAGTATACATATATACGTATATATTTTTGTATACATATATACATATTTTTGCAGGTCTGAATAATTTTATCTTTTCGTTAAAAAACACTTTACAGTTTGAATAATGTCAATATTTTACCCTGAGGTTTTGAATTCTATTATTCTAGGTCATCAATTTATCATTATTTCAATAGCTCTGAACGCAAATGTAAACTTATTTACAGTATTTTGATTTATGTGACATTGAAAGACATGACAAGAATGATTCTAACCATGATTTAATAGTATATGTTTTTTCATATGTAAAATAACATTATTATTTTTTTACATTTGTGTATGCATTATATAGCTTCTGCTCTGTAAAGCCTTTTATATTTTTAAAGAGAAACCCAGGCTATGATTCTGTCAGTGCCTCCATTTCACTCAACTTTTGGGGAAATATATTAAGACTAAGCTCATTTATACAAAGCTATACAATATATTATTGTTCTCCACTATTTTAAATTACAAATGCTTGTTACATAAAGAACACTTTTTTCAAATTATTTGAAAAGTGTTCATCTTACTACTAACTAAATATCTGCCACATATTCTGTTACAAAAAGCAATAAATGCTATACATGCTTGCTAAAATTTTGTATTTTATTTTTTAATAATTCACATAAAGGCTTTCTTAGCATATTATTTTAGTTAAAAAATAGTATCATTTACATTTGCCTATTTAATTTACAATAGTATTAAATTAGTATATAATTTTTTAAAATAATTTTTTAAATTTAAATTAGCTTTAAGTATACAGTACATTGGTTAGACAGCTATATTGTTCATTAACCGATCTCCCCGATTGTTCCCTTCCTCCCCCAGCCCTCCACTTAGTCATATATTAATGCGAACTGCATTCCCTCTGCCATGCTCTCCCTCCCCGTGCCCAACTATCCACTACTAATTTGAAACTGGTATATAATTTTTAAATATTTAATTCAAGAAGATAACCTATTCTGACACTCTTCACATTTTGTCTTGATTTAATTTAGTAAACTAGTTCATCAAATAACTATGAGTATTCTATTTACACAAAGTAATATATATTTCAGGCAGTTAAAATATATTTAAATTTAAGTGTGATCTCTGAGACAGATTTAATTTGTCATATAAATATTTTTCAATAAATATCATTTCCTTTTAGTAAAATATTCAAGTCTAATTAAGTGAAATAACCATTTAAGATATACAACTTAAACACTTATTGATGTGGTAATAAAATGCTTGCCTGTTAGGTTTTTTAAATTAAAATATGCTTTTATTTAAATTGTTAGACTTTGTTAACATTTGCTGAGTTGAATTCAGAAGACAGAGAATAAAGTGTTTAGCACATTGTGGTATTTCTGGAAATTGGAGATAGAAAAATGTACTTCAAAATATCAAAACAAGAAGACTGATCAGCTTGAGGTCTCTTTCCCTATCCCTGGCTCTCTCTCTACAAACTGTATACTCTATTTCTATTTAAGTAACTAAATGCCAAAGGAAAAAATATCCCTAAGTTCTCCAATAATATAAATCTGCAATTAGGTATGATTCTTATTTTAATTAAATTTAAACTGTGTTCTTTCAGCTGAGAGAACAGAGAATAGCCTCCTATATCATTATCACTAATATATGCATCATTTTATATACACACACATATGTATCTTTGTATGTGTTCCATCCAGATGACTTTAAAATGAACTATAAAGAAACATATTTAGATTGAGTAGCAAAAAGTACTTATATTAAAGAAAGAGGTTTTTTTTTGAAAACATAACCATGGGAACATGTATCAAGTGGTATCATTTTCGAGAAAATGTTTTTTCCACCAACATTTTCTTTTTTCATTTGTTGGAATCTAATCTCATCTGCTGGAACCACCTGCCCCTTTTAGATTCAAGCCTGAAATATCTTATAGTACTGTTTGTGTTGGAGAGACTGCAGTTTTTAAAGAGGAAAAATTCCAAACCTGGAGAATGCATCTATTCAAGATGCTCAGGCACAGCATGTCATTTAAGTATGTGTAAGAGAAAGGAAATAGTTTCTCAAGAAAGTCAATGTCTTCGATTTAGAAATGTATTGACTCAATACAGAGTCATTGGGTCAGCAAGACTCTGAATAGGAAGTATCTCAAGATTCCGTTTGCTAGTGAAGAGATCAAGCTTGAAGTCAAGAGCATGGAATGTGTGTATGCCCTTTACCCCAGCAACCATTTGATCTTACTAAAACTATGACCTTATGAATTTAAATTTCCTCACCTATGAAGAAGAGCTATAAATACCTACTCTTCTTCCTGTAGAGTTTATGTGAGCATAAAAGGGAACTATGCATGAATTATAAGTCGCTGTAAAAAGTTCAGGTATTTCTGTTGTTGTCTGTCATGACCATACATTTATCTTTCTGGTTCTTTTAAATACTTGCATTTTTAAGGTGTTATTTTCAAAATAATTAGTGAAGTTTAAAACTAAAGCAATGGGATTAATATTGTTTCCTAAAACAGTATACCAGAATGATATGTGTGTGCATGTGTGTCATGTGTTTGTGGGTGTGGAGAGAGAATGAGGGACAGAAAATGAAGTAGTTTCTCAGAAAGTTATTTACATCAATGAATCAAATAATTATTGTTGAGAAGGTTTAGGATCCTTTGTAGTAATTAACTTCAGAAATGTTTTGGTATGGATGTGGCTTCTGAAAAGATATGTTCAAATTTTAATCCTTGAGACTTGTTGATGTGACCTTATTTTAAAAAGGGGGGTCTGCAGATGTAATAAGTTAGGAACTTGAGATCCCATGGTAGATATCACTATAAGAAAAGGCAAAGAGAAACTTGAGACACAGAGACATAGAAATAAAGTCCTGTGTATATTGAGGCAGAGATTGGAATTATGTTGCAGAAAGCGAAGGATCCTGAAGCCACCACCAGAAGCTGAAAGAGGCAAAGATTCTTCCTTTTAGCCTTCAGAACAGGGGTCCCCAACCTGTGGGCCATTGACCAGTACCAGTCTGTGTCCTGTAAGGAATTGGGCCGCACAGCAGGAGGTGAGCGGCAGACCAAAGAGTGAAGCTTCATCTGTATTTGCAGCTGCTCCCAGTGCTGGCATCCCTGCCTCAGCTCTCTACCTTAGACATCAGGCACTAGATTCTCATAAGAGTACCAGTCTCTGATGCCAAAAAGTTTGGAGACTGCTGCTCTAGAAAGAATGTGGCCCTGCTGCCATGTCGATTTCCGACTTCTGGCCTCCAGAAACTTGAAGTAATAAATTTCTGTTGTTTTAAACAACTCTAATTTGTTACAACAGTCTTAGAAAATTAATACAGTGTGGTAAATAATAACATGGCTAAATCACTGGCAAACTGAATTAATGGTAAACTGAGTCCCCCAGAGTTACATTATCCTTGGATCAAATAAATTTTGAAGATTTTGGATAAAACAATTTTTCAAGAGTTTTCTCACTCTCAAGGTTTAACTACCTACTCAAGGTAGCTAAGATACAATTACAATGTGTAACAGATACAAATGTGTAACAGATTTTTAAATCGAGGCTAAAATATCGCTAATGAAAACATTGAACAATAAGAGCAATAAGAGCATAGATAAAAAACGAGAGCTCATCAAATGTTTATTTTAACTTTAAAAAGTCTAGTATATTATTTTGTAAATCAGGTAATCATTTCACAGTTTTTAATTTTATTTTTATTTCATATATTTTATAATATATGTACTGTGAAGAGAGATCTGTTAGAGTCATCTGCTTTCATTGTAGGTTGTACTGTTATCTTTTGAAATTTTGGTTGTATTGAAATAAACAGAAGTGGAGATCTGAAAATAATATAAATAAGTCTCCTTAAGAGAATTCATATAATGAGAATGTAGGTGTTTCTACCAAGTTCATCCTTCACTGAAGATTTAGAGTTAAAACGTGCGATGAGATTGAACAATAAATGCTAAATAAACTTCAAACACTCCATGTTGAACTTCTTGATTCTGAAGTGTTCTGTGCACTTGGTCATGATTTCTAATCCAAAAGAAGAATCTTGTCCCTGTATGGCCCTTTCAGAGGTGGGGTGACAGTGTCTGGAACTCAAATGTGGCCTCTGAACCCCATGCTAAGAATTAGCCTTTGGCAGTCATGCATATTCTTAACTTTAATACTAATGTTACATTGTGTCTTTTGTCTGTAATAAATGTCAGATTTTTAAGCATTGTCATTTAGGTTCCTATATGTCTTCTTTAAATTGAACTCTGACATTATTAAAAAAAAAATAAAAGTATAGATTTTTAAAAAATATTCTCTTTCAGAACTTTATCACTTCTTTATGGGTGAGTCTCAGTTTGGTTTTCATAATATAAACTTAAAATATTACATTTACCACAGGTTAGCATATAATGTGTTTTTTTTTGGAAATTAAGAGAAATTTGGCTATGAGTTCAATTGTTTATTCTGAGAAACTTTAGTGTAAGAATTTAATCTTATGAGTGGCACATTTATTTATTATTGTTAGTATGTAATTTGCAAAGTTTTCTGTAAATAATATGTCTCCTAATAATAACAGGAAAAATAAATAAATAAACAGCTATTAAACTTTCACTCAAGGTGGGCTGAGTAACTCCATAAAGCAAAGTAAAAAATCTCCTTTGGGGAAATATTTGGGACTATTTTAAAACATAGATTAACCTTCAATTTGTTAATTGGATTATCATTGCAATGGAGGTCTCACACAATGTATATTTGTTTTAAAAATAAGTCAGTTTAGATGGCTTTGAGGGGCATGTGATAAAAGGTGTAAGATCAATATCAGAAATAATGACAGAGATATCTAGCTGAATTTGAGTTCAGTTTATTTCTTAAATGATGACTATAAATAAGAGAATTATTTGGTTTGAATTTAAGCTGAAGAAAATTCCATTGAAGGTTGCATGTTACATTTTCTATCTTTTAAATTGTGATATTGCCTACTGAGAAAAAACAAGGTACATAAAATTTGTAAAGTAAAAAGTATCTTGCATTACAGTATTTGGAAATGGAGCACCTTTCCAACATTCTTCAAGTATTGAGAGTTTGAGCAATGAATACTATATACTTTCATTGACAAAAATTTACATTGTTTATAGTAAGATTAATATCTATAACCAATTAAAGCCAAAACTTTAGAGAATTTATTATGACTTTGTCATTTTCTAGAATCCAGGACCTTTTCTTTTGACCAATAAGCAAAGAAAATATGAAGAAGGAATACTTCTTAACCACTTTTTCATAGATGTGATACATATCACTTCTGCTTACATGCCAACTGGAGAAACAATATGACTCCAATTAGGTACAAAGGGAGCAAAAATAATGTAATCTGCAGTCAGGTCAAATAATCTTTTTCTACTACATTCTTGAACAGAATCCTACCTTTCATGCAGAGTTGGTCATCTCTTGGTGTCTATCTTAGCTATTATATGGCATTGTAAATAAAACTAGCCATATTTGGTGTCATAAGTATATTCCAAGATTCCAAGAATGTTAGTCCTATAAAATATTTTATAAATGGAAAATAGTTTTAATAATGTTTAGAAAATCATCTGTATAATAAAGATTTATAGATATGGTAAATATACTCTGAAAAGATTTACACTGAGAAAATTTTGGGCCTTATTTCAGTCACATTTCCAAAACATATTTCATAAGTTCTGAAAATTCCCACAAAGATTGTTGAACTCTCAATTAGCATTTCCAAGATACTTTTAGATGTTTATTGATATATAATCTATACACAATAAAACTGCAAATTGTTAAGTTATTTGACTTAATAAATTTAGACACAGGTATACATCATAAAATCATCATCATAATCAAAATAGTGTAAATATCTCTCTTCTCCCTAAAAATTTCTTCATGTATTTCTGTAATACCCTCTCGCTCGAGCAACCACTGATTGAATTTTTGGCAATATAAATTAGTTAGCATTTCAAGAGTTTAATATAAATAGAATTATAAATTTAAAAAGCTTTTTTGGTTTGCTTTCTTTTATGAATTGTAATTATTTTGAGATACATACATGTTGTGGCACATAACATGAATTCATTTGGGTGTGTGTGTGTGGGGGGGGGAAGTGTTCAAATCTTTTGCCAGTTTATTTATTTGCTTTCTTGTTAATAGAGTTGGACAGTTATTTATATATTCCAGATACATTTCTTTTATCAGATGTATAATTTACGAATATTTATTCTCAATCTGTGGTTTGTCCTTTCATTCTCTTAACAGTTTCATCCCCTTTCTTAGTAATGTATATTTCGTGATACAGTACTTTGGAACTCATTACATGTGTTCTAATTGTCATGTATCGTACAGCTGAGAAGTTATAACATGTGCAAAGAAACAAATTAAGCTAACAAATATTAGATTTCACCACTTTCAACTCACCATTTATAACACTTTACATGTTATAACATATTTAAACTAACAAGTGGCAATTGAGTTATGTGTTCTCTTAAGAATAATTTGTTACCCACAGATCATTCCTAAAGATAATGTACAGTGATTATTGCTCTTTTGAAAGATCTTTATTTCATCAAATACTCATTTAAACAGGTTTCTATGTAGCTTATTATACAGGTATGAAAAAATAGTCAAATTAAATTGAGGTAATAGACATTGAAAAGCAGAGCTAATAAAGTCATTGGGCTTAGGAGGAAAAAAGAGAAAATGATTCAATGTGCACTTTTATCTGCTAGTGCTGTTAAAACAGTTTTTAAAAGTTGTCTTTCAATGCTTAATTATAAAATGTGCAAAGGAAAAATGAGTCAAGATCCATTTGAAAGAATGCTTCCATTTTGACTTTCTACTTTAAGATATTTTCTAGCTTCTCTTTTTTCTGTTCATATTAAATTAGAGAAAACTATAAATGAACAAATTTTTCTTTTGAAGGAGTGTCTTTATTTCTAAGAATCAAACTACTGTTGTAGAAACGCTTTTTCTAGTGAATAAAGAAAGTAGAAAAGCAGATGAGGAATCTTTATTCTTTTTGTGAAGTTTGTATTCATTTTGTTTTCTTGAATAATAAGAATACACTGGGATAGAAAACACATTTATTTCAAATCTTCCATTTACTTATATTTTATAACTTCTGTGATTTGAATGCCCCTGTTTTTTTTCCGGAAAATAATATCCAAATAAAATGTCTGTTGAAATAACTTAAAATGTATCAATATTTCCTATATGAAGCTCAAATATTTACTATTTTACAGTTATGTTCTATGTTCACATCTCAATCTCTTGTGCAGTTTCTTAATGTTTGTGAAGAAGAAAACAACAAATCTGAATTCAAAATCTATCTTATGTTCAAGGAATTTTAGAAAAACGTTAGTCTTTTGATTTAAATGGTAAATTACACAACTTTAAAGAAAAGTTTTCTGAACATTAGAAGGCTGGGCTACTTCTGAGCTTCAGGTATAATGAATTATAGTATGACCTATAACTGAAGCACTGGCCTAAAAAAGAATCTCAAAGTTTATTACATAGAATCATTCAGATCAGAGTCAGTCATCTACTAGTAATCATTTTTATGAGTTATGCAACACTTTTAAGAGTAACTATTGTCTAATTAACCAAATCAATCTCAAATGTCATTCAAAACTATAGAAATATAAAAACCTACATGCTTCTTCAGAAATAACTTGAAAAATACTTTAAAAATACTTAAAATACACTATTCCATCTAAGGGAAATTTTATGTTCTAGAATTTTGCACCAGCTTATATCCCATTTTTTCAAATGAAAAGTAATATCTCACTAACCAATATTTTTGATAGTACAAAGCAAAATATTTTATCAATGAAATTGAAGTAAGTGTTCATTTTTGTCATTAAAACATTGACTGGGTGATATTTGTATATAGTTTGAATGAATCATAGTAAGTAATTTCTAATATAAGAGTTTCATCTGCGTATGTGCATATGTGGGTGCACGTGTATGTTATACATATGAGAGAAGAAAAGAGACTTGTTTTATAATAAGATATTGCATATTTAATATTTATTTTAAAATAAAGGAGAATGATGAAAGCTAAATTTTATTTTTAGTTCTGTTACTTAATACTTGTTGTGACCTTGGGCAACTTGATTTCCCTAGATATTTATTTCATTGTGTAATGCTTACTCCTTGTTAAGATTTCTAAGTTATGTGTAAGATGTCTAAACATTTTGGTGTTTGGGTAATTCAGTGATGAAATCAACAATAAAGAACTATAATTAAGAAAACATCTCTATGACAAAAATCACACTTCTGTTTTTATAAAAGAAACTTAGTAGCAAATATAAGAGCTGAATTATATAACAACTAAAAAATAAACTAAAGATATGATTGTTCTGTAAATGGAAATAAATCATAGGCTTTTGTAATTGGAAATAATAAAAAAAAAGTAAAAATGTGTCTACAGCCAAAATAAATTTTTGAGTAAAATAAAAAACAGCTGATTTTAACCTTGGATTATTCACTTAGATATGTAAAATAAAGACCCTTTTAGCCATAGTTTTCATATGTTTACTTCACTTGTCATTCTTATCCTCATATGAGCTGTGACCATAAAACCAGCAGGGAGAACTGTGAGACTCTTGACCTTATAAATTACTAATTATCATTAAATTAGCCTTAATCAACTTGAGTGTAATTGAAGTAGCATGATTTTCTGTGTAGGTGAACAGTTCATTGAATGCTTATTTTGTTACAACAATCTGAAAATGTTAAATGATAAGCCAAAATACTTCCTAGATCAACATGAGACATGTCTCAATTGTCAGTGGTGAGAATTTTCAATTTGCATTGTTGATTTTCTGTGCATGGGATAACTGACTGTGCATGGGTTAACAGCCAACTAAAAAGAAAATCACATGGAGTTTTAGCTTGTCAGCATTAAGGGCAGTTCTAATATTTTCAAGGACTGGTTTCATTGTTTAAAAATAGATTAAATATTGATTGCAGTGTTATTAAATATTTAATTTCCAGATATACAATAATTAGGTAGAACTTCATAATAAAATTCTTGATTGATGTATCTACAATTTTAGTATAAATTCAATATTAAAGAGATTGCTTATTATAGACTGCAGTATGCAGAATGTGTCAGAATTTTTATTTTAATCTATATCAGTTTAACTGGGATTTGGGTTAAATATCTTTTACTTTGGTATCTTCCATATGTTTAAAGAAGATTTTATCCATCGTAGAGTTTTATATACTACCAATATTCAACAAAGGTATGAAATATAATTGTTTTTAATGTAAATGGTTCTCAGTGAAAATATTCTTATATTTTTAAGAGCTCTATTGAGATATAATTCACGTATCATAAAATTTATCCATTGAAATGACAAGATTGAATGTCATTTTTCTTTTATAATATTCACAGGCTCCTGAAACCACAACCAAAATTTAATTTTAGAACATTTCCCCTTAACCCTTAACCCCCCAAAAGAGTATATACTCATTAGCAGTCACACTTCATCTCCCACCTAATCCTCTCCTCTCCCAACTCAGGCAACTAGTAATTTACTTCCTGTCTCTACAAATTTGCATGTTCTGAATATTTTACATAAATGGAATCATATAGTATGTGGTCCTTCATGACTGGCTTGTTTATCTTAGCATAACAAGTTCAAGATTTATCTATGTTATAACACTTCAGGATTTTATTTCTTTTTATTGGTGAATAATTTTCTATTGTATGAATAGACCATATTTTTAAAATCAATTCCTCAGTTGATTAACTATCAGGCTGTGTCAACTTTTGCCTATCATAAATAATGTGGCTATAAAATTTATGTACGAGTTATTGCATGAAAATATCTTGTCTTTTTATCTAAGAGATTGGAATTTCTGGTAACGCTGTGTTAAATTAGTTGAGGAACTTCCCAGGATATTTGCAGAGGAAGCTGTGCCACTTTACTTTACTATCAGCTTTATATGAGGTTTTCAGTTTCTCACTATACCTGCCAAGTCTTAACATTTTTCATAATAAAATTAGCTTCACAATGCAAATGCCTTGCTTAACCCATATAATTTTCATCACTACTGAATTTTACTATAACATCAGCCAAGTATTCTGATAAATATAAATCAGGAAGTTTTCATAATAAAGATTAGACATGATGTTATAGATTGTCATAGATTATTTTTAAGATAGGTATGAAATCTTGGAGGAATATACATGTACACAGCTGCATTCATTTTTATCCACAGATAATATTTTGGAAAAGTAAATATATGTATATTTTTATTTTGAGAGATTTATCATACATAATGTATTTACATACCCTAAATATGTAAATATATTACAAAATAGTGATTTTTATTTCCTATAGCTCCAATGAAATTGTGATATCTCTTTTTTCCCATATACAAAGATAAATATTTTATACAAGTACCATGTGTTTTTATTTTAGATCTTGATTTTCTTATGTCAATTATAATAAATGAAAAAGATGTATATAAATTTTGTTGAACTTAAGAACTATTGGATTCAGTAATGAGATTAAATTGGACTAACAAGCATTTTAAAAAGCAATTAAATTCCAATGAAGAAAAAAGGAATGGTCAAATGTAACTGAATGCTTATTTATTACTTTGATATTTTCTAAAGAGAAAGTATTTTATCACACATTTTATGATTTTATTAGAATCTGTCTCTGGTTTACTATTTATTTCACATGTTAGTCTCAAGATTTTTTAAGAGAATACCATATATTGTGGTATTACAGTAAGAATCTACTTGATATGCTATCCCTTTATAAAGTATTTTTTGCTTGCCAATCTCTTTTAATGTAAAGAGAAGAGTGGACATTTTAACTTAAATGGAAAGTGGAAAAAAAATAATAATTCAGATAATATTTAAGTTTAGGTTTCTATTCAACCACAAATTCATTATATGTATTTTATGGGTATTCACAATTAGTGAACTAGTAAATTACCTTTTAATATGGGTGCATATCTGAATAGATAGAGCAAGAAATAGTCTCTCAAAATGTATTTCTAAGGTTATTATCCGCAATGATATAATTTCACTTCATTTTAAATTAACAGTTGTTTTCAGCATTTGATGCACATTTATATAGATTATCCTCTGAATTTTATACATAAAAATAATTTAACCCTAAATTCACCTATTGATCATGATTTAATGTCACATTTTACATGTATTTTGAAAAACTGATAACTGAATAACTTTGGTAAATAAATATATGCATTCACATATATTATATGAAGAGATTATATTATGAGTCCACATTTTCACTGTTTCCAAAATACTATTTAAAATTTTATGGCTTTAAATATTATTAGTAGTACAACAGTGAAAGCAATGTTTATTTCAAATATGTATGTGCACATTCATGATATTTAAAGGTATATAAAACTGCACAACCACTTGAGCTATTTTCATATTTTAGTAGACCAAAATATTGAAAACAAAAGAAAGTCAGTTTAAATTATTAATTAGTTGCCTTGCAGAGTTTATTCAGAACCTCAAAGAAGGTTTTGATGACCATTGAATGTCTCCATGAATACAAAAGAGCAATGGTAGGTAGGAGATTCATTACAGCAAGGGATGTTACAGAAGATACTTTAAATTAAGCAAATAAATTTTAAGCTTTTTTTATTATTTGCATGAAAGAGAAAAAGTTGTCTAATATCAACTACAAAATTTTCTATAAAATCCATGAAATTTGAAACTTACTCTTATTTTAACCTGATGTTATCTAAAATGTATAGTCCTAAAAAAATTAATAAACAATCATTATTTGAGCTAAAATAGATATCCAGATTACTTATGAAAATCTGAAATACAATTATCTCTGTATAGTATTCAAATTAAAAAATGTATTTTGCTATAAAATGAGTGCCGATACCACATATTTAAATTATTAGCAATATTTAACATTACCTGGAATTTTTTCTAGTCATTCTTTAATGAATGAGTTTGTTTTGGTTCTAGATTGTATAAATACACTTGTATTACTTTGTCATAGTATCCATAACATTAAAAACTCAGAAAATGATAGACATGAAAGAGTAGAACTTTGGGTGCAAATTTCTCAAATGTAAAAAGTAATAATTAGCAATATACCCTAAGGATGCAAGGATCTTTGTTTTAATATTTTTATAGATATTTTGTTAAGAAACATAACATGAGGACATGATTGTGGAATAATATCAGTATTTTCCATTTCTGCTTATGTATATGTTGTTTTAAAACTTTTGGAGCTTCTTAGCTGTAATGCCCCATATAAGAAGGTCAGAGAGACACATAAGAAAGGGAGACCACTGCAGATAGGTAGGTGGCAGTTTTAATAAGCAAGGGAACTTATGAGGCTTGTCTTAGGCTGCTACTGCAAGATGAGTGATCTTTGCACTTGTCTTCCAAATCTGAAAAGTCTTAAAAATCTTAATAGAGGCCTTAGCTGGGTTCAATCACATATACTATCCAGATGGTCTCAGCAACACATTGCTCTCTCAAGGCTGAGTCTTTAAAATGGCTCCCACTGTGAAAACAGTGGGGTGTTTGTACATTCCAAGGACAGGGGAGGGAGTGAGGAGCCTCCGATTGCCCTGGTCCGACGGGCAATAATGGCCTTTCAATTACCTCCTTCAACAATAGAAACCAAAATCATTGGGAGAATGAGAAACAAAAGCACAAACTATATTTCAGAAAACTGTAAGAAAACAAAAATGATAAAACAAAACAGATTTTTAAAAAGCTTCAGAAAGCAGTGAAGACCAAAAAGAGGTGTCAAAAGTATAATGTTAAAAGATAATTCCAAACTTCAGATCATAAAAAGAGTCAGAAAAAGGACCTGTCAAAGCTAAATGGTATATACACAGATGCAAAACCTAAATTCCTTATTTTTAACAGCAAGAATAGAAGAATGTCAAGGCTAACAGCAGGTGCTTTCCTAGATCTAGATGGAATCACACATTTATCAAGCCACATTTGCATGAATTAACCTTTCTCAGTGGCTTTGGGGCATGGAAGAAATGTTTCATTATTAAAAACTCACAGCTTCTTTCTCCATTTGGTAGTAAGATGTAACAGTTAAACAAATTCACATAAAAAAAAAGTACATTTTAAAGAATAGTATATAGCTTTGAACAGTATTCTGTGTGTTCACTTAAAAAATAAACTTATTCTAAAATATTCTTCCAGAAAACAAAAATGTGTTTATTCTTCTAAGAAGAGCAATTAAATAGAAACAAAAAATATGTATACAAAATAAGGAGGAAAAAATTAACACAAAGGTAAATGCTAAAGAACTAGCCTTACCCCTCCTCAAATATTACGACTGAAATATTACCAATAAAAATAATTACTATCTATTTTTCACATTTAAAATTGTGAAAAAGAGGTATAAGATTCAAGAGAAACAAAGGTGGGATAACACATCTCAGTATACTTTAGAAAAGATGTGAAAGAAATAAGTACAAAGTTACAAAATTGAGAAAAATTTGAAAGATATAAAAAAAGGTACTGAAGTAAAAATTGTAAGAGAAATCTAAATAATACCAGCAAAATGGAAGAGTAATTAATAACAAAATAAAAAATTATATAAACAAAAGTATACATGTACATGAAAAGTCAATCCAGCATCCCTACAACTCTTTTCCAAAGAAGAAAACATTAAAAATAGACATCAAATATTTATATATGTAATATAAGATTTTTTAAAAAATTTAAAACAAGTTTTAGAAGCACTTGAAAAGGTAAACTACTTTTAAGCAAAATTTAATTTAGAATGACATAAACAAAAAAATATCCTGCTAAAGTTAATGGATTTCTAAGTTAAGGACCCATTCGTGGTCAGGCAAAAATACAATGTCATTTATTAATAAGATGCTCGTATTTCTTCACTTGTCCAGAGCAGTGCCTGTCTAGTCCTGTTGTCCCAAGTCCTAACATTTAACAGACTTTTCATTTTTAATTAATTATTACTATTACAATCACTGTTATTATTACTGCTATTATTCCTATTAAGAGTTGCTTTAAAATAAATCAGAGTGAGTTTATGTATAAGCTTTTATTTTTGCTTCCAGATTCTGTCATAGTCTTTCTAATAGTGTATGAAATGCATGCACAGGGAGCATGCAGTTCTCACTTTAATGGATGATTAAAATAGGAAGATTAACAGGAATAACCATTTTCTTTGACCCTTTTCAGATATTCCATAACTACTTTCCCTGTCAGCATGACATTCACAAATCTTACTGGTAAAACAAGGTACGCTCAACATAGGCAGCAAACTCCTGGTCTGTGACAAGTTTGATAAAAGTATTCCACTCATTTTTCTTTTGTGTCCACTTGGCTTAGCAATCAGTTGTGTGTGGGTGTGTTTATTGTTTGCTCACACTTTTATTTTGTAACTGGCCTATTTGTTATCAATGAGCTGATAGAAAGGTATATTTATTCAAAAACTGAGAACTGAATTTCCATTGTTCAATGAAGCTGTTGGCGAACATGTAACTTGTTAAATACGTTTGTCATTATTCATCTCTATTACCAATATTTACTGCTGAATGCTGATAGCAGTAGATCTAAACACATGAAAATCAGAGATATGGATTTGCTGAAGAAGCGTTAGCATCTAGTTCAAAAGACAGTTATTTTGGGAGGATTATGCTAAAAAATGATGATGGGAAGAAATGGGGAGGTTCTCTGTTGTAATTCACACCACAGAAGCAGGTTAAGAAGTTTAATCTTAGTTATGACACAATTAAAAATAAAAAGTAGTGCTTGGGACCCAGATTATAATATTACTTAGAAAAAGAATACAAGTATGTTTTAAATATAGAAGTACATGGAGCGAAATCAATAATCACTGCTTTATTTGAAACCCATCATTCTCCTACTGATTTCAAGTGTGTGAGAACATTCTTGAAGTATATCAGCAGATATTCATATTCTTAATGTCTGGAGGCTTAATGTCTAAGATTAAGATGCTAGCAGGGTTGGTTTCTAGTATGGTCTCTCTTTCGTTTTTCAGATGAGTTCCTTCTGACTGAGTCCTGACAGACCTTTTCTCTGTTTCTAAGTGTGAAGAAGGAAATAGAGAGATCAAATGTCTTTTCCCCTTTTTATTAGGACATCAGTCCTTTGGCTTTAGGGCCCCACCCTTAACCTCATTAAACTTTAATTAACTTCTTAATGTCCTTATCTACAAATACAAACAAGGATTAGGTTTTCAACATATAAATTTGAAGGGGACACAGTTTAGTCTATAACAGTAGTGAATTTTTTTTTTTTTACAAAGGAGCATGGCCCTTGCATAGCTTTTTACCTGTATTGCTTTTCCCTTAATAATATCTTTTAAAGGAAAAATAAACATGGTAAGGAAAATGATGACAGAGATTCTTACTGGTTATGTCCATGAAATAGAAGTATTAGAACTGCACAATTTGGTTGCTTGTAAGAGAAGCTGTTTACAATGTATATAGGGTGAGCTGTGTAAAGGGGAAAGTAACCGGTCAAAGAATATTAGCAATTTACCAAAGCACAGTTATTTATTTGTATTGGTACTAATATTATTTGTTAACAGAATATATTTTAAAATGTCATTAAAGAATTCTTACTTTATAAATTATTCTACTTTAAAAATATTTTGTTTGCTTTTATATTAAGAAACAGACATGACATATGCATATACCTGCTGGTGTTATATGCAAATTATGTTTTTAATACAAAAATTATCAGAAGAAATTTTCATCTGGAAATTTAATGCCATCTTAAGACTTTTCTTATTTAAATAACATGTATAATTACACAACAGAGTTTATGTTTAAATTTTATCACAGTGAATAATCCTTAATATATTTCTCACTTAAACACATCTGAGAGTTATACTAATACCTCCTTTTTAAGTGTGTCTGAAACAGTATGATTGGCAGGGTAAGAAAGGAAGAGAAAAAGAATTATCTAAATTTCTTTCAGATGAAAAGAAAGGAAGAGTTTGTAAAGTAATATGATTCCTATCCTAGTTAAGAATAATCAAACAGACATGTTCTTCATGTTTTCTATTTTGATTAAATTCTTTTAATTATTTTTTCTTTCATTAATTGCTAAATATAAATAACAATCTTTTATAGGCTAGAAGTGAAATATTTTCTTTCCTTTTCTCATTAATCCTTTCAATTTCTTGTGTTTGCTTGATTTTCTTGAGAACTACAGCCTCTTTCCAATATCAGGTAATAGCTTACCATTGCTGGATTTATCCTTCTGTTGTAAGTCATGATACAAGTAATTCAACTTGAACACATACGGCTTTTTACCCAGAGCTTATGTTAATACTTTAGCTGCTCCCTGTTCATTTTCTGCTTCTGCAACTCAACCACTGCAACTTGTTACTTAAGCTATTGATGCCAAGGAGGTAGTCGCGGCCCCAAAGCATGTGCTTATTGCAAAAAAATAAGTTTAGTTAAAAATATTGTGAACTTAACATGAAAAATACATGAAAAGTATAAAGCATCTAATATTGTTTTAGGTACACATATTAGAGAACTGGCTTCTCCAGGGATAACTGACATGATCATAATGAGTTAACCCATACAGAATGAAATACCTGAGTATTCAATTAAATCAAATGTATTCTATTATACTTTAGTAATAGAAAGGGATTTTACAATCCTTAAAATATGTCTGTGTTAAAGGAAACAAAGAAATTTGTGAGATTTACATGCTGCATTAGTACTAACACTTCTGTTCATCATCATTCTTTGCTCAAATGCAAATTCTCATGTTGTCTAAAAAATCTATGTCAAGAATTGTGGAACCAGATAATTAATGAAATTATTGTTTGGCTAAAGGACATTTAGCACTCATAAGTCTAATGAGGCACATTTATGGATCTGTCACTAATGATGACTGAAAGAGAATCCAATATGAATTTGGGCTGTTGGTACTTTGAAGAATTGCAGATTAATTGCAAAAAGTATAGAATATGAGGAAACTTCTACCCACCCTATAAAGTTCAAATTAAAATTGAAAAATAGATTAGCTTTATCTCTGGCTCCCTTTCACCTCTCAGAGTCACTTGCCTCAAGGCTTGCAATTAAGCCTGTCTTCCTCTAACACATGTAATGGATTTCAGTTAGTTGTTTAATCCTTCCCTGTAAAGATTTACTTGATGATGTCTTAGGTTGCTTCATCCATGGAATGTTATTAGAGGATATGTAAAACTAGTAGTCTTCAAATTCAGAAGCACGAGTTTTTTTTATGATAAAATTTTAAGATATGCCATGGGACATTTATGTCTGGCTATAAATCCTTCATTAGGCACTCACATATTCCATCTATTTGTAAAGTCAAAACAAGTTTAGTTGTTTTTTAAAAAAGGTATACTGTAGTTTAGAAAATTAATATAAAAAACTACTAACATTTTTTGAGCATCACCACTGCCATTACTTGTTATAATCATTTTACTTCTATGCATTTATATTCCTCACAAATAACCATACAGAAAAATGTGAACAGCATTGTTAACATTCTTTTTTTATAACTGAAAAAAAAAAAAAAAGCCTGAGGAATAAGGAGGTTAAACCATATGCTAATATTACAAAAGTAGGAAGTGGCACAATCAGGATTCAAACAGTCATGGTTCTAGTAGTAATTCAACCTGAGCACCTACAGCTCTTTTAAACACAGCTCATAGTAATATTTTAGATACTCTACTTCTTACTTCTTATCTTATTTTAGAATATTTTACATACTCTGGTCTCTACTGCTATGTTATATGGTCTCCAAGCACATATAAAATATATTTATGTTTTATGTATTTAAACATGTTATTTATTTATTTTTACTGAAGCATCATTGACGAATACAATTCAAGACAGTTAAGCTGTACAGTGTAATGATTTGATATCTGTATATATTGTAAAAGGATTTCACCTCCCGCCATCTAGTTAATTAACACATCTGTCACTTCACATATTTATCTTTTTGTGTGTGTGTGAGAACATTTAAGTTCTACTCTCTTAGCAAATTTTAATTGTATGATAAAGTGTTATCAACTATAGTCACTATGTTAAACATTCCATTTCTGGCCTTATTTATCTTATAATTGAATGTTTATTGTTTTTCTAATCTTTCCCTATTTCTCCCATGATCCAGCCAGACCCTGGCAACCACTTTTCTGCTTTCGGTTTCTGAGTTCTATTTTTTTTTTTTTATTAGATTTCATTTATAAGAGATGCCATTTAGTATTTGTCTTTCTCTGGCTTATTTCCCTTAGCATAATGCCCCCTAAGTTCATTCGCACTGTTGCAAATGACAGGATTTTCTTCTTTGTTAATGTTTTAAAGATTGCAGACATTAAATGTTTTAAAAGAATGGCATGAATAAAAATTTTCCAAATATATTTTGTAAATGTATTTGTCTTCTAGTTTCTGTGGAATTATAAACACCCCTTAGCATAAAAAGCTATATTTATCTCATTGCATTTAAATGTAAGTTAAACTAATAAAAAGCTTTCTGTTCTAATAACAAGTAAATTAGAGTCATTATTGATATAGTATTAACAAAGGAACTCAGAAAATCCATGCATTTTTCATTGTATCTACATTTTTGAAGCTCAAAGATAAGTAAATGGCAGGAGAATTTGGTTTCCTCCTTTATCAATACCAAAGTAGAATTTAAAGTAGCTTTGAAACTTAAAACAAAATTGAACGGTGGGTAATCAATTTTAGGTTATTGAGAGGACAAACAAAAAGTCACTTGAAATAATGCAGGAATTAACTATTGTTTACTCGTGATTTTGGTTTAGTCAACAGTATTTTTTTTAATATTTAAATCTGTATGATAAATCTGTTAACTATCCATATTCCATAAAATGTTAACCATAATTTTACCAGCTTTTTACTCCTGTTATACTATAGCAAAAGTCTCATTACATCTTTATTTTTATTTCGTGTCCTTTGATCAGGATATATAGGGAGTGACATCAAGTTTACACAGATAATACCACTTCAGCTAAAGAGTTTCACATTGCAGGACAAATGGTTTCAATTTGTGCATTCTCATGGCATTTATTTGAGGCATGTATATCATATAATAGTAGAAGGGGTCGATTAAAACAGTTTACTAGAGACATTGTCGAACTGGCCATGTTCAAGTGGTCCTTTCTCTGTTTTATGTCATTTAAATAGTTTAATCAAAGCATCACTTACGAAGTATGTTTCTAAATAATAAATTATTATAAAAGATGACCATTTTAAAATACAAAATGTAGAGTGAAAAATAAAACGTGTTTATTACCACATTGCATTACTACCATTATTTGTTCTACTTCTTTTCATTTGTGTATATTTTTTATTTTACTGAGATGTTATAGTAGATACCATTGTTAACTGACTTCTAGAGGTAACAACTAGAGATGCTTTGGGTGGAACCCTCTAACCTCTACAATAGGCTTCTTGGGACTATCTACTGGTTTGTGGTGACTTCAGTTATGTGTCACCATGGATCTAATTCTATCTGCTTATATTTCTGGAATTTCTAAATATTTTGCATATTATAATGTTACGTGGTTAGTCAGGCATGAGTGACAGCTCTGTAACCATAGAAACTTCCCTTGAAGACCTTCCTTAAGGACCTCCTCCGGAAATACTTCCCTCTTAGGGTTATAAATAATCCCAAATCCTAGAGCACAAAGGCCATAAAAGCTGCTTGCTAAACCAACTACAAACACATGGGTAGAAGGTACTACACTAATTTGCCCACAATCTAATGCTCATTATACTGTCTTTATAAAACTGTGTTTATGCTTGGATGTTAATGAATCTAATTATAATAGACTGAATTCTGGGTAAGCACATGTATGGTAGGGCAAAGAATTATATAGCAGCCAACTTTCAGTCAAGGTAACCTCACATACAGATTATCTAGGACCTCGCATCATGACCCAAATATAAATAGGCCTTCCCCCTTCAGTGTTGGGACAGCTCTCTTTGCTGAAAATTTACTCCTCCCTTGGGGTGTACTGTCTTATCTCTTTAACTTCCAAATTCCACAGGGCTACAGTCTTCCTTAGAGTGGTCTATCTTCTTATAAAATGTACTTTCAATAAATATTTTTTTCTAAATTTCGCTAATCCGTAATTCTTTGCCATATAGGTGGGGAAGAACTGAGGGACAACACACAACACTAGCATCCTCCACGCTGTTGGGGCGGTGCCAGATTTCATATTACTCTAGTGGTAACAGCAACATGTTATTTCTTATTTACAAAACCATTAGATTTACTATTTTGTTAATCAATTTTGAATAGGGATTGTAGTTTATCATACTTTTTCAACATAAGTCCATAGTGTTTTCTTAAACATAGCTATAAATACATGGAAAATAAATATATGAGTGAAATCAGTTAGATCTATAAATAATATTTCCAATATTTGTTTTTCAAATAAACTTTGTAAAATTTATTTATTCAACAATCATTGAGAACTTACTATGGGCTAGATTCTCAAAGAATTTAATAGTAGAGCAAAAGCAGTTTCTCTGCTTTAATAACCATACATATTCTAGAATGGAGAAGCAAGATAAGTGAAAAAAAAATCAACAACCAGGATAATTTTAAATAACAGTACATGCCTGAAGTCAATCGTACAGGGTTATATACCAGTATGTAATTAACTGCTGAGAAGGGACCTCTACACACTATAAGATTTTCAGAGTAGATTATACCTGATTTCAATCATAAATAAATAAAAGGACTGAGCATTTAGAAACACAGTAGGATGAGGACACTGGGCTTAACAAATGGCAAATGGAAATGCGTGAAGAAAGGCACCATCTTGACTTTTTTAAGGAGAGTATTAAAGATAATTAGGAGAGGCATAGTGAGTAAAGTTAGTTAACAGGTAATAAAGTAGGAAGAAGAGGTACTCAAAATTGTTCGTGCAGGGATTTTAGATTTTGGTAGAGATTTTGACTAAGTTTAGTGGAAAACAACTAAAGAGGAACTAAATTGAGAGAGAAGTAAGTGGTATGATTTTCTTTCCAAAGAACTATTCTAGATGCAGTAGGGTAGGTTTTGAGAAAGAATTAAGTAGCTTGAATCCATCACTGATATCCCTGAGGAACCTAGGGTGCCCAGTTTTGGTTTCTGAGAAGCTGAGTGCTGTAGCTTCTGAGGCACATGCATAGGGGTTGCCACTACCCAGAGACCTGAATTGGTGCCATTTTAGCCCCAGCTGCAGATTTCTTCTCTGGACCTGAGGCCTGATCATGGGAGGCACATTCTTTGGCTATTGGTTCAATATTCTACTCTCCTTTTCCCAATCCGGTTCTTTTCAGGGCTACAGAGGGAATGGTGGTGCTTAATTGTCACCTTGGGACAGAAAACAAAGAAAATCAGTAGAAATCTAAATATATATATATTATATATATATATAATATATTTATATATATAATATATATACTATATATAATATATATATATATATCCTGTTTTCTGTTTGTAAGATATATTAAAAACATAGAAAGAAAATTTTATTTTGAGAGTTTCTGTTCAACCATTAGCTGACCACTAACCTGACCTGAAACTTCAGTAGCTACACATGACAAAGAATACAAACTTTAAAGTATTAGTTCAATAAAGTTACTAAAATAAACAACACACAATGATAATAACAACAACAAAGCTAGGGTGATGAAGAATCTGATTTCCAGAGTTGCCACATTATTTTATTTAAAATGTGCAGTTTTAAACAGCAAAAATGAGGTATGCAAATAAATCAGAACATATGGCTCATAGATGGGGAAAAAGTAATTAATGGATACAGGTGAGAAATGTTTTTGAAAATCATGAAAAGAAGTAAAGAAACCAATTTAGGTAATCTTCACCCTCACCATTTACCATGAGCAGTTATGTAGTATCATATGGATATGATATAATTTACTCACTCCTTTATTGTTGAACAATGATTTGTTTCCAGAGTTTATCACTCTCTATGACACTGAAGATTTACTTATAGATCATTTTTTAAATTTATTACTTTTAAGGTTTAGTAATTCAAAAAGAATTTATTTCATCATAGAGTTTGAGTCTTTAATGTTCTGTATACTCAATGGCAAATTAATTTCCCAGAAGCTTTAGAAATGTGTGCCCTGAAAAGTTGTGCAGAAGATTGACCATCTCTCCTAATTTTATAATAATTTATTTTTCAATAATTTCAAAATATTAACATGTAAGTTACTCTAAATGTCTTTTATCTTGAATACAAATAAACACGCTTGGCTATATTTCTTCTGTAAATTGCTCACCCTGTCCTTTGCTGTCATTGCATTACCTGTGTTATTTAAAAAAGTTCTTTTGGTAATACTGAATTAACTGATTTAGCAAGACACTACTCTAATTTTCTTTAAAAATAGCCTTATTTTTCAGTAACGTACTTTTCAATTTTTTCTTGATGTTTGGTGTATAGAAATTTACATAATTTTAAAAATAATTTTCTTCTATATGCTGTCTTTGCTTTTATACTTATATTTCAGTAATCTATTGCTGCATAACAAATTTCACCAAATTTAGAAGCTCATCATTCTGTTGGTCAGCAATTTGAGTTAGGCTCAGCTGTGTGGCCATTCTGCTCATGTTGTACAACTCATATAGCTGCTTTCAAATAGTGACTTGGCTGCAGGTGGTTGACATAGAGGGTCTCAGGTTTGACAGCTATGGTCTAAGCCACGTGTTCTCCCCTTCAGGAGGGTAGTTTAGACTTATTTAGATGGTTTCAGGAAAGTAAAAGAAAGAGTAAATCCCAATATGGGAACTCTTTTGAAGACTCTGTTTCATAATATCCCTCAGGCCTAAACAAACCACATGGCCAGGTCTACAGCATGGTAAGTTCACATGCACCCATTATTCATCCTGATTGGTTGCTCTGGAGAATTAGATATATAAATTCCTATCACCTCTCTACTTTAATTGTTACAGTTTTCCAAATAGAGAGCTGTTTCAATAAAAATTAATGTCATTAAGTCAATTATTATGATTTTGGATTAAAACTAATATTAAAACCAACAATTTGTAGTCTATAGCCATGCTACCCTGAATACGCTCCATCTGTCTGATTTCAGAAGCTAAGCAGGTTAAGGCCTGGTCAGTACTTGGATAAGAGACCACCTAGGAAGACCAGGTGCTGTAGGTGTAAAAAATAAAAAAAATAAGGGATTGTAAGATGACAAGGTCCTTGCAATCTGTGAGGTCAACCAAGGGTTGCCTTGCCTAAAAAAAAAAAAAAAGATCTCGTTTTTTTCTGATAAATATGTTTCAATGCACATGTGATAGCTTCCACTTTAGAGGCCTATGTTTCTTTTATCGCACATCCAACTCTTCTAAGCAATTTTTAGAGATATGTCCCTTCAGCCTCTTTTTACTGAGTTCTCTAAGATAAATTCACATGTATTTTTGGAGCTACAATCTCCAACATACTTTCTATGTGTTCAACTTTCAATAGCATTACTATTTTTATAAAGTATTTTTAGTCTTTAACTTTGACATGTTTTGTACTGTACATTCTTTGCACATTCTTTGGCTATTGGTTCAATATTCTACTCTCCTTTTCCCAATCCGGTTCTTTTCAGGGCTATAGAGGGAATGGTGGTGCTTAATTGTCACCTTGGGACAGAAAACAAAGAAAATCAGTAGAAATCTAAATATATATATTATATATATATAATATATTTATATAATATATAATATATATACTATATATAATATATATATACTGTTTTCTGTTTGTAAGATATATTAAAAACATAGAAAGAAAATTTTATTTTGAGAGTTTCTGTTCAACCATTAGCTGACCACTAACCTGACCTGAAACTTCAGTAGCTACACATGACAAAGAATACAAACTTTAAAGTATTAGTTCAATAAAGTTACTAAAATAAACAACACACAATGATAATAACAACAACAACAAAGCTAGGGTGATGAAGAATCTGATTTCCAGAGTTGCCACATTATTTTATTTAAAATGTGCAGTTTTAAACAGCAAAAATGAGGTATGCAAATAAATCAGAACATATGGCTCATAGATGGGGAAAACGTAATTAATGGATACAGGTGAGAAATGTTTTTGAAAATCATGAAAAGAAGTAAAGAAACCAATTTAGGTAATCTTCACCCTCACCATTTACCATGAGCAGTTATTTAGTATCATATGGATATGATATAATTTACTCACTCCTTTATTGTTGAACAATGATTTGTTTCCAGAGTTTATCACTCTCTATGACACTGAAGATTTACTTATAGATCATTTTTTAAATTTATTACTTTTAAGGTTTAGTAATTCAAAAAGAATTTATTTCATCATAGAGTTTGAGTCTTTAATGTTCTGTATACTCAATGGCAAATTAATTTCCCAGAAGCTTTAGAAATGTGTGCCCTGAAAAGTTGTGCAGAAGATTGACTATCTCTCCTAATTTTATAATAATTTATTTTTCAATAATTTCAAAATATTAACATGTAAGTTACTCTAAATGTCTTTTATCTTGAATACAAATAAACACGCTTGGCTATATTTCTTCTGTAAATTGCTCACCATGTCCTTTGCTGTCATTGCATTACCTGTGTTATTTGAAAAAGTTCTTTTGGTAATACTAAATTAACTGATTTAGCAAGACACTACCCTAATTTTCTTTAAAAATAGCCTTATTTTTCAGTAACGTACTTTTCAATTTTTTCTTGATGTTTGGTGTATAGAAATTTACATAATTTTAAAAATAATTAATTTTCTTCTATATGCTATCTTTGCTTTTATACTTATATTTCAGTAATCTATTGCTGCATAACAAATTTCACCAAATTTAGAAGCTCATCATTCTGTTGGTCAGCAATTTGAGTTAGGCTCAGCTGTGTGGCCATTCTGCTCATGTTGTACAACTCATATAGTTGCTTTCAAATAGTGACTTGGCTGCGGGTGGTTGACATAGAGGGTCTCAGGTTTGACAGCTATGGTCTAAGCCACGTGTTCTCCCCTTCAGGAGGGTAGTTTAGACTTATTTAGATGGTTTCAGGAAAGTAAAAGAAAGAGTAAATCCCAATATGGGAACTCTTTTGAAGACTCTGTTTCATAATATCCCTCAGGCCCAAACAAACCACATGGCCAGGTCTACAGCATGGTAAGTTCACATGCACCCATTATTCATCCTGATTGGTTGCTCTGGAGAATTAGATATATAAATTCCTATCACCTCTCTACTTTAAATTGTTACAGTTTTCCATATAGAGAGCTGTTTCAATAAAAATTAATGTCATTAAGTCAATTATTATGATTTTGGATTAAAACTAATATTAAAACCAACAATTTGTAGTCTATAGTCATGCTACCCTGAATACGCTCCATCTGTCTGATTTCAGAAGCTAAGCAGGTTAAGGCCTGGTCAGTACTTGGATAAGAGACCACCTAGGAAGACCAGGTGCTGTAGGTGTAAAAAATAAAAAAAATAAGGGATTGTAAGATGACAAGGTCCTTGCAATCTGTGAGGTCAACCAAGGGTTGCCTTGCCTAAAAAAAAAAAAAAAAAGATCTTGTTTTTTTCTGATAAATATGTTTCAATGCACATGTGATACCTTCCACTTTAGAGGCCTATGTTTCTTTTATCGCACATCCAACTCTTCTAAGCAATTTTTAGGGATATGTCCCTTCAGCTTCTTTTTACTGAGTTCTCTAAGATAAATTCACATGTATTTTTGGAGCTACAATCTCCAACATACTTTCTATGTGTTCAACTTTCAATAGCATTACTATTTTTATAAAGTATTTTTAGTCTTTAACTTTGACATGTTTTGTACTGTAGTAAGGAAGAGATCTTTTCAATTCTTGGGGTTATTCATCTACAGCATTTTGTATTCAATTATTTCTACTTTTTATTTCTTCAAAAATTTTTTGTGAAATTTTAAGAGAAGGCGTAATCAAGGATATTACACTAGATGCACCTTATCTTGATACCTAGCAAACATTTCAAAGAAACAAAATCTTAAAGATAAAAGTTTCTTTATAACATTAAATGGTAAGTTGCCTCAGGCAAAATTTGACTTAATGCAGAAGCTAGTTGATTTCATTAAAAGTAAAAAACAAATCAGCCCCTCTCCCACCAAGAAAAAATAAATATACCTGCTGATCACATATTTCTTCTAAGGTCACTTAAAACAGATTGATTATATATTTATAAGTTGATTAGAATCACTCATAAATGCTGCGTGAGATCTAGTGGAAGAGGTGAGTTCTCGATAAGAGGTATTTAGAGTTGTTATCATTTTCTGGATTTTTTCTGTCACTTTTGTGTATAAGTTTAAATTTTGGTTCTAAAAAAACTATAAAAAACACTAGTAGAGATCATTTTTTCTATTTTATATGGGAGAACTATACAAAACTAGAAATGTGGTATAACTCAAATATAATTTAATTAAATGATGTGAATTATCTTTGTCATAGAAGTTACCTGTTTAAGTTAAAAATGCTTAGTCAGCATTTTGTGAGGGATCACAAAATGACATCAAATGATAAGGTTTTATTTAATTAAATAAATTGATGTTTATTTTAAAGCTAAGCAGATAAAGCTTGAGATGCTATTTAAATTAAAATAAAAATTCAGCGTGTAATTTCAATGTAAACTTGGAATTAATAAATCATATGCATTATCTTTAAGTAATTTTTTTATCGATGTTCCAGTCAGGACTGTATATGATATGTTTAATATTTTATATCTAAATTTGTACAATCTTCTGGAGGTGGTATGTAAACTTAACTAGTGCTATATTTTCTCATAGCTTGTAATTTTGCATTAATTTGATTTGTATGTTGAAATGTAAATGACAAATTATTAGAGAGTGTGTTAAGTATGTATATAATCATTATTGAGATATGAGCCTATTTTGTTTGGATATTTCCAAACACTAAAATTAATATTTTTGGAACAGATCGTTTACTGTTGAAAGGTATTTATTCTTTAAATTGCTATAAACTTTTGAAAGTGGCCTCATCTTGGGAGGTGATACACATATGACTAATAAAAATTTTTCTCCAGAACACTTGTATCATATATTCACTTTCTCTTTATTAAATTTTCATTATTCAAAATTTACTTTATGCAAAAGTTTTACTTTATAGACATAGGATCAGGGAAGTTTGTAACTTGATGACATTACTTGCTTGTTAAATTTTTTTGCATGATTGTTTTGCACAAGAAATTGCACGTGCCAATACCTTGATTCAATTCACATTCTTGAGTGAAGTTCTGAAAATTTATCATCAAAAGAGTAAATTTACATTTAAATGTATTTCTGGCATAGCTACAAGTTAAATTTCAATTTAGCCCTGTCAACAAAAATTAAGCTTACATATACAAAAGTCTAATCTGATAGAGCAACAATCAGGTATGATATATATGACTTTGAATTTGATGTTAGTTAATGCTTTTTGAATAGGCAGATAATTATAAGTAACAGACTAAAGTCTGAAAAACTTTAATGCTATCATATAAAAG
This sequence comes from Rousettus aegyptiacus, assembly GCF_014176215.1. Taxonomy (NCBI): domain Eukaryota; kingdom Metazoa; phylum Chordata; class Mammalia; order Chiroptera; family Pteropodidae; genus Rousettus; species Rousettus aegyptiacus. The sequence continues at coordinate 73,511,089 of NW_023416307.1, forward strand.
TTTTAAATTGACTTTTCTGAGTTTATGATGAAAAACTACATTTAATTACTTTGCAAATAAAGTAAAGGGGTTGAAGAGAGAAAGAAAATGATCAGGAATGAAGTCAAGGATAATGAATAAGCTGTGACTGATTTACAGGATTTTGGATTCCTTGTAAATGGTATATTTTCTCTTTATAAAATGTCATAAATTATTTTAAAATATATACTCTTTTTGGATTGCTATATCCACAAACCTTTCAGGGAGGGAAAGGCCTTAAAATTGTTATTTGTAAGATTAATAAAAATTCATAAGAAATATATTAAACAGTGAACCCTTGTCTATACTTTGTACACACACACAAAAAAGATAATAAAAATGAATAAACCACTGTAATTAGAAAGCAGGTCATTAGAGTGACTATTCGACAGAGTGGCTTTGTTAAATTTTTAGCCAATGGATCTACTTCTCTTTTGAATAAAAAAAGAACACAAATATCAAAAAACAAGAACAAAATGATACAAAAAAAATTACTGAAGGAATATTTGAAATTTGGGCTAAATTCATACAATGTATTTTAGAAACTGTGCTTTTCTTTAATCCCATTGACATGCTTAGATTTTCTGTAAATTTGTTGGTTACCATTGGTTTTGTTTTCTGAATCAAATGTTTTTGTTCCAGGGATTTGAAATTTGTTAGAGGAAATCAGACTGACTTGGGAAGAACAGGTAAATGTGGCAGAACCAATGAAAGCATTTGAACTTGAAATAATTCTTTTGGAATAATAAATATGGTTATCCGAACCAAGATTCAGGGGACTTAGCTAGAGAAAGTATTTGGGATGTTAAATTGGACCAATAAATTAAAGAGGCAAATACATAATGCTAAGAGATTTTGAGAGGATTTGTAAATTGTTCTTAGATCTTAATGCTATATCGAGATTCATTTGCAGTCAGCTGTGTAATATCTGGACTATGTTTCGAAACTAAACAATCTTTTCTTAAAGTTATGTGCGAAGATGGAGGGTGAGCATCACCTGTAATGATTGGGATGAAGATCTACCTCTAATCTCAGCACTTTAAGTATACAATTTATTTTGCTGCTTGGTTTTAAGAACTTTTCAGTGTTCATAGTTATTTTATTTTTTTCATAACATATTAATTATTTATTTAAGCCATCTTCTGCCATAAGCAAAGGGGTGGAAGATCGGTATACTGGTTATCATTTGATACAAGGAAAGAAGGTCAGCTTAAGGTCCCATATACTTTTCTGGTCTCTGTTCAGAGTCCAAACAGAGGCTATAGTCCTCACAAATTTGGAGGAAAACACAATTCCAGTCCATATATTAATAGAATCAAACTACAAGTGAATGTTAAAGGAATGTGTAAAGATAAAAATACACATAAATGCAACTATTTTAGCATATTGATGAGAATATATCCTTAAAATTAGAAAAATAAAATTTAAAAAGTATATAATTAGTTTAAAAAATTAAGATTCCATCCCTAGAGAACTGTCAAGGTAAGTTCCATGGAGAGAGAAGTGCAGTGGGGCTGGGACCATGCTGTCCATGGTAAATAGCAGAAGAGACTTTGGAGGTGGTCTTCCGGCAAAAAAGGGTATTCTTAGATAACATAGATGATTCAGAAATGATAAAATTTGGAAGCGTATTAATAGCAAATAGTGGAGAAGAAAGTTCAGAATTTTTAGATTAGAAAAGTATAATTTGATGTCATAGAAGTCAGTTTTCATTTTAAGTAAAATAGAGAAAGAATGAGATCAAAGTGCAGATAAATAAGATAGTAAAAATACAATATAGAAATAAAATTCACATGTGAATGAAATGCGCAATGGAAGCCAAATTAAGGCAGAAAATTCAAGCCTTCACAGAATAAACATGTAAAGCATGGAGATGAACATAGATAGTATATGATGTGGATGGAAAATGAAAAATAGTTACTCGAGTACCTGTGTTGAGTATTCTTTAAAAAAAAAAAAGACATAACAATAGTTAACATATAATAGAAAAGGAGTTTTCTGAGAAAAATTAAAGCTAATGAATCCAAATTGAAATTCTTATAGATTATCATTGGAAAAAGTGTATTTTTAATGCAAAATCAAACGAAATAAATCCTAGAATAAACAAATTAACAATAAAAATAAATAAAATATTAACTACTTCTGTAAAACCTATGAAGTAAAATCTTAGTAGATGCACATTGGAGGCTAATTTTGTTTTTCTTGCTCTCTATAACACTAATTCCTGAACAAAACGGGATTATAAAATAACTAATTTCAAAGAAGAATCACACAAATTCATGTTGGTATTAAATATAAAATAATCCCTCAAATCTAGGAAACAAAAACAACACAGAGCTGACTAATTTCCCTCCAATATTATACTAATGCACATACGCATTAATGTAATAAAACTCATACCCTACTTTGTCTTTTGTAGAGTAACTTTCATTCCTTTCAGTAAATCAAGAAGAGACAGCACATTTTGTGGTCAATCTCCAACCTGGTTGAAGCTGAGATGTCCTGTGATTGAGAAAAACTAGCCTCTAATCACATCCTCCACATACTAATGTATCATTGTTAAATTTGTGAGCTACTGTTTTTATAAAACAAAATTTGATGCCATATTAAAAATAAAGCTTTTTTTTGATATGACAGAATATTTTATTTTTATTTTTGAACAATTATTGTTGGTTTAACCAGCAGAAGTAAATATCACACCATGAAAAATCCCTGACAACTTTGTATTTCTAAAAAGCAAACATAGAAATGTTTTAAGTTTTTTCATTCAACTACAGTTTTATTATTATTTTATTGTAATTGATAATCTGCTAGTCACATTATTTTACATGTCTCAAGGTCAAGAAATTAATATACAAACTGAGACTTGAGACTTTTAACATTATATAATTATTATTACGAAGTCAAGTAAATGGTCCATCTAGATAGAGCTATTATTATGTGCTGATAAAGCAATTTATTCACATCTCTGATTACTTTTTATAGACTTATTTATAAATGTGCAATTTTCCAAATCAAAGAGGAAATATTTAATAGTTTTCTCAAACTCAAAGTCTAGAAATAAATATATAATATTGATAAAAGCCATAACCTTTTATTTGGCTCTTACATAAATGACAACATCTAATTTTTTTTCCCAATAAATACTGTGCTGGGTATTGACTTATATTGGTTATGAAATAACATGTTACTGACTAGAAATCATTGATACTGATCAAATGATATAAAAAATATGAGTTTCTATGGTGATCTTAAATGTGCTAATAAAAATACAATTTTTTAAAAAAAATTTAGAATGAAAGATTCAAATATTAATAGAAAAAAAATCTTAAAAGCAGCAAAAGAAAAGCAGTTAGTTACCTACAAGGGAGCTTCCATAGATCATCATTTGATTTATCAACAAAAACTTTGCAAGCTGGAAGAGATTGGCATAAAGTATTCAAAGTGATAAAAAGCAAAGACCTACAACCAAGATTACTCTATACAGCAAAGTTATCATTAGAATCAAAGGACAGATAAAGTACTTCCCAGACAAAAAAAAAAACAACCTAAAGGAGTTCATTAATACCAAATCGATATTACAAGAAATGTTAGAGGGGCTTTTTTAAAAAGAAGAAAAACAAAAGATAAAACATATGAATGACAAAATGGTAATAACTGTATATCTATCTACAATTACTATAAATGTAAATAAATTAAATGTGCCAACCAAAAAATAAGGTGGATAAATGGGTAAGGAAATAAGACCCTACATTTGCTACCTAGAGACTCACTTCAGATTGAAAGATACATACAGACTGAAAGTAAACAGATGGAAAAAGATATTTCATAAAAATGGAAATGAACAGACACACAGAAGCTGGCGTAGCAAATACTAATATTAGACAAAAATAAACTGTAAAACAAAGGCTATAACAAAAGACAAAAAGGACCCACTAAGCCCATTTCTAGATATTTATGCAAAGAACCCAAACACTGCTTTGAAGAAATATGTGAATTCATGTTTGTTGCACCATTATTTACAATAGCAAAGACATAGAGACAACCTGGGTGTCCATTAATGGATAAATGGAAAAAGAGTACATACATATAATGGAATATTTGTCAGCCACACACACACGATAAATAAATAAATAAAATTTTGCCATTTGCAATAACATGAGTGGACCTAAAGGACGTTGTACTGAGTGGAATAAGTCAAACAGAGAAAGACAAACACCATGTGATTTCATTTAACATGTAGAATCTAAAGAATAAAATAAAAGAACAAACAAAATAAAAACAAACTCATAGATACAGAGAACATTTTGATGATTGCCAGATGGGAGGGCCTTTTGAGGAGGGTGAGTGAAAAAGAGAATGGATTTAAGCAGTACAGATTGGTAGTTACAGAATAGTCATGGGGATATAAATTTTAGCATAAGGAATATAGCTAATAATATTATAATAACAATCTATGGTATCAAATGGATACTAGATTTATTAGAGTGATCACTTTGTAAGTTATATAAACGTTTAATCATCATGTTGTGCACTTAAAACTAATATAATATTGTATGCCAGCTGTATTTGAAAAATAAAAAACATATATTTTAAAAAGATTCAAATGTTAATGGTTTGGGGTTGTCACCTTATGACTTTTTTTTTCTATACGTTGAAACATTCTCATAATTACTTACAGTTTCAACAGACAGCCTTTATTAATATTATTTTCTGAAATGGACCTCTAAAATAATGGTAAACCAATATTAGTAATTCAATGATGATTAAATTTATAAATTAAACATTTCTGTCAAATTAACCAGGTTTGTACATTTTATTGTGGTTTGATACATTCAGCCTGACTTCAGGAAAGTAGATATATAGTATGCAAGACATTCAGTATCTAAAAGAATATGATACTTGGAAATTATTAAAAGCAGAAATTATTAAAGGCTGAAACTAGAAACCATCTCATATATTCAAATGTACTGAAATTTTAAATCGAGAACACTTTTTTCAGAGATACAATAGGAAAAAAATAGTTTACTTGAGGATGCACTATCAGAGTGAAATTTCAGTTCTAAAGATATAATGTGAGTCCTTGGGGAAAACATGACAGAGTGAGAGACGTCCTGAGATCTCTTTCCTTGAAGCAACAATAAGCTGAACATCTACAACTCACCCAAACTGCACGCCAGCACGTCTGAGCGTGGGACCTGCACGCCAGCACGTCTGAGCATAAGAGCTACCACAGGTCAGAATCCCATGTGTTGAGTGGTAGACCGGGAGAAATAAAAAAGCTGCCTTTCACAGCCTGCAGGAGGAGGGGGAGGGGAGAAGGAGTGGCAACTTCCCTGAACAGCACTGTCCGAAAGTGCTGCTAGTTCCACACAGCAGACAGCAGGGCCCAGGGCAGAAAGCAGAGAAGTGGGACAGGACCACAAAGAAACAACAATTGATTTGTACTGGTTATATTTGCAAAACTGAGGTTGAGCCGCAGCACTCAACTCCCAACCCAGAGAGCTCCTCCCCGCATACCCTCCGAGACCGATCACCGCAGAGTGCCAGGGGAATTTGAGCAAATGCTGCAGAGAACGTCACTGACACTGACAGGGACTGAAACTGAGGGCAGCAAGTGTGATTAAATATCTACAAGAAAATAAAAAGACCTTTTTAAGGCTTTATATAAAGCAGGGATCCAAGAAGTTTAGATGCCACCTACTGGAAATCAAAAGAAAAGTGACTTCTTTGCAGCAAGCCAAAGAGAGGCCTTTTTAAAATAAATCTTCTTTCTGGAAAAACAGTAGAATACACTTCCATTTGTGTCCAGGTGGAGAAATAGTCCACTAAACACCATGAACAACCAAGGCGACAGAGAATCTCAGAATGAAAGAGAAAAATTTCCAGAAAATAAGCTTACAGATATAGAAATATGAGATCTATATGACAGAGAATCCAGGACAGTACTTCCGAAAGAACTCAGTGAGATCTAAAACAACTCAAATCAATAATTTCAGGAATTTAAAAAACAATTAGATGAACAGAAAAGGAGATTGAAACCTTTTTAAAAAAAAAAAAAACAAATAGAACTTCTGGAGGTGAAAAACACACTGCAAGTGTTGAAAAATAAAATAGTAACCTTGGGAAATAGTCAACAAAATGGAGGAAAGGATCAGTGATATTGAAGGCAAAAATCTAGAAATAAATCAGAAGGAAGAAGAGAGAAACCGAAGAATGAAAGATAATGAAAGAGAAATACAAGAACTAACTGATACCATCAGAAGAGGAAACAAGAATAACAGGCATTACCAAAAGCTAGGAAAAAGAGTTGGGACTAGAAAACAATTTCAGACAAATAGTGGATGAGGATTTCCCAAATTTAAGGAATGAGCTAGAGCTTGGAATTCAAGAAGTCAACAGAACAACCAATTATCTCAACCCCAAAAGGCCTTCACCAAGACACATTGTATTAAAGTTATCAGAAATCAGTGACAAAGATAGAATTCTCAGGACAGTCAGGGAGAAGAAAATGATAACTTGTAGAGGAAAACCCATTAGATTATCATTGGACTTCTCAGCGGAGACATTGCAAGCCAGAAAGGAATGGAATCAAATATTTAAACTATTAAGTGAAAGGAATTGTCAGCCCAGAATAATGTATCCAGCCAAGCTCTCCTTTAAATATGAAAGAGATATACAAAAATTGAGGGAATTCTCCACTACGAGGCTTGTACTACAGAAATTCTGAAAGGGGTCTGTTCACCTAAAACGAAATAACATCAACTTATATAATAAAAAGGCAATTGCTATAGCAAGATAGAAATGAACGGTCAAAATACATAGGAACAAACTGAGATAACAATGACTGAAAAGGGGAGGACTCAAAAATCCAAATTCACAAAAGGGAATGGAGATAAGGGACATGCAGAAGAAAATAGATGACTGTATACATATAACTATCCTTTCATATTTATAATGGAACCACACACCAAAGATTGAGAACTGAAGCATATAACATAAAACAAGAAGAACCAGAGGGAAAAACCACAAAAGCCAACCAAAATAAAGAAAACAGAAATACAAGGACAAAAAGCAATGAAAGCATTAAGCTACCAGAAAGCAAAAGATAAACTGGCTGTAAAAAGACCTCATATTTCAATAATCACCCTAAATGTAAATGGACTGAATTTGCAAAAAAAAAGGCACAGAGTTGCAGAATGGTTCAAAAAACAAAACCCAACCATATGCTGCCTTGAGGAGATACATCTCAGCTCCAAAGACAAGTATAGACTGAGAGTAAAAGGGTGGAAAATGATATTTCAAGCAAATGGCATTCAGAGAAAAGTGGTTGTACTCATACTAATATTGGATGAAATAGACTTCAAAATAAAAATGGTAAAGAAAGATACTGAGAGACACTTTATAATGATAAAGGGAATCATGCTCCAAGAAGACATAACATTTATTAATATCTATGCTCCCACTCAGGGAGGCCCGAAATACATAAATCAATTACTAACAGAACTAAAGGGAGAAACAGACCAAAACACTATCATAGTAGGGGACTAAATATTGCACTGTCGGATATGGATAGATCATCCAAACAGAAAATCAAATCAATAAGAAAATAACATCCTTAAATGACACATTAGACCAATTGGACATAATTGATAAATACAGAGCCTTCCATCCCTAAAGAGCTGTTTACACATATACATTCTTCTCTAGTACACATGGAACATTCTCAAGAATCAACTACATACTGAGATAGCCTCAACAAATGTAAGAGTCTTGAAATCATACTAACCAAATTCTCTGATAATAACGCTTTGAATCTAGGGATCAACTACAAAAAGGAATCAGGAAGAACTACAAATATATGGAGACTAAACAACATACTACTGAAGAATAACTGTGTCAGGGGAGAAATGAAAAGAAATCAAGAGATACATAAAAACGAATGATAATAATAGTACAATATATCAAAACTTTTTGGGTATGGCAAAAGTGTTATAAGAGAAAAGTTTATATCATTACAGGCCTAGCTCCAAAAACAAGAACAAGCCCAAATAAACAACCTAACACTTCATCTTAAAAAAAAAACTAGAAAAGGAAGAACAAATGAATCATAAAGTGAGCAGAACAAAAGAAATCATCAAAATTAGAGCAGAAATAAAAGAAATTGAACACAAAAAATATAGAAAAATAAATGCAACAAAACGCTGATTCTTTGAGAAAGTTAATAAAATTAACAAACCCCTGGCTAGACTCACTAAAGAAAAAAAGAGAAAGGTCACAAATAAATAAAATCGAATATGAAAGAGGGGGAAATTATGACTGACATTGCAGAAACACAAAGGATCATGCAAGAATACTATGAAAAAGTATATAATAATGAATTTAATAACCCAAAAGAAATAGACCAATACTTAGAAAATACATTCTTCCTAGACTGCATCAAGAAGATCTGGGAAACTTAAGAAGACTGATCAGCAGTATAGAAACTGAAACAACTATCAAAAACCTAGGACCAGATGGCTTCACCACTGAATTTTACCAAACATTCAAAGAAGATTTAATACCTATTCTTCTCAAACTCTTCCAAAAAATCCAAGAAGAGACAATACTTCCCAATCCACTTTATGAGACCAATATTAGTTGATACCAAAACCTGGTAAAGATTACACAAAAAAAGAAAACAAATATCTCTCATGAACACAGATGCAGAAATCCTAAATAAGATACTAGTAAACCAAATACAGTAACATATTAAAAAGATAATACACCATGATCAAGTGGGCTTCATCCCAGAGGCACAGGGATGGTTCAACATATGCAAATCGATTAACGTGAGACACTACATAAACAAATTAAAAAATAAGAATCATATGATCATATCAATAGATTCAGAAAAAGCCTTTGACAAAATATAGCATCCATTTATGATCGAAACACTTCATAAACGTCATATAAAAGGAAAGAATCTTAACATAATAAAGGTCATCTGTGAAAAAACCTCAGCCTACATTATATTGAATGGCGAAAAATCTTCCCTCTAAGATCAGGAAGATAGCAAGGCTGTCCATTATTGCTTCTCTTATTCAATATAACATTGGAGGTCCTAACAAGTGCAATCAGACAAGAGAAAGATATAAAAGGCATCCAAATAGGAAATGAAGAAATCAAACTATCACTATTTACAAATGACATGATCCTCTATGTAGAAAACCCTAAAGACTCTACAAGAACACTGCTAGAAACAATAAGCAAATACAGTAAAGTCTCTGGATACAAAATCAATATTCAAAAATCCATAGCGTTACTATACTCTAATAATGAAGTGTCAGAAAAAGAAGTGGAAAAAATAATTCCTTTTACAATTGCAACAAAAAGAATAAAATACCTAGGAATAAATTGACAAAACATGTGGAAAACCTACAAGATGAAAACTACAAGACCTTGTTAAAAGAAGATTTAATACCTATGTTAAAATAGAAGAAGATATAAAGAAATGGAAAGATATTATGTGTTCTTCGATTGGAAGAATCAACATAGTTAAAATGACCATATTACCTATAGCATTATACAGATTTAATACAATCCCCACCAACATCCCATCAGTATTTTTTAAAGAAATAGAACAGAAATCATCAAATTTGTATGGAAGCACAAAGGACCCCTTGTTTCCAAAGCCCCTCTGAGAAAAAAGAACCAGGCTGGAGGCATCACTCTACCTGACTTCAAATTATACTACAAATCAAAACAGCATGGTATTGGCAGCAAAACAGACACACGGACCAGTGGAACAGAATTGAGAGTCCAGAAATAAACCCGTATGTATATGGGCAAATAATTTTCAACAAAAAAACCAAAAACATACAGTAGAGAAAAGAAAGCCTCTTCAATAAATGGTACTGAGAAAACTGGAAGGCCATCTGCAAAAGAATGAAACTATATTGTCTATCGCCACATACCAAAGTTAACTCAAAATGGATTAAGGACCTGAATATAAGACCTGAAACAATAGAATGCATAGAAGAAAACGTAAGAACTAAACTCAAGGACTTTGGACTTAAAGAGGATTTTATGAATTTGACCTCAAAGGTAAGGGAAGTAAAAGCAAACATAAATGAATGGGACTATATCAAACTAAAAAGCTTCTGCTCAGCGAAAGAAATCATCAACAAGGTAAAGAGATAACCATCCTAATGGGAAAATATATTTGCAAGCAACCCTCTGATAAAGGCCTAATATCCAGAATATACAAAGAACTCATACAACTCAATAACAACAAAAATGATCCAACCAAAAAATGAGCAGAGGACCTGAACAGACACTTCTCCCTAGAAGACATACAAATGACTAACAAATATATGAAAAGATGCTCAACATTGTTAGCTATTAGGGAAATGCAAATCAAAACCACAATGAGATACCATCTCATACTCGTTAGAATAGCTATGATCAATAGGACAAATAATAACAAATGCTGGAGAGGATGCGGAGAAAAAGGAACCCTCATACACTGCTGGTGGGACTGCAAATTGGTACAGCTACTATGGAAAACAGTATAGAGTTCCTTAAAAAACTAAGAATTAATCTGCTATGTGATCCAGCAAACTCTCTACTGGGTCTTTACCTCAAAGACTTGAAAACCCATATCTAAAAAGATACTTGAACACTGATGTTTGTAGCAGCATTATTCACAGCGGCCAGGACGTGGAAGCAACCGAAGTGTCCTATGATAGATGATTGGCTAAAGAAGCTGGGGTACATATATACAATAGAATATTACTCAGCCGTAAGAAGAGATGAAATATTGCCATTTGTGACAACCTGGGTGAACCTCGAGATAATCATGCTAAGCAAAATAAGAAGACATAAAAAGTTGAAAACCACATGATATCACTTATATGTGGGATATAAACCTAAAAGTAACAAATGACAGGACAAACAGAGACTTATGAGCATGGACAATGGACTAGTGGTTACTAGATGGTGGGTTGGGGAGAAGGGGTAGGTAGATTGTTAAAGGGGTTCAAATATAAGGGGGTAGGGTAAGGAGGAAGTGGGTAAAGGGGGGCAAATATACGGTAGCTGAAGGAAACTGGACTTTAGGTGGTAAACACACAATAGAATATATAGATGTCAAATGATAATGTATACCTGAAAATTATGTAATTGTATTAACCAATGTTAGTCCAATAAACTTAATTTCAAAAATTTTAAAAATAATAAAATAAAATAAATATAATGAGCAATCACACAGAAGAATTTCACTAACTACTACCTATTTTTTAAGATATAGGAATTTATGCAGTTGGAATTGAAAATTGAAAATTTTACTAAAATATTAATGTTATTATAATAGTTGTAAATTTACTAATGTTTATTTACTGTTCCTACAATTTGAGAGAAAATTTCATTAAAAAATGTATTAAATTATATATACATTCTTTATATATTAAGGAAACGAATATAGTTCAGTACGTTACCTTAGTATGCACAAATTTAAACAATACTGATAATAGTAAGTATAGCATAATTATAAACATATCATAACATTTTCAGGACACTTAAATGTACTATATTTACTTGTGTTCATCAAGATATTTGGTTCATTGCTTTTAGCATTGTCTACTTCCTTTTCTCCTTTTCTTTGTTTTAGAATTAATGCTTTCTTATACCTTTCTAGTATATGAACTCTCAGACATCATTGAAAAAGCCCAAAGTGTAAATCATCCAGGAGAGTTACAGTGTGTTTACATAGTTGCATTCTCCATTGTAACTATCTCATGTGTTTCACATAGTAGGTACTCAATAACTATTAATTAAATACAAAATAGTTTGGGATCTATAAATTATGTACAAATTTCATGCTTCCTACTTAAATGAAACAGATTAGGATATATTTCAAACAAGGCAGGTCAATTTTTTTGTTCATTTGTAATCTCATTGGAGATTATAGACCCCATAAGTCACTCTCTAGGAGTCAGTAACTCAGTTGAGAAGACATTAACTCTTTCAGTACACAATGGGGCCATTTCTGTTTTAGAGATTGAGTTACTACAAGAAGTCACTTAGGCACTTGTGATCATAACGTTTATTAACGAAGTTTAGTATACTAAACTGATATGTGAATAAGGAATATTTTATGTTAATATACAGTATAAGAAAACACAAAAGTCAGTATTATCCCAAATAGCCTAATATTCTTGAGAAAAATCTGTGAATTTTACAAGAACTTATCTGTCAAACCATTATTTTCTCACACTACTTTTTAGAGTAGATGAACCAGATTAAAAACAAAACAAAAAATGCAAAAGTCCTTTGTTCATCATTCAAGAAAAATATGATCTTCTAATGAAATGAGTGAGAGGGTAACAATTTAATCTTCTGTCTCCAAAACTCTGCAGTTTTATTTTCTTTCTCAAGAAACTTTCATTACATATAGAACACATAGAGCTCAGTTAAAGGTGAGGCATACACGTCACTTTGCATTTTGCCTAAGTAAGCAAAAAGAAATAAAAACTCTGCAATTTTCTTGGTTTTGTGTATCTTTAATGTCATATTCTTGGTCTTGTTGTATAAAATAAATAAAAGCATATGGACATTATCCCCCAAGAGTTGATGTTGACTTAAAAGTTAACATAAAAACATCTATTGCTATTTTGAGCCCACATGTTAGCAATTGAATTTTGTTAGTTTATTATCTTTTAGGAATAAAATTCTGAATGGCTTTATTTCTCATTTACTCTCTCTTTCTCTTTTTTTATATTTATATGGGTGAATGTATATTGGGAAATAAGACATTGAACATTTTAAATTTTGGTCCTAGTAGTCAAGATATAAAAGTCATTTTTTCATCATGTTCCTACTTACATATATGAACCTTAGCAAGGTAGTAAAACTGTGGACCTTCGTTTTCCTTATATATGAAATTCAAGAATTTTACAGATACTCAATTCTATGACCTTCTACTCATTAGCCCTTCTCGCATATTCCTCCTTAGTTGTTAGTTTCTGTGATTTATCTTAATAATTTCCATACAACTAATCTCATCTCCCTTAATTTTTCTTTCCTTTTGTCAGAATTGCTTGTAAGTCAGCAAATTTGGATGAATCCAACCATTTGTATTGTCCATATGTGCATAACAGGGAGCTGTAAAAATGTAACATTTAAAATTTTTGATCAACTTCTATGTATGAAGCACTTTTCAAGGCTCTGGGAAACAAAATAACAAAAGAAGTTAAGATTCCCTTCTTATATTCTAATGAGGAATGAAATGAAGTAAGTTAGGAAATTTTATGGTAATTAAGTTAGTGCTAAGGAGAAAAAAATAAAGCAAAAAAAGAAAATGGGGCTTGAGAATGTGTTAAAGGAAGGGTTTATAAGAAGGAAACCTGTAAGTAAGATCTGAAGGAAGTAAGAATATGACCTGTACAGATGTATGTAGGAAGAGTACGACTAGCGGAAAGAAGAGCAAATGCAAAATCTTGAGGCAAGAGCAGGCCTGCCATGTTTTCAAGTTGCAAGAAGGAGACCAGTGTATTTAGACAAAGGATCAAGGGAAATTACTATATGTGATTAAAGTCAGGGCAGTTAATAAGTTACAAGGAATTTAAGAGTCATTTAAATGTGCATGTGTCCATGCACACGCACACATACGTGGCTCATGTAATGACTTGAATTGGCAAGTCTAAAATCTGCAAGGCAAGCAAACAGGCTGGCAACTCTGGCAGTAGTTGTTATATAAATGGGCCAAAAATTATCCCTATATTGGTTATTATTATCCCTGTATTGGTTATTATTCTTCACAGATGGCTAGGAATTTTAGCCCTGAGACTTCAAAAAGCCATTCCATCATTCCACCAAACTACCTATTCAAGATGATGGGCAACATGGTAATATCAGTAAATCCCGTGAGCATGGATTCATTGCCATAATTCTTTTACTATAAAGTGAATTATTTTATCAATGTGGAATACTACAACAGTGAAGAGGCATTCTGTGTGTAAATGAGGACAGTTTTGTCAGAAGCATTACATATAGGGAAGGTAAATCTGTAATCAGAGTTATCTATTTCACTAAGAATATCTCTTCCTAAGAAATGGTGCCCTAATAGGAACTCTGTGTTGGTCTCTGCTGCTGGCTGATTGGGCATGTGGCATTGACTGTGGTCAGGTCAGCACTGGCAAGTGGAAATTTATGTTGATCTATGATTAACTTCTCACCATGACCATTTTGTTTGCGAGCCTACTGGGTTGGGGAAACAGGCTGACTGTTATCCACAGAGGAGTTCCTACTTCGCACTTGATTGTTAAAATCTTACTCTCCTGAGGTCACACTTTGATGGGTATATCAATAGGTCACTCATATCTTCATGGTTTTTTGCCCATTCTGATAACTATTTCCATAGAACTCTTTGTCAAACCTTTTTATCATAAATTTTCTATTATTTTTCTTCAAAGTCTCTGCCCATTCAGCGAAATTCTTTGGCCAGAACCAAGGAATTAGTATATGATTGCACATCTGACCACTTTTTCTTTCTAGACAAACAAACAAACAAACAAACAAATAAATAAATAAAGTGGTACTTATTGGGAAGACTTCCCTTATCACTGTATTTCAGGGATGTCATAGAAATGCGCTGTCATGCTCCATCTGCCCACTATCTGTTAGTGCCGCATATCACACAGAATTACCTGTAAACCTGTCCCAAGTATTCTCTTCCTCAGTCAACTGATTGTGTAGAACCTCCCTTGAGACCATGGGTACAGGCTGAGAGACAGAATGTAATGGACCAGGAATGGGGGACATGGGCATTCGAGACATTTCCTTAGGTAACTTACTTGTGTCTTCAGAGCCTGCTGCAGCCCAATCTTGCATATATCATTTGCATTTGTTGATAAAGTACTGTTGTATAGGTCTAATTTTATTAGTTGTTGAGTCACGTGACACCCAATTCAGGATAAGCAGCTAAGATCACATCGTAATTTGATGGCCCATGGTTAATTGTTCATTCTCTACAAAGGTGCAGAAATCAAATTTTTTTCTCCAAAAGAGATTAGTTGTCCCCAGAGATTGGTTACACTATACTCCAAAATCCGGAGGATTTGTGCTGTGTTTCAGCTGTATGGACTATTTATCTATATCATATATGTACATACATTAAATTTAGATGACAAATGAAGATAGCCAAATCTAAACAATAAGTGAATGTGTTTAAAGAGTATTTATGGGAATTTTCTATTATTGTTACAACTTTTAAATTTGAATTTATGGCAGTATGTATCATTTGTTTTCTCTGCTCATTTCTATCCCATATAAAATTGCTATTTACTCTGTCCTCATTCATGATAGAGTAAACATTTAATATACGTGTGATAAATCTTTCTGTCTGTCAGTCATCTTACTCATCATTTTGTCTCTTATTGTCTTTTTGTTTCAGGTAGCATTACCCCTTCAGTATTTTCTGTAATGTGGGCCTTGTGGTGGAAAATTTGCTCAGCTTCTGTGTGTCTGAAAAAGTCTTTATTTTCTTCTTCAGGGAGAACTTTGCTCGACATATTATTCTTGGCTGGTAATTTCTCTTTCGTTAGTTCAGATATTTGACTCCACTCCTTACTAGCTTGTAGAATTTCTGTTGACATATTTGATGATAGCCTAATGAGTTTTTCTTTATAGGTTACCATCTTCTTCCCCCTGGTTGCCTTGAGATTTCTTTCTTTGTCATTAATTTTTGACAGTTGTAACATAATATGCCTTGGATCTTGAATCCTGTTGAGTTTTTTTTCAGAATTGCAATTCTTTGTCATTTAAATCATGTATTTCTATGTCTATAAATACATTTTCTAGAGATTTTTTACTTTCTTCCTAAGTTACCTTGTTGTCTTGGTCGTTCATGATATTTGGTGGACTTTTCTCCACCAAGACATTTATGAGAATAAACTCTGCCTGTTAAAAATTTTATTATTATTAAGAGTGATGCCTCTTTAGCAGGTTGATAAAAAGAGGTTTTTCTTTGTTTTCCAGCTGGTAGTACACAGCCTTCTGCACTTCTCAGGCCTCCCTGATACCTGCTGGGTAGCAAAACATGCCCTTTATTCCATGGGGAGGTGTGTGTCTCCTTTGTGTGACCAGGTAGCATGGGTCCTCATGGCACAATGTGGTGGAGAATGGTGCTGTGAGCCCCTGAAGAGCCCCCGAATGCTTAGTGCTGCCCCAGTGGTCAGATGCAGTGCTACGCTGCCTCGGGTGTCCCGGTGGCTCCCATGGACAGCCTGGATAGGTGGGAGAGGGGTGAATGGGTTGGGAGAGGCTGCTGGTGTGATCGTGGCATTGTTTTCCTCCCAGTGATGGTGACTGTCAGACCGCAGCTGCTTTGCCTTTGTATCTCCACCCCGTCACTGGGATTAGCTACAGCATGCATTTGCCACTCGAAAGCTGTCTCCTCGGTTCTTGAAGCTGGAGGCTCTCTGCTCTGTAGCCCAACACTTGCTGCTATAGTTTTTTTCTGGGGCCTGGGGAGGGAGTCAGGCTTCAAGACTTTGTTTTCTGGTCCATCATCGGTGACTACTATAATATAGCCGTTCACTTCTATATTCTGTCTCTTCCCTGAACATTGGGTTTCACCAGAGTGTATGCTGATCACTTGGGTAGCAATGCTCGGGGCTATAGAGAGTGCATGCAGCAAGCTGATTTCCTCCTCTTTCCCCAGGCCCCACCGTGAGCTTTTGGCTGTATTTCACAGCACTTGTTTTCACACTCCCCTCCACCCCTTCTTCGCCCAGAATTGCCCACCTTCAGCTGGTTTATGCCCAGGTCTCTCGGAAGTGTTTATGTGTTAGGCTAGGACTCTTCCACTACATTATAGTTGTTTAACTTGTCATTCCAAGGGGCTAATTCAAGGGGAACGCTCCCATCACCATGTTTCTGATGTCACTCTTCTTTTGTTTTATTGTTATTTGTTTTGTCCCCTTCCCTCTTTTTTGACAGCTTTTATGATGTTTCTGGACAACGATTTTGGTATTGTTTAAATCTAATACTTCCACTGTAACATTCTTTATTTTTAATAATATCTAAGGAGGTTCAAGATATCTTTGAGAATTTTTGAGACAGAACTATCAAATGACTACTATTTCTTAGAATTTACTCTTTTTTGAGGGAGTTTTTCACTTAATTAAAAATCTATTATTACACAGGACAGAAAATTTTAAATCAACTAATAAAAACCATTTGAAAATTATAATATTAACATAGAAACTAAAATATAATTTCACAGTTTACCTAATTTAAGTAAAAGAAATTAAAATTGACATTGGCTCCAACGTATTTTTATTTTGAATTGCATATTATGCTTTTTAAAATTCTTTGTTATTAACAGTTTTTTAAAGGAGTTTAGAACCTCTATTTTCTTCTTATGACTTATTGTCCATATCCTAGGATGTTAGGATTCTAAAAGTATTTATTTATCAAAATTCAATTACATATATTGCAAAATTTGCTATTATCATATATCATGCACTCTTGCTCTGTTCTTGTAAACAGATATTTTTATTTTTAAATGTCAATTTTGATATACAATCATAAAATACTTGTTTTAATTTTAGTGTGCAACTTTAAATTATTATGGATTACTTAAATATTAAGCCACTCATAAATAAATTAGTACTATATGAATTTTGCATTTGGTAGATATTTAGTTCTGGTTATACTTGCGAGTAATATACTTCCTCAAAGATGCCATCATAATAACTAAATAAAGTAACAACCATAGCAAATAATTATTGTGCATATTTTTATATATAAAAACTAGTTATCTAAAAATTCTTATATTAAACAAATAGAACATCTCAGTAAGTTGTTTATATTCATAGTATTCTAAACATTTTTTATATAAATTATGTCTATCTTTAATAAACAAATGCAAACCTTTAACACACATGTGAGTAAGACTTTTATTTATTATTAAATTTTCTACCTCATAGGCTGTTGTTTTAAATTTTGAAAATATTTTAAGTATTCAGCAAACTGTTTAAGCTAGTACTGTATTTAACATGGGTTTTGATTAATTTTCAGACTAGCCATTACATAGAAATATATTTGTTTTTATTATATTTAAAGGATTTATGTCATCATAAAATAATTAAGGACGAAGGGATATAAATTAAGAAAAATTACTGTAGCTAGCTGGATTTTCTAAATTCAATTTTTTGTCTCCTAACCTATGTGTCTATTCTTAAGTGATTGCTAAATGTTCTTCCTGTATTTAACTGAATATAGACGTACAAGCACTCATTTCATTTTCTTTATGAAAAAATTTTATGTAATTAAATTCATTCTGTGATATGATCAGTGTTCTTATTCAAGGTGCTCTGTACATTCTTATGAAAATGCTCTCTTTTAAAAAATTATTATTTTTTTAGGAGATGAGTTTAAGTGGAGAGTAAGTACAAATAAGGGGAGGGTAAGTATAAAGTTAAGTGAATAATTTCTGCACTGTGTTGTGAATTAAGATCATTTAAGTGTATATTAAATTGAATTTTATGTCTATATTGTTCAATTCTCAGTATTTTACACACAATATTGCAAAAATTTGTTGAGAGCCTAGTATGTAAATCAAACATATGATAAATTAATCAGATCTAACTGAGGTATGTATATGAGAAAATAGGAGAATCAAAGTGTTCATGCTTTTATTTGAATTGCTGGTTGATTGAGGGGTGAAGATTATTGTGAGAAAGACTGAAGGAACAGGAAGGGAGTAAGAAATGTGTGTGTGTGTGTGTGTGTGTGTGTGTGCGCGCACGCACGCAGGCCTACATGTGCGCATGGGCAGTAAATGAACACTCAAGTCAAATACTGATAAGATGAGAAGTCAGATAAGAACAGAGAAATAGACCTTGCATTTTACAATATGATGGTCCTTTGAGTCTTTGAAAAAGGGGAGTTTACCATAATGAGAAGAAAAAAATAGCTTGAAATATTTCAAGAAATGTATTAAGATAGGTAGTATATAATGATGACCATGGAAAATATTCTCTAGAAGACAGGACATGAAACAGAGAAAAAAATGGATCAATATCCTGGGAGGATACTTTTAAAAATTATCAGAGACAATGTCTGTGTTATTGTTTATTCATTCCCAGGATTCCTGATTTCTCTTAACTTAAAGAGTTGATGTTTTATAATTCCACATTCTTATCATTCCTCAATATTCTTTTTAATCCAAAAATTTGTTTCAAAAATAAGGATTCTTCAAGTCATATAACTATGTTCCACAGTTAGTTTCCTTGGATAAATTTTTATTAGCTCATCCATTCCTTTAGGTATTGTCTATGCCTGTTTTCATCTACATTGGCAGAATTAAGAAGTTGTAACATAGGCCTTACAACCCACAAAATCTAAAATATCTACCAGATACTTCTTTTTAGACAAAGATTGCCAGTCCCTGATTAACCCATCCAGTTGCTGTAAATTAAGTCCTCATTTAACTTCATTCTCTTTTTTTCAATATATTGTGAGTTTATCTTTTATAAACAACATATGACCAGATTAGGGTCATTTCCTTATGTAACCTGACAAAATCTATTTTTTGATAGGTAACATTTTATTTACATATTTTATTATATGTACACATGAATATACTTCTATCAACATATTTTTAAACCTTTATACTTCTGCTTTATTCTCACCTCATTTATTGCCTTCTTTTAATTGAGTAATGTTTTATTGTTCCACTGCATTTTTATTCCACTGATCTGAGAGATAGATCATTTGTTTTTGTTTTTGATAGTGCACATATTTTGGTGTTAACATACAATCTCAAAATAACAAAGTTAAAAATGTGTCAATATCTTTATTAACCTCTTCAAATACATAAGGACATTAGGATACTTTAATAACTATTATACTGCCTTTTACCTATAGGCTATTATCTTACATTATTTTAGGTATAGTATTCTAACTCACAAGATTAGGTTATTGCTAAAAAGATAACTACAAAAATAGAATAATATTTCTTTACTGCAAATTCTAGCCAGAAAATTCCCTCTGGAGATTTAATTTGTTTATGAACAGCTATTTCAGATTGATGTCTCAAGTGAAGATACATTTAATTTACTTGGCCTTTAAAACAGTCTAAGTGCATTCAATGTAATTATCTTTCCAATATTTGAAATGTCACCCAGAAGACCCATCATGGAGAATTCTATTAGTTTCTAATGTATTGAATTCCTTTTTAAACAAATCTGATGGTGATTTATATTCACTTATAACGTTGTGTTAAATTTTTTTGATTAGAAGGACCCATATGTAAGGTACTAGTTATTATGATAAAAGCAAAAAAAAATTATATAAAGATAAAATTATTTGCCACTTTTAATGAGTCCATTGTATCTAAGACATATTTAATCTAATTATAAAATTATTAAAAATAACTATTCTCCATCCGAACTTCTGAATACAATAATTGAAAGATTATGATATTGTACAAAATAAAATATGTGAACTTCAAATTAAGTACTTAATATTTTGCTGCTTAAATCATCATTTAACAGTAGTTCTTGAATTTTAATGTTAACCTGCACTTTGAGTCATAAAAAGTAGTGTCTAAATTAAGAAATACACACTAACACACAGATACACATAAACAAAAAATCTGTCTTGTGCTTTTGAGGAACAGTAATAAAGGAAAATATTAAAGCAGCAAAACAAAAGATCCTGTGATCAGTTTCTTCAGAGTTTGTAAGTTTTGATTATTGCAAAGCATTTCTCTTGAGAACTAGAAATAAAAAAAAAAAAAAGTTCCATGAAAAGACAATGAAAATAAAATGATTAACTACTGAACAAAAGAAAGTAAATAAATTTAAGCAGCTTATCACTAGAATTTCTAGTAATAAAACTATTAATATAACATTCTAGAAATTTCCATTTTCTGAAATGTTTCTCCTGTTTATTACTTTTGAAATGTTTCAAAAAGAAAAAAAAATTAAATGCTTATTTGACAAAATCAATAAAAGATAAAAAAAAAACACAAGTAAGATTACTAAAGAGAAATTAAATATAATCATTGATACCACTAATATTAGAAAGATTATAAGAAAATACTACATGCAATTATCAGGGTATATTTTTTAAAATATGGCAGTAAATTATTTATGAGTAAAACACAAACCACTAGAATTAATTACAGAAGAAGTAGAAACTTCAACATCCATAAAGCACAAAAGAAACTTGAAAAGCAATTATGATTACTTATTGAAACAGAGATATCAGTTGGTTGCCTCTGTTTGGTTGATTTCTTTTGTTGCACAGAAGCTTTTTAGTTCGATATCATCCCATTCATTTATTTTTGCGTTTACTTCCCTTATCTTTGAGGTCAAATTCATAAAATCCTCTCTAAATTCAATATTTGCAAACAACACCTCTGATGAGGGGTTAATATCTCAAAATATATCAAGAACTCACACAACTCAACAATAAAAAAACAAACGTTCTGAATAAAAAATGGGCAGATATTTCTTCCAAGAAGTACAAATGGCTGACAGATTTTAAAAGATGCTCAGTTTTACTAGTTATTAGGGAAAGACAAGTCAAAACCACAATTTGATATCATCTCACACTTGTTAGAATGGCTATCATCAACAAGTCAAGTAATAACAAGTGTTGGACAAGTTGTGGGGGAAAAGGAACCCTCATACACTGCTGGTGGGAATGTAAATTGACACAGCCACTATGAAAAATAGTACGGAGGTTTCACAAAAAAACTAAAAACAGAATTACCATATGACCCAGGAATCCCTCTTCTGAGTATCTATCCCTCAAAATTGAAAACACCTTTCATAAAGATATCGATACCCCGTGTTCACTGCAGCATTATTCACAGTGGCCAAGACATGGAAACAACTGAAATGCCTTTTAATAGATGATTGAATAAAGAAAATGTACATATATACAATGAAATAAAAGAAGACAAATACCTGCAATTGTGACATGGATGGATCTTGAGATTATCATGTAATGAAATGTCAGACAGAAAAAGTTGAGAACCATATGATTTCACTTATATATGAAGTATAAAACCAAAAGCAATAAGTAAACAAGACTAACAAACAGTGTCATGGACATGAACAGTAAGTAGTTTCACAGTTACCAGAGGGAAAATGGGGAGGGAGAAAATAAATAAGGATAAAGGGGGGAGGCAAATATATGGTAACGGAAGATAATTTAACTTTTGGTGGTGAACACATATTGCAATATACATATGATGTATTATTGAATTGTACACTTGAAACATAAATTTATTCATCAATATCAGTCTAATAAATTAAAAAAAAAAAAGGAAACATGCTGGGACCACATTTTTTAAAACTGAGAAAAGGCTGATTTATGAAGAAACTTTCCCTCAAATTATTTAAATGCTTTCAGAGCATATAAAAATGATCCCCTAATTAATTTTATATAGTGGAATAACATTATTCAAAAACCTTTAAAAGATAGTTATATATGTGTACCTAGCACATATGCGTGATAATATGTTCATGTGTATTCGACTCCTTCATTCTCCTAAACTTAAATCAGCCACTTTCATACTACATATTATGTAGTGTTTTTTACTACTTTAGAATAGAACTTATTAATCAATAAACTCTCTATACACATCAAAAATTAATATATTATCTCAATTGTAATATAAGGAATACATGTAATTAATAATACATTTCAATATATAGATGCTCACTTCAAACTTCAGTAGAAAATAATAGGTGTATGCGTTCAGATTTAGATGTCTATGCCTATGTAAAAAATCACCATGAATATAGAGCTTCAACTGCAGAATCATTGAGTTGGGTCGGACTGTTTACTCATATATCACTATTGATGTTAGTGAGGGCATGTTAGAAAATAATTGGCAACTTTTCGTTTGAACTAAACAAATTACAGTGTCTCCTTAATTCTTTGAAAAGTCACTTTATTTATTGATATCCCCACTGAGAAAAACTACTATAGAAGGCTTTTAGCCACAATTAGGTCAGTATAAGATTTATTATCATACATTAGAAAAATATTATCCTATAACCAAGGATAATTTTGTAACAACAATACAAAAACAGGAAAAATATTTTAATATTAGAAAATTTAAAAGTAACTTTTATAATAACACATTAAATAAAATTATGATTTTAGTAATAAGTGCTAAAATGTAATTTGAATACCTTAAGCAGCCATTCTAATGACAATGTAAATTAAATTAAAACAGAAGGATTTAACAAATTATATTTGCAATATTTCAGAGAAATTGATTGATTACAGAGAAATTCTGAAATTCTTGCCAAGATTATGATGAATTAGCATTCTTACCAAATATTTAATATTGAAATAGAAGTTTAGTATTGAAATAAATACCAGAGTATTTAGATAATAAAATTATGTAGTAACAAATAAAATATCTCTACATGCTAATGAGATAAAAATATATCTGAATTTCAAGAGACAAAAATTTACTAGAATAAATAAAATAATTTGATAAAGTCACTAGATGCAAGGTTAATACAAATTAATATTTTAATTCTGTACTGGCAATAACCAGCTTGAAATAGAATTGGAAAATAAATTTATTCCAAATAGCAATACAAAATATAAATTTACTATAAAGTTATAGTATTAATAAATGTTATACATAAATATTATTAAAACATAAATCAAGAACTGAACAAACAAAAAAACTAGTAATAATAGTGAAATTTTGGTAATTTAGGGATTAAATATATCTACACTGAAAATAATAAAATGAACATACACAAGACACAAAGCTAAGTCTTCTCAGAAAAATATGAAATATCAAGTATCAGCAGCAAATACAAATGTATAGCACAGACATGATTCAGGTCAAATAATTAAATGGCTGCTGGGTAAACTCAAATAAGAGGGAAATAGTTTGAGTCCTCAAAGCTCCCACATTTTTGTTTCCCAATTAGTATTATGAATGCAATTATGTTCATGTTCTTAGACTGATAAACGTGATCCATTTTGCAAGGACATTTCTTTGCGTAAAATCTTTTGGTACCATCTGTTTCTCATGACAGAAAAAAAAAAAAAAACCTGAATAGTTAATGTCTGCAATGTCCTGGAAATGTATTTCTCTGTATTAATTGGGATCTAACTGTACATACCAGATAACAGTTAAAAAATACTCAATACCCTTGGAACTTTAAAATGATAGTCCTAGATGGTTTTTGACTGGCGAAAATATTCTGAAATAGAGGAGTTCAGTGAAAATCCTGATTCTAGGTTTTGTTAGGTTGTTGGTTTTTTTTTTTTTTTTGAAACTGTTGTTCACAGTGTTATGAGAATTACCTCAGCAACATCGGAGTGTCTAGGGAAGAAATAACTTTAATACAATCATGGAAGAAATAGTGAAAAACTTGATTAAGCAAACCCAGCAGATTAAATTGCCCTAAGGAGTGGATGAATAAGCACTGCAAATGAGGAAGATTTACCCTTTTAATCAGCTAAGTCTGCACCTGCAGCATTGGTTGTAGTATCCAAGTAGATAGACAGATTTATCCAATCAAATACATGAGACAGAGCAATATTCAACGTTTATCAGGTTGCATTTCTGAAGGGAATACAAGAGACATAAAATTAACTAAAATCTGTTAGGAGATTCTAATATATGCCAGAAATCTGGAAGATGGTTCTATAGTTGATTTTTTAAAATGAAAATAGCCTATTGGCCAGGGCTGCACAGGGACTACTTACACCCCTTAATGAGGGTATTTTCATTAGTAAACACTTTAGAAAATGATCTCATATTCATATAGGCTATGAAATCTCTAATTCAAAGGACTTTCTTAGAAAAGATAAGGCCTCTCCTTCAGGGGCCTAAATTAAAAAAAAAAAGATTACTTTGGTTTTATATTCATTTTTAAATTAATCAATTTGACAGATAAAATAGTGTTGAAATTTTTTATTATTTCACATCTATAAAATAGTAGATTTGGAAAAGACTCAAGAAAATATTCAAATAATGTCAACAATAAGAATTCAAGTTATGTCTCAAAGAGATTAGAATACCTTAGTACCAGGTAGCAGAGGATAATCTGTCTTTTTTGGGGACAATCTTGAAGATTTGAAAAGGAATTTACATATAACCTGATTCTGGCTTCTTACTGTACATAAATTTTAAATAAAATGCTCAGAAGTCATAGAGTCATGAATACAGTTTGAATTTTTTAAATTTTTCTAATCTACATACATTTACTAATTACCATCACCTATATACTAAAATATTTCAAACCCAATTTTCCCCTTGCTCTCTAACCCTGTATTTCTAATATTAGTGCCTTCATGTCTGACGAATAACTTAAATGTGATTTACACCTGTGACATTGAATAGTAGTTGTTATGCAAGATCCACTATCTATTTCTTCTTTGTTCATTCACTTTAAATTCATTTATCTATTACTCACTAATTATTTAATTAACACCTATTATGTGATATAAGCTTCTGGATACTACAGTTTTAGCACACAAAATCCTTCCCCTCATAAAGCTTACTTTCTAGTGCAGTCGATACACACAAAACTGGATAAATAACTAAAATTTTGGTATATACAATTGTGATAAGTGAGATGAAGAAAAATTGGGAATGCCATTCAGGGGATGACATGTTACATAATAATTTTAAATAAGGTGATCAGAGGAAGACCTCACTGGATAATTAAATTTTGAACCAACATGTGAGGACTATGGTGAGCAAATTATAAGGTATCTGAGAAAACACAGTTTCAAGTACAAGATTAGCTATTGCAAAGATCTTTGGCCTAAGATACTAATAAAAGAATGTTGAAGAAATTGTGAGGAGTACAGAAAACTGAGAGAAGAATGAGTGAGGGGAGGGTAAAAGATAAAATAAGAGAAAATAATGGAATGATGATACCTGAATTTAATTTTTAAGGATTACTTGAGATCAGTCTGCTTTATTGATATTAACTAGAGACAAGTCAGAATGGAAACCTGGGTCTTGAATGTCACAAATGTAAGTTGTTCCAAATTTTTATATACTATGCATTTGAAATACAGATATTTATTTCATACCAATATGGAAAATTTTAATTAAGTGAAAAACTGCCTCAAAAAAGAGTAAATTCTAAGAAATAGTAGTCATTTGATAGTTCTGTCTCAAAAATTCTCAAAGATATCTTGAACCTCCTTAGATATTATTAAAAATAAAGAATGTTACAGTGGAAGTATTAGATTTAAACAATACCAAAATCGTTGTCCAGAAACATCATAAAAGCTGTCAAAAAAGAGGGAAGGGGACAAAACAAATAACAATAAAACAAAAGAAGAGTGACATCAGAAACATGGTGATGGGAGCGTTCCCCTTGAATTAGCCCCTTGGAATGACAAGTTAAACAACTATAATGTAGTGGAAGAGTCCTAGCCTAACACATAAACACTTCCGAGAGACCTGGGCATAAACCAGCTGAAGGTGGGCAATTCTGGGCGAAGAAGGGGTGGAGGGGAGTGTGAAAACAAGTGCTGTGAAATACAGCCAAAAGCTCACGGTGGGGCCTGGGGAAAGAGGAGGAAATCAGCTTGCTGCATGCACTCTCTATAGCCCCGAGCATTGCTACCCAAGTGATCAGCATACACTCTGGTGAAACCCAATGTTCAGGGAAGAGACAGAATATAGAAGTGAACGGCTATATTATAGTAGTCACCGATGATGGACCAGAAAACAAAGTCTTGAAGCCTGACTCCCTCCCCAGGCCCCAGAAAAAAACTATAGCAGCAAGTGTTGGGCTACAGAGCAGAGAGCCTCCAGCTTCAAGAACCGAGGAGACAGCTTTCGAGTGGCAAATGCATGCTATAGCTAATCCCAGTGACGGGGTGGAGATACAAAGGCAAAGCAGCTGCGGTCTGACAGTCACCATCACTGGGAGGAAAACAATGCCACGATCACACCAGCAGCCTCTCCCAACCCATTCACCCCTCTCCCACCTATCCAGGCTGTCCATGGGAGCCACCGGGACACCCGAGGCAGCGTAGCACTGCATCTGACCACTGGGGCAGCACTAAGCATTCGGGGGCTCTTCAGGGGCTCACAGCACCATTCTCCACCACATTGTGCCATGAGGACCCATGCTACCTGGTCACACAAAGGAGACACACACCTCCCCATGGAATAAAGGGCATGTTTTGCTACCCAGCAGGTATCAGGGAGGCCTGAGAAGTGCAGAAGGCTGTGTACTACCAGCTGGAAAACAAAGAAAAACCTCTTTTTATCAACCTGCTAAAGAGGCATCACTCTTAATAATAATAAAATTTTTAACAGGCAGAGTTTATTCTCATAAATGTCTTGGTGGAGAAAAGTCCACCAAATATCATGAACGACCAAGACAACAAGGTAACTTAGGAAGAAAGTAAAAAATCTCTAGAAAATGTATTTATAGACATAGAAATACGTGATTTAAATGACAAAGAATTGCAATTCTGAAAAAAAACTCAACAGGATTCAAGATCCAAGGCATATTATGTTACAACTGTCAAAAATTAATGACAAAGAAAGAAATCTCAAGGCAACCAGGGGGAAGAAGATGGTAACCTATAAGGAAAAACTCATTAGGCTATCATCAAATATGTCAACAGAAACTCTACAAGCTAGTAAGGGGTGGAGTCAAATATCTGAACTAACGAAAGAGAAATTACCAGCCAAGAATAATATGTCGAGCAAAGTTCTCCCTGAAGAAGAAAATAAAGACCTTTTCAGACACACAGAAGCTGAGCAAATTTTCTACCACAAGGCCCACATTACAGAAAATACTGAAGGGGTAATGCTACCTGAAACAAAAAGACAATAAGAGACAAAACGATGAGTAAGATGACTGACAGACAGACAGAAGAAGGAAATTGCGACCCTTATTTGGAATAGGGTACTACACTTAAGTATTACCTAATGGTTAAAGGAGGTAAAAACATTTTAAAAAGAGAAGAAAATAGTTACTGCAAGTTGGAAATGAATTTACAGCATAAATAAAGATAATCTGAGAACAATAACAGAAAAGAAGAGGAAGTAAAGATCTGAATTTGTCAAGGAGAATGGAGATAAGATGAATGCAAAAGAAAAAGGACTACAGTATATATGAAACTTGTTTCTACATAAACTTAGTGTTAACCACGGACACAGAAAAAATCCAGAACTAAGACACACACACACACACACACACACACACACACACACACACACACGAAGAAACAAAAGGAAAAGGACTTCAAGATAAAAAGGTAGCGAGAGACAGCCATGGACATTTCATAATGATAAATGGAATAATGCATCAAAAGACGTAACACTTATCAACATACATGCTCCCAATCAGGGAGCACTAAAATATATAAAGCAAGTATTAACAGAACTAAAGAATGAAACTAAAGCACAATTATAGTAGGGGATCTAACACTCTACTGACAACTATGGATAGATCATCTAAACAGAAAATCAATGAGGAAATATCAGCCTTAAATGACACATCCTATCAATTGCACATTATTGATATTTACACAACATTTCATCCTAAAACACCAGATTACATTTACACAGCCTTTCATCCCCAAACACTACATTCTTCTGTAGATAGACCATATGTTGGGACACAAAACTAGCCTCAACAAATTTAAGAAGACCAAAAGTGTATCGAGAATATTCTCTGACCACAATGCTTTGAAACCAGAGATTGAGTGCAAAAATAAAGTGGAAAAAAACAGAAATATGTGTCGATTAAACAACATGCTACTAGAGAACAAATCGGTCAAAGAACAAATTAAAAGTGAAGTCAATAGATGTACAGAAAGAAATGAGAATGAAAATACAACACATCAAAACTTCTGGAATACAGCAAAAGCAGAAATAAGAATAAAGTTCATATCAATACAAGCCTATCTTAAGAAACAAGAAAGATCCCAAATAAACAACTTAACACTACATCTTTAAGAACTAGAAAAAGAAACAAAAATGAAGCTCAACATCTGCAGAGCAAAGAAACTAATAATAATTAGAGCAGATTCAAATAAAATTGAGAACAATAGAAAACAGATAAAAGTAATGCAACAAAGAGCTGGGTTTTTCTTAAAGATCTATAAAATTGACCAACCCTAGGCTAGACTCACTAAGAAAAAAAGGGAGAAGACAAAAATAAACAAAATCAGAAATAAAAGAGAGATGTTATGACAGATACCACAGAAATGCAAAGGATCATACAAGAATGCTATGAAAGATTGTATGCTACCAAATTCAAAAATCTAGAAGAAATAGACAAGTTCTTATAAATACACAACAGGAAAATCTAAATAGACTCATCAATAGTAAGAAAACTAAAACAATCATAAAAACCTCCAAAAAAACAAAGTTAAGTCCAGGATAAACACCTTCACTAGTGAATGCTACCAAATATTTAAAGATGATTTAATAGCTGTTCTTCACAAACTGAAAAATATTAAAGAAGAGGCAATATTTCCTAACTGATTTTATGTGTCCAACATTACTTTGATACCAAAACCTGGTACTGGTGACACACACAAAAAACTACAGACTAATATCTTGGATGAATACAGATGTAAAAATCTCATCAAAATTCCAACAAATCTAATGCAATAATACATTAAAAAGTTGATATATCGCAATCAAGTGGGTGCAGGGATGAAGGTACAATGTATGCAGATAGATTAATAAGATGCACCACATAAACAAAACAAAGGATATAAATCATACAACATATTAATAGATGCAGAAAAAGTATTTGACAAGATATAGTAACATTTATGATTAAACCACAGTAAATGGATATAGAGGACAAGTACCTCAGCATAAATATTTATTGTATAATCTATACAAATATTAAATAGGCAGGTAGATGAAAAGAATGTGTGTTCAGGGGAAAAGTCTTTAGTGGTAGAACCATGATTTCATTAGTGGCAGCAGGTACCTTACAAAAAAATCTTGATTCTGCAGTTGCAGATAACATATGGTTGCCCTGTGATTAGATTTTGGTCAATAGTATGTAGCAGACAATGTCAGATATGATTTTCAAGAGGTCTCCTTAAAAATGAGAGTTTGCTTATTTATATATTGATCTTTACTACTCTAACTATGTTTTTCTTCTTCCTGTCTGGAGCACAAACACTATGACTTAAACCACAATGGCTGTTATTTCCTCTATAAATAGGTAGCCTTGAGTGTGAAAGACCACACACAAATAATTATGCAGCAGAAAGTACAAAGGAAATTAGATTCTTGCTAATGTCGTGAAGGTACCAGGTTATCCTGACTTTTTATTTGAGAGAAAAAAAAACAACTAAAATGTTATTCTAATTAAATATTTTTGACTTTCTTTTATTATAGCCGAACAACAATAGAAGTTCACCTACTACACCCAACTTTATTCAACACTTCTGTTATCTTTGTTTCTTTCTACATTCTAGTTAACAGTATAAAGTTATAAAAATTTGCTACTTTTTTCCCTAACAAATTCTTAAATTAAATCAATAACAAATATTTGTGGTTTTGTTACTTATTCATCTGCTTAGTTATTTTTCCCTTTCTTTTCCAAATAATGTATTTTATCAAATTAAGGTTTGTGACTATCTTGTTAACAGCTATAACTCTAGTGTCTAAAACATTAGTAGGTATTCAAAAATATTTACAGAAAAAAAGAAATGGATGTATTATATGTGTGTGAATATATATATATATATATATCTGAAAGAAGAGAGAAGAAAATAGAAAACACGAGCAAGTTTTGCAGCTGACCATGACTCAGTGATAAACCTGAGATGACCGAATAATCATTGAAATCATGTTTGTTTCCGAAAGTGACACATTTAAATACCTACCTAAGATCAAGAGTTCAAGATAGAAACTAGATTAGGACAAAAAATAAAATAAAATTACATTTTTACACCAGAGATTGCAGCTGAAAAATTGATATATGATTCCAAATAATTTTCATTCCAAATAATTTTGTTCAAGTATCTTATCACAGGCGTACAATCAATGAACTTAAACTTTTAATACTTAGGGCAAAATACAGTGATGGCAGAATTAAGTTAAAAAAAAAGTTAAAAAAAAAAGACGTGACGGTGGTTCAAAATACAACAGTATTTATTTATTGTTAACTAATTAGAGGTAAAAAAAGATCTATATGTATACTCATTATTATGTTATTTGGCATATTCAAAAATTATATTATTTCCATAACTAAACAAAAATTAAAAATGTATTTTCTAGACTTAAATAAAAAAAAATTAAAAAATCTAGTAGTCACTATCTCCCAACTTAAAAAATTCAAACAGAGATCATGTTGTTTGAATTAAAGATTAACTATTGATGAAAGTAAGAACATATCTCTCCATATTATTGTCAGTGTGGATTTGAAGAGTTAAAGTTCTCTGATGGTATCAATGTACTCTTCTGTCTTTTCCAGTGACTCAAAGTTTTGAGTTAAGATTTTGTATTTTCTAAATATAAAGCCTAAGTAAAGTAGAAATCTAAATATGGAACTCAGTTTACAGCTTAAATTAAATGTAGGTAGCTAATAAAATATTCTGAACTTTTTTTTATTAATGTTACATAATAATTATTAGTATCTGTTCATTATATATCATTTTTCAATTAAAAATATTTTGTAAAATCATGAGAAAAAACAGGTTAAATACAAAATCTAACCATTGTAATTATTGTGTGCTATGCTAAAAATGTATATAAGTGAATGTTTCAGAACTATTACAAAAAAATCTTAATGTATTAAGATATATTCTTGCTTTGAAGTTGCGTACTCCTTAAATTATATGCTACTTAAGTGTTTTCTTTTGAATTTATATTAGCAGTTATTAAATTATTGGTTTAACAATGAGTTTAATCCTGAACCCAGGAATTTTATCTTGCTATATTAAATTCTTAATACTAGCTTTGCTTAATTTATAGATATATTAATAAAAGCATCATAGTTAAAAAAATATCAATGATACATTTATACAAATGATTCTGCATTTTGATATGGTTTCTTATTTACTCACCAATTTCAGACAAAATTAAAAACTTCAGCTCAAAGATTATATTACTCATCTTTTATAGAGGGATAATTCAATATTGAGTTTTGTTTGTGCTTATAAAAGTTTTTCTGGTTCTACTTTACCACTGAATTTAAGATCCCTTTTTAATACCCCAGACAGATGTATTTCTAGTGTCTGGCTGAAAGTATTCAGATGAGTAGATTCACTTATCTTTTTGGGAATTTTTTTCCACATTAGGACTGTTAATTATTATACCAAAAAAAGGACCCTACTAATTTTCAGCCATTTGTCCTTTTGTGGACATTTCAATTTTTTAAGACTTTATTTTTTTAAGAACAGTTTAAGGTTCAGAGCAAAATTTAGAGAAAAGTATGAATATTTCCCATATAGTGCCTGAACTCACACATGCATAGCCTTATCCAAATCACTCACCACAGATACATTTGTTACAAATGATGAACCTACATATATGTATCATAATCATCCAAAATACATAGTTCACCTTAGTGTTCACTCTTGGTAATGTACATTCTATGAATTGAAACAAATGTATGACATTTCCCTATCATTATAGTATTATGTAAAGCAGCAATCCCCAAATTTTTGGCACCAGAAGCCAGTGTTCCTAAAGAATCTAATGCCTGATGATCTGAGTGTAGCTGAGGTGGTGATGCTAGCTCTGGGGAGCAGCTGCAAATACAAATGAAGCTTTGGTCTCATCTGCCGCTAAACTCCTGCTGTGCTGCTGGGTTCCTAACAGGCCATGGACTGGTATCTCTGATAGATAGTATTTTCACTGCCCTAAAAATTCTCTATGCAATGCTTACTCATTCTTCTCTTCCCCCCAACCTCTGACAAATATCAAGAAGCATGATTGCTAGATCACATGGGTAGAGTGTGTTTAGTTTTGTAAGAAACCACCAAATTGTCTTTTCAAATTACCATAATTTTTGCATTCTCATCAGCAATGAATAAAAATATTTAGTAAAAATACAAGAAAAGACATATTGGTTTCTTGTATTTGGTGTTGTTAGTGTTCTGGATCCAACAGGAAGAAAGTATACGTTTACAGAGCTCTTAAGAGCTAGGCTTGAAGCTGCACATTATCACTTGTTTTGTATTTTATAGTTAAGATAAGTCACATGATAAGCTACAGTCACAACCACATGTGTGGAGTGCCACATTTGTAAGTAAAGTAAAGGAATTGAAAATAACAATCTTTTTATTCTACCAAGGATGTATTAGATTTGAATAATTCAAGCATGATTTGATAATTTTGGTAATAACTAAATACTTGATTAATCAAAAAACATCAAGAAGGAAAAGAAAATGGAACATTGAATAGATGATACAAATAAAAATAAATAGTAAATTGGTAAGTATAAATCTCAATATATCTGAAATTGCTTTATAAGTGAGCTAAAAACTTCTATTATAAATCCTAGATTTTCAGATTGTTTTAAAAGAAATATATGTGGATTACAAGATATAGCTCTTAAAAATAAACAACAGTTAAAAATTAAAGGACAGAAAAATATATTTCATTAAATCACTAACCGCAGAAAAGTTGATAAAGTAGACTTTAGGGCACAATACATTTCTAGACATAGAGACCACCTAATGACATGGAAGATATAAAGAGACAACTTGATGACAAAATAATCAATCAACCTGGAAAATATTATATTTTAAAATGTTCATGCACCTTATCACAATTTCCAAATATTTAAGCCATAAACCAATAAAACTAAAAGTAGAAAAAACAAAAAAAAAATTATATCACACCTGAAAAGTAGAACCGAAAAAATATTCAGCAAAGTTATAGAAGTTCTGAATAACACATTCAAAAATCTCTGTTTGATATATATAAAACACTATAACTGACAATAACAAAGTACACATTTTTTTCATGTTTGTGTGATCACATAGTGAATGTTAAACTTTGACAAATTTGAACCCTCAAAACAAGGTCATTTATAGAATGGTCAATGTCAACAGAGGCATTAAAACAAGCTTAAAACATGATAAGTGAGCAATCACTATATGTTTGAAAATTAAACAATAGACTTTTAAGTAACTCAAAAGAGGAACACTCAGTGGTAATTATAAGTTACTTTGAATTAATAAAAAATATATCAAAATTTACAATAAACTGAGAGCAAAATTTATACCCTTAATGCATACGATGAAAAAGAACGTCTTAAAAAAGAAATATAAAATATAAAACTACAAAATGTAAAAAATATATACTAAATACAATAATATGTTTGAAATAATTTTTTCCAATAATTTAAAAATTTTAGAAATGTATAAATTTCTAGAAATTGATAACCTTTAAAAACTAAAAAAAATAATAGAAAATCTAAATTCTCTGTATCAATTTTTAAAAAATGAATCTATAATTACTAGACTTCATTGACATCTTCAGGCTTAGATGTCTTTCTCAATGATTTCTTCTAAACATTTTATATTTTACTTAAATAGTCTCTTTTAGAAAATAGGAAAAAGAATTCTTGGAGGTTTTCACGAAACCAGACAACTTTTATTTCACAATCTGACAAGTATATTAAATAAATAGAAGCATAGCCTCTAAGAGAGCTGGGGGCTGGCCCTTTCAACAGCTGCTATCTGTGAAAACACCACTCACAGGTAGGCCAGGGTGCTCTTCTTCTTAAACAATTTAATTTAACATCAATACCAGACAAGACCCCTCAGGGAACTCCATGGAACAAGACAAACAAGGTCACTCTTTATTCATGTAAAAATTTAAAGAAAACAGTAACATTGTCCAAACTACAAAAATAACCAAATATTTCAATATACAGCTGATATAAATTACTGCTGCTTCCTTATCATACTTTAGGTTTATGATTTTCCTAGTAAAAGGTTACCTTTGCCTTAAGCAAGCCCTGCCCATTGTTTTTGTGCATCTAGGTAAGCACTTTTGAAAGGCCCCTGAAAATCAAGAGAGCACGTAATCTTGTTAACTATCTTGTAATACAATCATAGAGATTTCTCTGCCTGCTTTCTCCTACCTTCATTTAATCTTTTACTTTCCTGTCATCATTTCTAATGATTTCAAATGTATTAAAGAAAATGCGAACTGTCATTCAGGGAAGCATTTTTCTCAGTCTGTGGAGATCTTGCTTTTAGATGGTGTCCTCTGTTTGGCTCAAATAAACTCTAACAAACTCATAAAAGTTTTCTATGGGTTTGGACATTCTTATGTTGATGTAACAAAGGAATAATTCTGACTTAAATTTAACAGGAGTTTTTTCGTTTGTTTTTTTGCAATAACAAGACACAGGCAGTTCTCTAATCAAATTCCTTTTTACTCTTCCCACTATTGTTTTTTTTTGCTGATCATCAAATGTGTCAATTATGTCCCAGGCCCGGATCTTGCTCTTGCTGTTCCCACTGCTCAAAACACTCTTATGGTAGGTAATCTTGAGGCAGGATAGATAGCCCAGAGACACTCTCTCTGGCTCTTTAGGATATGGCTCTGAAAGTTTTTTTCCTTTCCTCAAACCACTTCCTGTTTTAGCTCTGGCAAAGGGAGATAAGCCAAAACCAGTCTTTTCCAGTTGAGATACCATCCTTAGCCAAGGGATGACCTTTGGTTAATTATCATATTACTATAATCTCATCTGCCTTTCAAGTACTATGGCTCCCATTAAGAACCTGATGCCATGACAGTTCTGGAAACACCAGGAACAGATGTAAAACTCCTGTTAAATTTAAGTCAGAATTATTCCTTTGTTACATCAACAAACACCAGAAACATAAGGAAGAAAGAGAAGGAAATGGAGCTTCCTGCCTACTGGGAAGAGACAACGATGCTAGGTCAATACCACCTTTCTGAGCCCTGCTTCCAAAAACAAAAGTTAATAATCCAGACATCCTCAGCATGACTCTCTCTTTGAGTTTGCCTGCACTTTCCTCTTGACTGTGTACATTTGCTTTAATAAACCTTGTGCTTTCCAGCTTGCTATTTGTCTTGACCTTGAATTCTTTCTTGCAGTATAAGACAAGAGCCTGGTCATGGGAGCTCACAGCTCTCCAGCAACTGTCTCATGTCTAACTCTCTCATTCCAGTCATGATTCTGCTCATATGTGACCTGTTTTTATCTCTTCACTTATATCGTTGCCCACGTCTGGTCATTCTCTGGTTCCATACTATGCATCAGTATACTATTAGAGTCTATCTTAGCACATTATAAACACTTAATACATATTTGATGATAAATAAATTAATTTTTTAAAAATAGGAAAAGTTTGTCACACAAAAAAAGTTAGTATCATTCTGTTTCTAGTCTCCTCTGTTAATTCTGAATATAGTAATTTATTTTCTAAGTTTGAGGTAAGTGAAATAAAAGAATTAATTAAACATAAAACCTATTTCCTTCAACTTCTACTCATTTTAAACTGGGGATGGTACCTAACTACTAATTAATTGATATGCTCTAATATGAGAACAAAATACTCTTAAAAACAGCTTTAATCAAATATTTTCCCTTATCAAACTTCAAAGCTTTATCAAAGTAGAGCAGCTATTGAAATGCAGGTTCATTTACGCATGGTAAATGATCTTGAACATCATTATAGTTTCTATTTACAGAAACTTTAACTGTTTTACAAGTTAATGAACAAAATAGCAACTTGCCATCTTATAATATATCATAAGATAAATTGAAGGAGATGTTCTGTTTTCACCTTCCTGATCAAACTCAAATGTGATAGATGAAATGTCAGGGCATTATAATAAATGCAAAGGCTAATAGCTTATTAATCCTACTTGATATGTTCTGTACCAAATTGAGAAAGATTATTTACCATTGCATCTACTTTTAAGTTTTCTTTAGCATCCTTCCCATTTAAAATAGTGAACTTTATAATCTACAATCCAGAGTTAATTTAATTTAGCAAATTGATGCATAGATATTAAAAGTGAAGAAGTGGAAGTATCTAAATTAATTTGCTATTCTATATAATGTTTAAAAAATAAACTTTATTTAACATTTAGATATATCTATGTTATAGATATGTTTCTATGTTTTATACATATTCACATATGTGTATTGCAATGTCATATATTTCATGATATATATATATATATATATATATATATATATATACACACACAGTGAAAGGGGGGAAGCTTGACTAAACTGCTCTGAGAAATTTAATTGAAGGATATAATTTCTTAAAACCTCAGATACCGCTACATTTGTTATTATTTATAGGTAACTTATTGTGTGTTCTATAAGAATATACCTACAATATTTATTGTAATATTGTTGTGGTACGTTTAAATTTGAGATCCACGGAGCCAACTGAGATTAATCATGAGCCTTTATTAGCCGGCCAGCAACTGATTCTCCCCACTAGAGAATCAGCCCCGAGTTTTCAGAGGAGGTAGCTTATAAAGCCTATAATTTCATTAAATAAGCAAGTAGGTTTACAGTAGCAGAAGTTAACATTAGCATATCTTTGCACAGAATAACTACACCCTTAACATTAGCATATCTTTGCACAGGATAACTACACCCTGATTAACACTAAACAATGGAAGCAGAAGTTGGCCATTTGAAAAATTTCCACCCTTAACATTTCCCACTGGTTTTCCAGGGGAATTCAAATCATTGATTCATCAACCTGGAGCAGTGGGCAGTGAGCTCTGAGAACCGTGAGGTTCACTGCCTGCATCCCCCTTTTATTTTTTCTTTTGACATACGTGGTTAATAGTAGGTCTAATCCTCTCCTACTGTGTCAGGCCTCACCTAAAGCCATACAAAGACCCCCTTGCTTCAGGACAGAGAAAATCAAGATGGTCCAGACTGGACCCTTGACAGTCTTATTTTTAGTGGGTCCTCTGTCTGACGCAGGGTCCATTGTTCTGATGTCTGTGGTGGATGCGCAGCCTTGATTCTGGTATGGTGAATCCAAAGACAGCGTCCAGCTACTTTGACCGCAGTGGGTGTTTTGAGGATGACAGGAAAAGGTCAGTTCCAGTGGGGCTCAAGAGAAGCACTCTGTATCTTTCTCACCCAGACCCAATCGCTTATAGTGTGGTTGTGTGGCTGGACTGGATGCTGAGCAGCTGTTCTGGTGGCAGAGACCAGTTGGTGGGTCTCCTGTCATGTGAGAGAGGGAGAGCTTGCAAAGATTTAAACAGTGAAAAATTATGAATTTCTGTTAGCTTTTCTTCCCCTGACTTGGGGAGGAGAGGTGGTGGTCTTCCAAACATTATTTCATAAGGCATGAAGCCCTTACAATAGGGTGTGCACTGTGCCCTTCAAAGGGCAAAGGGGAGGAGACTCACCCAGTTTTTGCCAGTTTCCAGCTTGAACTTAGTTAAGGTTTCTTTCAAGGTCCTATTCATCCTTTCTACTTGTCCTGAACTCTGAGGCCTATAAATGCAATGTAATTTCCAATTGATCGCTAACATCTTTGCTAGAGATTGGCTGGTCTGGGCGATGAACGCCGGGCCATTGTCGGACCCCAGTGTTATGGGCAGGCCAAATCGAGGCACTATTTCTGAGACTAATTTCTTTGCTACTACCTGAGTGGTCTCCTACTTGGTGAGGAAGGCTTCAGTTTATCCTGAAAAAGTGTCAATGACCACAAGCAAGTATTTGAATCTGAAAGTTCCTGGGCTGACCTTAGTGAAATATAACTCCCAATGTTCCCCTGGTGTTTGTCCACAAAGTCTCTTTTCTTGTTATATTTCCTTGAAGGGCCCTGGATTCACTTGTGTGCAGATGTGGCACTGGGCTGATATCTGTTTGACCATTCATTGCAGCCCCGGAATGTAATAGTCTCTTTTTAACAGTTCAGTTAATGTGGTTCCTCCCAAGTGAGTGCCCTGGTGAACCTGGGTTATAAGGTCTCAGCTCAAGGCCTCAGGTACTAAAATTTGGCTGTCCGGGAGCCTAACCCATCCAGCAGATTCTTCTTTGCCTCCCAGCTTGTTGCATAGTTCAACTTCCCCTGGAGTGTAGGTAGGGGTGTCCGTTAGCACTCTGGGCGGTAGGCTGGCAGAATGTCAATTGGCCCCACTGGTTTTCGGGCAGCCTCCTTACCTTGGTCGGGGTCCCAAGGCGGATGAGTGTTCGGAAGAACACGTTGGATGTGGGCCGGATCGGTGAAGGCTGCCCATTGGGCTCTAATACCGTTTTTGCAGCCTCCCTCAGGATCCGCTCCCGCTCCTCTGAGGTAAACAGGACCCGGAGCTGTTGCTGACAGTCGTCCCAGGTCAGCTAGTGGGTAAAGAAAATAGTCTCTAGGAGAGAGGTTAATCCCTGGGGTTTCTCTGAGAATGAGGGGTTCTGGTGTTTCCAATTATACAGATCGCTGGGGGAGAAAGGGACATAGACCATGAATGGCCTCTGAGTTTTTCCCCCAATTGGGGGAGCCAATTGCCGGAGTGGGGCCAGGACTGCTGCCTGGTTTGACAAGTCAGGGACAGAATCAGGGTCTTGTGGGAGCCGGTACACAACCCCAGTGGGGAGAACTCAGGAGAGGTTCTACCTCCCTGTTAAATGGAGATAGGACCGGGTCATAAGGGGCGTAAGGGGGAGGATTAGTGATCTCGGGGTCCTCAGGGGGCGCCTATAAGACAGGGTAAAGAGAGTTAGGTTTTTGTCCAGATGGTTTCTCTTTTTGCTCCTTTGGTGTAGAGAGAAGGACAGACTTGGAAGTCGTCTTTGATTTTTTTCGGCTGCGGCAGTCCTTCAAATACTTGGGGGCATCAGAAACAATATCAATCCACATATCGATATATGGAGCCTGATCAGGGTGGCCAGGATTTCCGTAGATAATATTCCACACCAGAAAGGCTGTTTGCAGATCAAGTGACTCCTCTGATTACCACCCTGTTCCAAATGTGGGCCAATCTAACTGGCAGAACTTCTGAAGGTCAAAGGGAGTGACACTGGCTCTGTAGGCGTGGGCTCATCTCCTGAAATCCTTAAAATGATTAAAGAGGCACTGAAGGTGGGCAGGATGATTCAAGAAAGAAGCCTGACCCATGTTAGTAAAAACAGGCAAGATCTCCACAAAAGCCAAATAAGCCAGGGCTAGGATCAGTGTCTAATCAGACGGGGCCGCAGAGGCCAGATCTAAGGAAAGAATTAAAATAGTGTTGTGGTTCGCTCAAATCCAAGACACACAGAGCCAATTGAGATGAATTGTGAGCCTTTATTAACCCGCCGGTGACTGACTCTCCACCACGCAGGGTTAGAAGAGATCAGTCCCCAGCTCCCAGAAGAGGCAGTTTATATAGCCACCAGCACATCCCTGAGCAGATCACCACACCCTGGTTAACAGTTGGCTGTTAGCATATCTTTGATCAGATTACCCTGGTTAACAGCATCTCCTTGATCAGATTACCACAGCCTGGTTAACAAAATCAGAAGTAAATATTTAATACTGGCTTACTGGAAAATTGTCCACCCATAACAATAAAACACATCAATATATGGAGTATGCTTATGAAAGCCAAGGCAATAAAAAGGTAACAGTGCATTTCGACCAGTCCGGACAGACAGACACAATACGGACAGACAAAACAGACTATAAGTAACACAAAACGCTAGCGCATCAGGCAGGTACTGGGGCAGGATCTGATGTCTCAGACCTGACCGTACTAGGGAAGTTGTGCTGCGTCCAGCCTTCCACTAGTTCTTAGGGCCCACAGACAGGAACAGGTCTAAGCTGAGGCTTAGACAAACTCCAGGGCTTACCGGCAGACAGGTCTAAGCCGAAACTTAGATGTACCCTAGAGCTCACAGACAGACAGATACTCAGAAACCTGAATACTTGTAATACCAGAAGTCAGGTCTGAAGTCTTAGACCTTGACCAAACTAGGGAAGTATTGCCACGTCCATCCTTCCACTAGTTCCCCGACAGATACCCAGAAACCTGGATATCTTTAGTGTAGTCTGACTCACCGGTGAAGCTGCTCCAGATGGCTCATGCCCAATTGTTACAGAATTGTACCTTTTGTCCGCCTGCCCTCCTGGGTGAGTCTGCCTGGTGTCTGGGGCTGAGGAACGTCTCTCAGCGGCCGTCCCCTAAATGGGGCAGGTCCTCACCCAAGGTGGCCAGGGTCGTGGGTCTTAGGAGATCTCCCCTTTGGAGATATCTCGCTGGGGCTTCCAAATGTTATGGTGCGATTAAATTTGAGACCCATGGAACCAATTGAGATTAATTATGACCCTTTATTAGCCGGCCGGCAACTGACTCTCCCCACTAGAGAATCAGCCCCAAGCTTTCAGAAGAGGTAGCTTATAAAGCCTATAATTTCATTAAATAAGCAAGTAGGTTTACAGTAGCAGAAGTTAACATTAGCATATCTTTGCACAGAATAACTACATCCTGGTTAACACTAAACAATGGAAGCAGAAGTTGGACATTTGAAAATTTTCCACCCTTAACAATATGATATGTCTTAAATATTACAGAATATATATTCGTATATGTGCATTGGCATGAGCATATACTATAGAATGCAGTATATGCAACTTGATATTTAAAATAAAGATGGAATTATTCGTATATTCAACTTTAATTTTTTTTTAAAAGTAAAGTATATGATAAGTTTGGGAAAATTTTTTTGTTCCATATATTAAGGAAGTGCTCAAAAAATAATGAAAATATGGTTTTGAATTAAAATATTTTAGTTATTGCTTCTACTTAATGCAGTAAGAATTCATGTTTATTAATCTGCTGTAAAGATTATGGGAGATCAAGCAATTCATAAATTCAGTATACAATATCTTAAAAATTATAATAATTTTTTGATGTTTAAATGTATTTTCTGAGTTACTTTCTTCTTCCTAATTGAAAAATGATTGAATCAGAATTTTTATTAGAGTATGATTTCACTCAGTGTAAACTGTTGTATATTTTAAATCCTACGATTAAAGAAGTTTTGTTTTTTCACCTCTAAAAACCTTATTTTCTTGTATTTTTGTCTGCTTTTTGATGGGCACTTGTGTTTTTATGATGTCCTGGGACACATTGAAATTTTCATAATGTTTAAGATTTTGGAATTCTAATACATTTTTGCACTCAATCTGGGCTTCACAGACAAATATTTTCATTAATGTGGAGGATGGTTGACTTCTGAGGTTTAAACATTAAATCCACCCACAATGTGGTTAGCCATCTAATTGACTATATAAAAGACATTTTAAAATCTTGGATTCCCAAAACTCTAATTGAAGTGACCTAATTTTAATCTCAAAAAGCACAATTAGAATATGATTATGACATTACATGGGGAAATTTAATTTATCTTATTAAAACTTGATTTAAAAATTAACATGTGATTAAAAGAAATTGGGTAAATCACAGAGAATGGAAGGCTCAAAAGTCAGAAGTGAACAATTTAATTAGCAAAATCCAAGATAAAGAGACACTGTGATCTCAGGAAAGGGATGGAACTACTTGAAAAAAACTCATAATTGCCTGGGGGGAATACTTCTCCAAAGTAATCATTTCTTCTTGTCAAGATTGATGTTTTATAAGCATTCTGCTAATTATTAGTTTGGCTTTGCATATAGAGTGATATTAAAAAGCACTGACAATTTGGAGAATATAAACATTGCATCTTCTGAAAAAAGTTTATATTTACTTTTAAATAATAAATACCATTTATAGTTATGTACGTTAGTCTCTTGTGTTCTATTGCTAGGTTTTTTCCCAAAGTACGATCAATTCTAGAATATAGAAATATCAACCTTTATACCACAAAATATGATACAGGTGTAAAGGCAGTGGAATGAGCCCTGTGGTCCTCCTCACAAGATACTCAAACTTAATACTGTGCCTTTTCAAATTTTAAGGAAGTAATCTAGATGGATGGTTGGTTCACTGAACTTGATTACAACATGGTGAAAACTTAAATGTAGGAGTTGTGGACAAAGAAAAGGAAGAAGGGAAATAAAGTTTTAGTGAAGTGCTTATATTATATGCAAACAAGCTGTTTCAAAACAGTGAACATTGGAATGACCTTGGTGGATAGAAAAGATAAAATTTCACAGAGTAACACAAACTGTCATCCTTTAGTGCAAGTCAAACATCTTTCTAATGAATGACTTTCATGCCTACAAAACAATTTCTGTGAATTGCTTATGTTAATGGTGAGGACCATGTCATTTACATTCTATGATAAATAATAAAACATCTCTAGTGGCATAATGCTTCTATTATGCTCTTCATTGTAGTCTATGACCAGATTGAGATTGAATTTCAAATTTAAAATCTACTCTGGCCTATATCAATTTTACAACTGAACTTGAATTATTTAAACTTTTATTTTTTTCATAGAACTTTTAGAGAACACAGACAAGAGTTTAATTATCAACTAATTAGATAATATGCCTGAATAAAATATACGAATTAAATTGAATGGAAAGCTATAATATTGCTCTGATAAAGAAGTGATAGATTGATCTATTCTTCACCTATAGTGCATTCAATATTCTTTTGAATTACTAGTAAAATTGCTTTAAACATTATATTGAATACCACATTGAATTTTGTTCTTTGATGCATAAAAAATAATTTTCCTTTTCATTTTAAGTAATATTTCACTCTTTATCCAATTAGACCAAAGAATTTATGTGATCCAAATAAACTAGTCACATATACAAGCAGCAGCATTTTAAGGGGAATATGCCCTCAGTAATTTATTGAAAAATCTTGTTAACTTATAAGGATGATTTATAGGCCGCTGCACTTAAAAGCAAAGCAGAGTATGTCAGAAAAACAAAGTAGAGAGGCTGTTCCTGGGTTTATATGAGTTTTAGTAACTATCAATACAATTAAATCTCTAATCTTTTACTATGAAGTGTTTGTGCAATATGCCACTCACACTGATCACTTACATTTAATAAGTTAAATATATAAAATTTGATATTTATGGTATCATGCTCTTGATTTAATACTAATTATTATTATTGCCATATTATTATCACCATCATTATGATTAATAAACCATTTATTTTATCAGATATTATGCTATAAACTTTGTATGCTTAATGCATTTGATTTTTCACAGTAACACAATAAGGCAGGTGCTTTCATTATTTGAATTTTATTTGTAAGTAAACAGATTTATGGAAGCTAAGATAAGACACAATGAAAGACGCAGAGCAGCAATCCTACTTCTCAAAGTTTTTCCCACTGACTTTAAGTCACTCTGAACTGATTCTTCATTTTACATAGTGACAATTTTTACCTTCTAACCCAGATTATTAATGTGATC
The DNA here is from genome assembly GCF_014176215.1 of Rousettus aegyptiacus. Taxonomy (NCBI): domain Eukaryota; kingdom Metazoa; phylum Chordata; class Mammalia; order Chiroptera; family Pteropodidae; genus Rousettus; species Rousettus aegyptiacus. Next base: position 73,555,440 of record NW_023416307.1, read on the forward strand.
AGTGATAGGGCTGCAGTTCTTAAGAATAATGGTCATAATTGCTTGATTAGTCCTTTTAAATATTGTTATGAGTTGAATTGTCTCCCCCAAAAGATGTGAAGTCTGAACACTAGTGACTGTGAATGTGACATTATTCGGAAGTAGAGTGTTTGTAAATGGTCAAGTTAAGATAAGGCCATTAGGGTAGGCTCTAATGCAATATGACCGTATCCTTATGAAGTGAGAATTTGGACACAGAGAGACAAGCACACAAGGAGAATGCCATGTGAACATAAAATCATATATCAGAGTGATACATTCACAAGTCAAGAAATGCCAAAGATTCCAGCAGACCACCAGTGGAAGAACATGGAACAAATTCTTCCCCACAGCCTTCAGAAGAAACCAACCTACTCAGAACCTTAATCTCAGACTTCTAAGCCTCCAGAACTGTGATATAATAAATTTCTGTTAAAGCTACCAGATTATAGTACTTTGTTAGAGCAACTCAAGCAAACTAATACAAATGTGCTGTGTTCTTTTGCTTGAAAAAAGAAATATACTACATGTACATATATCTGATGAAAAACATGAATGTAATTCACTGTTATACTTTGTTCAAAATGGCAAAGCCCTTTTTAGTCTAAGAATCTAAAAATTTAAAATAAAATACTTAAAATTGAAAATATATATTTTTAAATGCAAGTGACCACTAAATGTAAGATATAAAGGTCTCATTAAAATGAAATTTCCATTTATTTCTTTAATTTTGGAAATTAAACACAATTATGTATTTAGTGTAATTTTTTAAATTTACTAAACTGTAGTGAAGAATGAGTTGTGTAGAATTTCCTAATTACAATTTTCACAATTAGATCTAGTTCTTTCCAAGTGTATAATTTATAAGGAGACTTTTTAAAATAATAACCAGACACACAGAAATAGTAGCACATATTAAAATTTACTAAATACCAATAAATAATTTTTTCGATAAATTGCTTTTAGAAAAAAATTTTAAAAATAGAAGAATAGTTTGAGAAAGCAACTGGGTTTTTGTTTGGACATAGTCTTGTTACTGTTGGAAAGATCAGAGTTCCAGTAGCTCCTACATCTCTAAGTTCTTTTCACTGCAGAAGAAATGAATTTGAACTCAGTGAATATGAGAAATATTCATTTATTAAAAGTACTTTATGAAATAGAAGACAAGTCAAGCCTAAAGCTGGCTGGCCAAGTGGAAATGAGGTTATGTACCTCTAGGAGGGGGGAAGGATTACAGCCAATTAGGATGGAGAGCTGTCACACAAGAGGAGGGAGAGGTCTGCATTATATTTGGGGGTCATGATGGGGTAGTCCTAAAGACATTCCCAGGTGATTGGCAAGTGAGGTCACCTCGTTTGACACCTGGCTACTTAATAACTTTACCTAGTACACATGTACTTACCCAGAATTCAGTCTGTTATAATTAGATTCACGAATTTCAGGCATAGTCATGAGATTATAATGATAATATACTGAGGCTGAAGATAGGGGCGATACTTTCTGTGCATGCTTTTCTAGCTGGTTTAGGCCAGCAGCTTTTACGGCCTTTGTGCTCTAGGATTTGAGGTAATTTATAAACCTCAAAGAGAGGTATTTCAGCTTAAGGAAGGTCTTCAAGGGAAGTTTCTATGGTTACAGAGCTGGGCCCCTACTTCTTTTTTCCCCTGTCCTTTATGTCTATCTAGCTACCTAGCAGGCTATTTTTGCATAGGCCCAGACAATGCTTGTTTTTCTACCTAAATTGAATTTGGAAAAAATCAGGTTTCTTTCCAACAATCAACTTGAAGGAAGCAATTTCATCCCTGGTCTTGAATTTCTTGAAGAAAATTCTCATTTGCTTTTCTTCTATGTGATATTACTACTAGCTTTTGATCAACCGTGTAAAAAATCCATATATTAAGAATGATTTCAAGACTTTCCTGAGAATAATATTGAACAGAGAACTATTATATCAAAAGCACTTAGCCAAAGTCACTAATGGAATAAGGAATTCAACTGTTTTCATATTATGAATATAACTTTAAATTAATAAAAACAATGTTAACTTCATTTAATTCTAATAGAAAAAAAATGAATTTTCCATATCATTCTTAGACATTAAACCAATTGTTCTATAGAGAATTTCACTGATTTTAATTACAAATGCCCTTTTTCTATGTGGAATGCTGAACTCACACCCAATTTGTTTTAAGTTTATAAAAGATATTTATGATAATACTAATAATTAGTCATTCAGAAAAAATTCAGAACTTTTGTTCCAGGCCCCAGTGAATGTTTTCAAACAGTCAAGGTCAACAACAATAGTTCCTCACCTCCGATCTGACTTCTCTTAGTTTTTAAGATCTAATTAAAAAAAAAAAAATCATAAAGGGTTGTAAATATCTTCTAATTTATTTTCAGTTTTTATTTTAATAAGCATTCTAGCATGTCATCTTAACTTTCAAAACTTATATTATGTATGTAATTTACTTTGAAAACACAAATGAGCTACATAGATATTATATTAGAGTATTAATATTTTGCATTAAACTTTATTTAATGTGCTTTCAACAACATATGGAAAACATGTCAGACTTTCTATTTATTCATTTAATAATCTCAGTCATTCTGTTTTGATTTACAAATAAATATTAATTTACACCTAATTATATCATGAATATTATCTTCATGATCATGAACATACATTTTTTTTGTGCTTGTGACTAAAAAAATCTTATTTCCATACATATAATGTAATAATCAATTGTTTTTCTCATTTCATTGTATTACAAACATTGTAGAAGTCAATGAAAAGCTTATAAATGTCAGGAATATGTGGAGAAACTGTGACATGGTCCAGTTTACAAAAATAATCTTTTAGGACATTACTTGCTCTATCTCTATCAGTCTCATCTTCCTGCCTTTCTGTCTCTCTCATCCCAAGGGATATACAATTTATCTTATTCTGTAGTTTGCTTATTTTGCCAAGTTCGAAAAATTCTTGCCTATATACACATTAGTTTCCTCATTCATGAGGTAGACAGCCTTGACTAAATACTAATTAAAATACCTCTACCTATATTTGGCATTTCTGTTCCTACAGAACAGTAATTAATGTGTAGAAATCAAGAAATCGAAGTAAAATATTTAAACTAGATTTAGATAATATAGAATAAATTTTTAAAATATGTTAACTTTTCAGTCAATAAAACCTAACTTATGTAATGATAAAATAACTCCATAATCACAGTAACTCTACAAACATCTATCCCCTATTCACAAAAAATTCAATAAAGGTCTAAGTGATTCTCTAGGGTCAGTGTGCTCCATGATCTGCAGTGGGTTGCTTTGATCTTCAACTCCAAAACCTCAACACGAGCACTTTCAAACCACTTTCCATGGTTAATTCAAAGAACAGTAATAGTCATGGTTCATTTATACAATCTCAATTAAATCATAAAGGATGAAAGGTTGTGCCTGAAAATAAGAGTTTGCTTGAAAAAGAGAATTCTCTATTACAAATCGTTTTATTTCAAATTCACAAGTAAGGGGAAGTGGAATCAGAAAACCTAGTAACCTATTCAAGGTTGGACAGTGAATTAATGAAAGAGAATTGTGAAAGGTGTGTATTTTAAACTTCAGTTACTCCCATGTTCTGCTTGGTGTGAGGGACAAACCTGAAATGTGTATTTCACAGTTGTAGAAATTTACTCCATTATGGTTGAAAAAAGGTTTTTAATATTTTGGAATATATATCTATAGACAAATTTATAGATACAGATATAAACATAGGTGATATAAATAGATATAGATGATATAGATATAGATATAGATGACAATTATTACGTACTGAAATGGTTAATTCACCATCATGATAATGTTCAAATGTTCTAAAATAAAGCACTAGGTTTCATTTTTTTAATATGTTAAATTACATATTCTTTATCTCAAATTTCAAATGCTGCACATAACGATTTTTCGTAAACTTTGTATACTTCAGAGGCACTAACTTTTATGCTTTCAGCTATTTCTTCTACTTCCATATCTCTTAACATGTTTAAGCCGAAGTTATTGATTTCTCAATTTCAAACAATTTCAGTTGAATATCTATATGGGCAAATGAATATTTAATTATTTTATTTGACTCCCCACCACTAAGTCATAGATTTTAGTTCCCCAATCAATATCAGCATATCACAATTATAGTTATGCTCCACATAATGATGTTTAGGTCAATTATAAACTGTATATACAACAGTGGTCCCATAAGTTTACAATGGAACTGAAAATTCCTAAAGCCTAGTGACATCGCGGCCACATAATGCACAACATAAAGCATCACTTATGTGTTTGCAGTCATGCTGGTGTAAACAAACCTGTTGTACTGCCAGTCAAAAAAAAAATAGCACATACAATCACAGTAGTAGGCTATACAATCTCGGTTTATATCTAAGTACACATTATAATGTTCACACAATGATGAAATCACTTAACGATACATTTTTCAGAACTTATCCCCATCGTTAAGCAATGCATGACAGTATTTGCTTAATAAAGTATTTAATATTTATGATATCATGATCATGATACACACTGTTTTCACAGATGTGTTTCATGATGTCTTCTGAGGTGGCCATTTCAGTATAGACAACTGTGTCCATGGTAGATTTTAGTTACTGATTAAGTTCTAAAAAGTGTTTATTGAATTAGTTATTTGCTGAGATTATCTCTACATGTTCTCTGTTCTCTCTTTTTTTAGAACACCTTTTATGCTGATGTCAGTATGTTTGTTTGTTTGTTCGTTTGTTCATTTGTTTGTTTTGGTGGATACTTTTATTTCCTGCATCCCCCAAATCGTTGTCTCTTCAGCTAAACTACATTTCCAGGCTTCTTTGGTTCTAAGTGTGGCCATGGCATAAAAATTCACCAATTATATGTGAGCAAAATAAATGTCTAAATGTGTGTTATCACTTGTTTAATAGATACCTGCCACTGACTCTCTTTATTCTTTTCCCTTAGATGACTAGACATAAGGAGCAACCTTGAAATCCTCCTTTTTAGCATGAGAAAGCTGCTCTCCCACTCTGAGTTTCCTTGATGACTTTCTGAGGCAAAGTCTGATATACAATATGAATTTTATACATAAACATCTAACTTGTTTGAAACATTACATTTTAGTGGTGTTTTTTTTGTTGTTGTTTCTAGAGCTCAGATTCTAGTTTAACCAGTAATAAGTTCAACAGTAGATACTGTAGTTAAAAATTGTTGCTTCTTATCCCTTTTATATTGTTTATTTTATTTCAACCGTACTATTTAATACTTTTATTTCTGCAATTTTTTATATACTTTTTCCTATTTTTGGATTATTTCATTCTCCAAACTTCTTGTTTTGTAGATAGATATACCACAACAATTGTAGATAGATATACCACAACAAATAGAATTTCTATTAATTTTCTGTAAGATATAAGTAGTATAATTGTTACATTTATCAAATTTGAAGTCTTTTTATATTTGCTTTTGCTTAATATAAGCTTTTGCTTAATAATTTTACTATAATATTCATAGTAAAATTTTGAGTCACATTGTGAGTTATTTTAGCTTTGACTGGTAAGTGAAAACATTATCTAGTAAATGTTTCATACTTTAAAGTTTTTGCTTATTCTTATTAGTCTTGTAAATACATGGCTTGAATAAAATATTTATATAATTTTTGGCATTATTATGATATGAATTGCTACTCTGAACATTTTTTTATTATCTTCCTTTAATATTGTCTTTGGAACACTATAAATAGAATATTTTAAATTACTCTTGTGTTCCTATTAAATCTTAATTACACTCTGGTGTTTTAAGTACTATTCTATGTACCAAAGTTTCACTAATACTATTGCAGTTATACTTCCTAGAGATTTCAAGTATTATTTATCATTTCTTTTTTGTGGTAGGGCATGTTATAGGCTATCTATGTCTTGATTATCTGAAGATTTCATTTGAACTTTTAAATTAAAGAATTATTAATCTCAATTTTTATATTCTCTAAATATCAGATAACTTTTATTTGAAACATAATTCTTGAATCTCAAAGAATTTAATACCTACAACTTCCAAATAACTATTTGTAATAGATTATGTCTGAATTGTGGTATTCGATAGCTAAAACCCAAGGGGGTAAATAAATAACTTAATCATTGTTATATAGCCAAGTTTTCTCCTTCATTATCAATGACTGTGGTTGGCAGTTTTTCTATAGGATATTAAACCCCTATTACATTTCACCTGAGAGAAGGAAGAAACCTTCCATGAAAATATCAGGAAACACCTGAAGGCAATGATGTTTCACCCCAGGACAAGTTATTTACAATTCATTTACAATTCTGTCATTGTAAACCTTCAGAAATTGATATACAGCATCCATTTAATGAGAACTTACTAACATAAAAGGGTGCAACTTGGCTGTTGAATTTCAAATGTTATCTTAATTAAATTGGTGTTCTTGTACTACATGTGCCTGGGGGCTTGGAAAATAGATGAGTTCTGTAAATCAAAATATTAATAATGCACATGAATTTTAGTTTATGAAATGTCTCTGGATTCACAGATGTAGAAAAAACTATCTGACTGCAATTTGTGTTGTTCATTGGTGTGCATTTTCCCAACATTCTGGACATTTCTCACAGTGGCACTCATCTTTTAAATATTTTAGTTCACAATAATTATAATCAGGTATTCTTATGGTATAAAAGTTATAGAAAATATATTTTATAGTAAATGAAGTAAACATATCCAAATATCATATATTTATGTACATAATGTATATATATGTATATATTTTAATCCCTTCTCAAAGATTTGCATATTTCAAAATATTTGAATTCCCAGAAAGTTTATGGTACTATTCTTTAATTTTAAAATGGATTTTGGATTAAACAATGTCTGAAAATAATTGGTTTCTATATAAATATAGTTATTTATTCATTCTCATTATTTTCCTACCTATTTTTTGTTTTTTACATAAATGTCTCATTTGTCAAAATATACATTTCTTGACCAGTGGTTTCATATTTTATGTATGCAGTGGCTAGGGGATTTTTAGTTTCATATTTCAATGTCAAAAATTTTAAATATAATGATTTCAAGATAATTGTGTTTTTCATTATTTATGTACATAGTATTAACTGGGTTACAGATATTTGTGATCTGTTAAGTGAATTGACAAATGACAAAACACCATAAATATAACAATAAAGATAGTGTGACCATACATATGTCTATTGAACATGCAATATATATGTAGATGCACATATTAGCTCTCTTTTTCCATGAAATATAATCAGCTCTTAGTTTATATAAGGCATTATATAACACTCTATATAAGTGAATATAATTTTAAATTTTAGGTCAAAAATTGACCTGAATTTTTTTTGTTAAATATATTTGTTATTGCCATCTCTTTCAGAGTGAATTATATAATTACCGAATGGCAAAGATTTTATATTCTCTCTCTCTCTCTCTTGCTCATTAAAAACATAAACAAAAAAACCCAAACAACAACAAATCAGTAATACTTATTACTGCAATAATAGCGGGCTACAAGCTATAGTTTAATAAGTATGATATATTAATGATGAGATTAGTCGATACTAAAAATCTTGATTTTATAATTCTTTTTCTAATCAATGTATGCTATGACAACTTAGAATTTCTTATTTCAAGCAGTCAGTACCAGTATATTTTCACTAAATTCTGTAAGTCAGCATTCCATACAGATACCAACTAGCAGTATGTGCATTGACCAATCAAAATACATGCCAGCCAGTATGCCATACTAATTGCTAGTAGCTGATTACTAGTTTACATTACGTTGCTATATAGCTCAACTACGATGAATAATATCTCATCCAAGCCATGGAAATATCTACAAAATTAAAAGCTTGAGTTTAATTTTTTAATAAATATAGATATTTTGTTTATAATTATGCTATTTAAACGTTTTTCAGTGATCAAGATGGCAAATGAAATAAATATTGGATTTTGCCTCCTACCTAAAATATTCTTTCTTTTTTTAAAATTGTTTCTTTCCATTTAATTTTGTGTGTTTTTCAAAAGACAAAGTAGCTCTCCCTGGCAAGGAAAAGTTTCTTCTATCATCTTCTTAGATAAAGAATTATGTCATCAGATTTCCCTCCGAGGAAAGACTTGTTTCTCCAGCAGTCAGCTCTTTCCAGGTTCGCCTTAGTTACAGAAAGTCACATTACTTGAGGCTAGTTTCTCCTCAGAATGGTCCATATTCAGTAACTGATCAAAGCAAGGTCAAAAACCCTTGGCCGTTTAGTTTCAAATTAACTATTGTAAATATCAATATTTACTCCAGAGCTCCCATTGATTTTGGTCGATAAATACTTCATGAGCATACATTACAATTCAGCTTCTGCTCCCTAATTCTACTTCTTCTCTGTCACTTCCTCATTTGTTGATCCCTAAAAATGCCCTGAATACCAAATGCCAATGTGATGTCTTCTCTGAAAAACCCAACCTGCAGCAGGTATGTTTAGCACACAGAGAACCAGATAAAACATTGCCAAATGTTTTCGAAAAGAGGGATTAGGCCATATACATATGCTACCTACTTGCTTGTCATTAAAAAAAAAAAAAAATGTTAAGGAAGGAAAAATGTCTAGAAAATTCTTAATGCATAAGTATATGGACACAAGCAATTTTAGTGATGGAAGGAGGTAATTTCTCTACTCTCTGTCTCTTGGAGCAGCTTTTCAAGGTCCTAGAGTTCCACTGATAGGTCCCTCCAGCAGATGCATTTGTTAGGAACTCTTATGAGGTAATTCTGATTGTATCTGGTGGATCAGTGTCTCTGTGCAGACCATTTATACCACTTACCAGCAGCAGTTCAATTTATACACATAAAGTAATAGCTCAGATATAACACCACAGTCACAACAAAAGACATACATGATTTCTATTCATGTCTTTATGTCCAGTTATTATAACCTCTAGAGCACAAAATCCTTTTATGAACCCTGTAATTTGTTAATTTTCAATTATAGATGAATTTATTTTATCAATTAACACTTTAAATGTACACATTTATTTAAAACTTATCCAATTAAAATATATTGAGCACAATTTGGCAGGCATCCAGATAAGCACTAGATATAAAATAGGCAAAATGTGTAAAGTATGTTCTTATGCTGAAGGAACTCACAGTCTAAGTAGGTAAGCAAATAAGATAACTATTGTGAGAGAAATAATTACAAGGAAGGTATAATAAACACACAAAGGGAGAAATTTATTGTTACTTTTAATGTGTTTATTGATCTGTTACAGCTATTCTTACTTCTTCAATTGTATTATTCCTAATTTGCTCTGAATTGTGAAAATGCAAAAACATGTATTAAATTTATTTATAAAGTTAAAAGCTATGAATGATATTCTGTGAGGGCTCACTTTGAAAAAATATAATTTTTATAATACATAATTAGTGACATGCATATTTTGAATATTTGAGGAAATTTTAAAAATTACTTTCTGGTTTTTATCACTACTTCAGATAGAGAATTTGCTGGAAAGCTGAATTTAATATGTGTGGAGTTGTTATTGTACCCCTGCTTCTTTCATCAGGTTGTGAAAGTGGAAAATACCAAGTTGTCTACAGTACTAATCATTAAGCTTAATGGTTTAAGAGAATAAATATCTGGAGAATGTGAAATGAACAATTATTAAAATTCTGCTGGTTTCTGTGAAGAGAGGTTTTTCCTAAATGTTCCTGGGATTTTGCCTAACATCTTTCTCTTTCCCGTAGAGATAAAATGGATTACCCAAATGGTCAATGCGAGGAAAGAGTTGTGTTATTTTATTTCATTTTCCTCTTTTTTTCTTTAACATGGCTGCCTTCAAAAAGCTTTCTTTCATTCAACAAGTATTTAATATGTATAATGTACTGTCCTCACTAATTATTGAGACTACTGCAGTGAGTAATCAACCAAAAATTCTACCCTTCATAGAACTCATACTTTAGTAGAATTAGAAAGACATGACAAAATAAATAAGTAAAGTATAAAATATGTGATTGACGAGTGCAATGGAAAACTAGAAAGCAGAAAAGGGGATTGGATTCACAGACACGTTGTTAGCTATTTTAAATGAGGTGATTGGGAGAGTTACTACTGAGAAAGTAATATTTGAGCCAAAAGTTTAAAAGGAAGAAGGAAGTAATACGTAAAGTGATGGAATGAATATTCCAAGTGAGGAAAGAACGATTAATTGCAAAGGACTTGGAATGGAATCTTACCTGTGAAAGAAGAGCAGGAAAGTCTGTGAAGCATTCTAATCAGCGTTTCCATGCCATGAATTTTAAGAAGCCAGCTTACACACGTTAAGCGAGGAGATCAGGAGTAGCTGCAGTCACCCATGTTTGTCATGAGATCAATAAGAGGTTTAGAAAATTCTATGATTCATTAGTAGGAATATGTACGTTGCTTCTATTTAAAGAATGTTTTAATAATTAGTGTAATATTTTGATTTTTCATCTCCTATTGTATAATCCTCAATCAGATTTGAACAAAAGCAGGAAAATGGAATTTATTTTATTGATTCACATAAATCCAAACATTTTTTAATATTTAGTAATTTAGGCAAATAAATGTAATGTAATATGATCTCTTAGAACTAAATCTTTATATTGAATATTTGTATTTATAATTAATATTTTTATTAACTCCCAAATATTTAAGATTTAAGTAATTTTTATTTCATAATTTTCTTTTTTTTGTTACTTCCTCTTTCCTCTCTACTTCTTCTCTGTGTCATTCTCTCTCCTTTTTCTCCTTTGGTAAGTACCTCTATCCATAACTTTTTAAAAGTAGATATGATAAAACTCTGGTAGTCAGCTCTTTTATAATTTCAATTAAAAATAATGTAGTGAGAGGATTTTGATCATAAGCATTAAAGTATCCTGGATGATTATTTAGTATTTTATGCATAATTCAGAAAAAGTGGCTGCAATCTTTTGAAGAGCTATTGGATTAAAGGGTGAGTCAGAATATCCATTCTGTCGGGTAACAGGATTGAGATGCTATAATTAAATATGAATTTTCCAACCTTTCATGGAAACCAGATAGCTTGACTTCTCTGGATAAATATTTTGACAAATAACAGCATTGGCATAAGCATTTAATTCTTGCCTCTGTTTTTGGCAGAGTCTTACAGTCATACAAAGACTAATAAAAATTTGATAAACAACAGGTTATATGGTTAATACATATGATAATATTTTTTATTTGATGTTTCCATGTATATGTTTAGTTAAATGCATTGGTTTTTAAAACTTTTTAATAATTGTTCTAAGCATATATTGATTTGAAAGATTTGTATCTACTCATTCAATTGTTTAGTATACTCTTCTTCTATGATTTTACCCTTACCAAGATAAATAAATCATTTAAAAAAGTATAAGGAAAATCTTTAACTTTAAGACTTGTGCAATCAAGTAATGTAGGCAAAAACAAACAAATAAACAAAGCATTTGTTTCAATGCCTTTCACATTACCAGGTTCACCAGTTTATTCCTATCATAGATGTTCAATATACATTTTTTTCTTTAACTGTATTAAGTTTAGAGCTAATGCAACCACATTTGAAAACTTAGTCAACAACCTGACCTTAGCCTTAGATCCCAGGGTCACATTAACCAATCAAGAAAATGGGTCCTTTTCTGATTAAAGGACAAGGAAGATGAGTTTACACTAGCTTCTGGCCTCAGAAAGCACTCTCAAAGAATCTTTACTCTCATAAGCTTAACAGGACAGCTTCTTGGAATGTCTGTAATGCTCCTAATTTTTTTTCTACTTTGTTAAAATAAGGCCTTTTGGAACAAAATATAATATCTATATTTGTTAAAATTGATCATAATTTTACTCTAGTCTACTCTGTTTAAAATTGCCATATGATGATTGAGCCATATGTCAAACCACTATACCCTTCAGTAATTTTAGACAGAATACCTTCTTCAAGGCCAGCTAACAATAAAAGTGCTGCTTCACTTAATACTCTCATTAACTGATTGCCTTTAGTGTTGTGCTCTCTGTGAATTAAATTTGGCAGAATTTGGTCTGAATTAAACTCATTCTGTTTTCTTTGCATATTTTCATCAGAGACATTCACACCTGCTCATCATCTTCTTTTCTCCCATTAAGTATGTTAGCACACTGCCGCCCACACTCTTGCTTTGCAACAGATAGAAAAGAGTTCTCATCTGAAGGACGAGAATTTAAATTTTAATTTAATTTATCCATTTAAAAAACGGCACAAAACAATGTAAAACCTTGTGAACTTTTATTATCCTAACCAAATATAATGTCCGGCATTCATAGAATACTATCACAAGCTTTAACTACTATTAATTTTTGAATTCTTACAATATCCTATGAGATAGTCACTGTTTAAAAACTAAATAACCATTTTATTATCATCCTGATGATTAAGGATCAAAACTTCAATTGATGCCATGCTTTCTGTTTCCAAGTTATAGTATTTTTCAAAATAACATTTTAAAAGTTTTTAAAAAGTAAAGGATAACACAGCAGAGAAGAAATAACAAATATTTTATATAATTTTATATAATTTATTTTATATAAATTACCTTTAATATCAACAACTCAACAAAGTTAAGTTCTAAATAGTTTAGGCATACACTTGCCTCAAGAACTAGAAGGAATGCTCTAAATTCTAGCAGGAACAGGTCTCTAACATCATCAGGCAACTCAGCCTTCACTGAAATAGAAATATATTTATACAGGGTACTGTTTGTAACCATGAGAACACCTAAAAATAGAATAACTATATAATTTATCATTTAATTCAGTCATTCTTGAGAGTGTAAGTGATCATGATAAATATTTGCTGCAAAACAACAGATATAAACTGAATATATTCCAGGCAAACCAGAATATATGTTTACCCTATTGATAATCTGAACTCTTTTGAGTCTTCATCTCCATGTGGTAAGGTAAAGTTATTTTACTCATTATTTTTTTTACGGACTGGGAAAACACCCAATACTCTATACAACAGACCCCTCAACATAAAACAGCATCTTGCCAAGTTTCAAAGCTTCAGGCTCTTTCCCTTTGTTTATCTTTCTAGTAATAATGATTGTGAAATGTTTTGGTCTCAAGACTTCTTTACACTCTAAAAATTATTGAGAAGTTCAGAGATATTTAGTTTATATGAATGAGTTCTTTCTATTGGAATTTATAATATTGGATATTAAAAATGAGAGTTTTAAAAAGAAAGATAAACTTGTTATATGGAAACACCCTTATTTTGTTTAAAAAATAATTGTATTTCCCAAAATAAAATAAAAATAAACAGGAAGAGTGACTTTTTGCACTTCTTTGTTTCTTTAAGACATGAATTAGTAGAAAATAGATTCTCATATTTCCTTCTGCATTCAATTATGATATAATAATTGATTGAAATATGAAGAGAAAATCTAGCATTACCCAAATATGTAGTTGGAAAAGGAAAGCATATTTAAATGATCTTTTCAGATAGTTTTAGATATTTTTGATACTACATAAAAATATAATAAATGGTAGTTTCTTGAAGGTTAATGACAATGGATAATTTGAAAGTACATTAATACTATTTTTATACCTTATTACACTAAAATATATTGATCTGTTTTAACTTTAAGCAAATCACTTACCCACACATTATTTTGAAATATTATGCAATGGTCTTTCAGAAAATACTGCTTTGCTGAGTTATATAAATTTCCCACATATTACATATTCTGTGATTTAATATCAAAAAAATAATTTTTTAAATATCATAAGCAATCTCATAAAAGTCTTTAAGTATTGGCTGTTAGACTGATGGTGGTGCACACAGGTTTTCCAAAGATCTACTTTCCACTAGAAACCTCACAGTTTATCATCAACAACAGATGCTGTCATTGTTTTAAGCAATGGGTTTATTTTGTTCATTTCTCAGGAAAAAGAGATCTGCCACATAGCCAAGTCTGAAAAAAAAAATTATCTGTTTATCACTCATTCTTTCAAGTAACAGTTGTATTTCATGGAAAACAAAAACAAGAACAAATATAACTGGAAACACAAATCATCAAATAATTACTTTTTACTCTAGACAGTCATTTTGTTTTATAATATAGTAGAAGTGTTTCATTTGTATTTCCCATTTCGTTATGCAGAATATTAAAAATAGGTGTAGTCAGTTGAGATTTAATGATATTAATGTTTTTACTAATTCATAAAAGACCTTAAGGGAAATTTTTTTTTTTTTTAAAGTATGCATATGTGGCATTAAAGAATGTAATGATTAGGATGTGAAGGCGATCTGGCTGGCTAGGCGGGTGTCCCCTTCCTCCCTTACCACTCCATGTGCACCTCTCCCGAAGCAGCACGCTGGGTAGAAGAGGACGACCTTCCTGGATAGAGAAGAAGGCTGTTGTTCGGTCAAGGGTATATGAGTAGCTGCACTCCCCTGATAGGACCTCCAAATAAGCTCTCAAAGAATGCAGTGATTACCAGGATGCTATAATGTCTCCGCCCTGATTTGTCCCATGACACTAACAGTTTAATGCGCTGTTGTTTTTGCCTCATCAAGGCAAATGCCCACACTAAAAAGGGCATAAAACATCTCATCATTATTTCGAAAACAGTTTTTACCTAATACTCTGAAATAATGTTTCTCTAAAGATAGTGTGATGAAACACCTGGACCAGACTCGCCATTTTGCATGCAAAGTAGATTTCTAGGCTCCATGCTCTACTTACTGAACCAGAAACTCTGGAGGAATATTAACTTTTAGCAAGTTCAGAATTGTTGGTTGTAGGCACTGTTGCTTGAAAACTAATGCTCTAGGAGTTTCCAAGAGTACAGGTTATACAAAAATTTCAAAGCCTTCTTTCTGCTTTTTCTCTTTTGCTATTCCTTATCCACTCTAGGGCGGATCACCAACATGGTAGTGTATGCTTGCCTTTGGCATTTGAATTAATAATACATTTAACCTATTCAACAATTTTTTTTTTTTTTTTTACTGGAATCCCCTATAATTATGTCTTCTACTTGTTTCTCTAGCTGGCTCATAGGATATTTTCTTGTTCTAGTGTCCTGCTGTTCTGAAAGGCCATGAAGAGTGACAAGAAGAAACAAAAAGAGAACAGAAATGGTAGGATGTTTTATTTATTGCATTTCCTTCTTCATCCCAGGACCCCTAGATTTTAGGGGCAAGCTAGTGGACAGCTGTGTTGAAGAAAGTTCCAACATAAGTTTTCGCTGCTCTTGGAACTAGGTGCAGTTTGATACTGAGTGTGTCTTATCTTGTCAGATATCACGTTGATAACATTATTTTTTAAATTAGTATTATATCTTTTTCAAGAGTGTGCTTTCTCAAGTTCAATGAACTTGTCAGAACATAGCTGATCTATAACTGTGATTTGAATGTAATTTTTTTTCCAAGAGGCTTCTGGGCACCATATAACAAGGGATAGCTCTGGACACTATTCAGTTGTTTCTAAATAGTGTAGAATAATTTACATTAGTTCTACCTACATCCCAAAACAATTAAATTTCTTACCTAGTAAAATCTAACCTTACCAGACGTCCCATCTCTGGCAGTCTTGGTAGATTCTATTTATCTAAGAAAGACTCTATCTCTCTATTCTTCATTGTCTCCATATTGTCTTTACTATACAAAAAAATTACTTGCCAATGCTTCCACTGACCTTTCTACATAGTGATTTACCTTTCATGAAGCCATTTTCTCACTCTTTTTTCCATTATGCTCTCTGTAAACACCATGGTTAACCAACTCCTATATGCTCAATTTATTAAACAGAATTTTCATCTTTTCATTTTACTTAATTCTTACATTTCCTTCCCCCTTTGCTACTTCATTACTTCTTCTTTTTCTTCCCAGATACATTTACACCCATGGTTTCAGAAATAATCAATGTGCTGATGCTAAGCCCAAATGTTTCCTTTGATTTCCTAGTTAGGACTGTATACTCAACCACAATATTCAGCACTCAGATAACTGTTACTCTCAAAGAATAGTTGTATCTTACTATAAATCAGACTTCATTAGATGTCATTCATTCGTTCATTTGTTCATTCAGTAAGGATATATTAAGTACTTACTTTCAGCCATCTCCTATGCTAGACAATAGGAAGATAAGACTCCTTGAACTCATAAGTTTAGTGTACAGAATGACTTGTATGTAAAAATCTTAATTTCAATGTAGTTTTACAGATATTGCAAAAAAATGGATATAAAGATAGCAATAAGTTCATGAAAAGTAGAACATTTAGATATACTTAGACAAATCAAAAGAGTTCTACAAAGAATAGAACTCGAACTCTATCTAAAACAAGATGGAAAGAGAAGAGGAAGTGTGGAACCACAGAAGTGTTTAAGCTACCATTGCCATATAATGAGTATGCTTTCATCCTTATACTTATTAAGATTTATTTGTTTACTTACATTTCTGTTCTCATGACAGAGAATGCACTTTTATTTTTTAATCTTTGTGTGTGGCACAGAACATGACAAGTAACCAGTAAAATGTTTATAATGAATGATTGACTTCTGGTAGTTTGTGCAGGCTTTTAATAGAAAAGAAAGCATCAAAACCTATATTTCATTATTTCGGTTGGTCTTTTAAAAAATTATGTGAAAAAATTATGTGGCACTCTCTTTGTATACTAGAATGCTGATAAAAAAATAACATAAATTTAAACTTTCTTTTTATTTGGCCTTTAAATGGAAGTTTGCAAACTTCCAACAGTAGATATTTGCCAAAGATGTTACATTTGTGAATTTTACCAATTCTTTGCCATACCTAATAATTGATTACTTAAGAAATAACTGAGCCACAAGAAAGATGAAAATTACTCCCCAAAAGGGAAATTTTTTATCATTGACTAGAGACCCTTATTCCATAATGAAAAGCTGTAACATAAAGGATTACATCATATGTGATATTTTCATCACATTTTTAGATGCATTTATAAACATGTAGAAATAGAATGCTCTTCAGCTTTTTTGAATCGGTATTTTATTTCATACATGCTTTCATAAATGATTTTCATTTATTCTCTGTCATATATCTTGGCTTACAGTGATATTTATAATGAATCAATCAGTAAAGGTGACTGACTGAATTGATTTATGACAGATGGTCCTATTTTCTTCATATACCAATGGCATGAACTCCATAAATCTAAGTTCTAAAGGTGTTAGCCAGTTTTAATGAAAGCAGAGACATTCACCCAAGAGGAGCGAGCAATGCCATTCCCCTCTGTTCCTTTATCCTGTAAAGAGCAAGAAGAGTTCTAAGATGTAGCTGATTCAACTACTTATCATTTCCTGGTTTATGTGGCTTACACATTTAAAATTTTTGAATTTATAAATATTAGAATTACTAATCTTAAGAGTCCTTCAAACACTAGTTGGCAGGTAGGAATAAGACAACTAACAGTTATTGAGTAACCACTCTATACCATACATTGAAGTAAAAAAAAGAAAACCTCAATTTTATTTATTCTTCACAAAAACCTTCTATTGTAAGTACTACAATAGCCAATATGATTTAGCATTTGAAGAAACCCAGGCATTAGAAAAGTAATGTTGTTCTGTTATATCACAGAAAAGGACCCAGCCAAAGATTTATACCATTGTAGTCTAAGCCTAGAGCACCAGCTTTTAAACACTACACTACATGACCTTTACTGTAGTCAGAAGACTGTGTATATAAATAAATATAGATTTGTAAGAATCTTGCACTTTTAATTAAAAAAGGTATCAATACAATTTAATATAAACTTGTTTAAGAGAATATATATATATATATATATATATATATATATATGAAAGTTCAAATAATTTCTGGACTAAAAAAAACGTGTGCACATTAATAGAAAAGAATTGGGAAAATATTGAAATAATCTAGGCAAGTGATGAAAAAGAAGCTCTATAAGACAGTGTGGCTATGCAACAGTTAAATGGAAATGTGAATCTTACTAAGATATTCATTTTTATGACAAATAATTATGACATACTTAATTTAATTTTCTAAGAAATGCAATAAAGAAAAATAAAGTGATGTTTCATTTTGTGTTCCAAAACTACTCATTATTATCTTGCTGAAACAACTCTTAATCCCTAAAAATTTCATAGTTATTGAAATTTATAAGTTATATATATTCAAAATGGTAATTTCTGATGTTTATCTTTTAGTAATTATGAGTAATTTTCTAGTATTTCTTAATGAAGTACATCTAAAATAGCACTAAATAACTTCTGAAGGCTGGTTAGGAAAATTTAAGGCTATAAATGTTTTCCCTAATCTCAGCATCTACAATGAAAATGAAAAATTATGACTTTTTTAGTTTTTTTTGGTTGTTGTTTTTGTTTTTTTTTCAGAAGAGGGCTATGCAGATTGTGCAATGCATAGATCTAGGAGATGCCACTCACAATATCACATAACTGATGGCCCAATTTTAGACACAATCTTTGCTGATATTAGAATGGAATATTAGGAATATTAGGACCAGTAGGAAAATTCAGACTTAAGGAAAAGATGAAACAAACAAACAAACAAATAAAAAAACATTTAACATATTTTTCACACACCAGGCTCAAACTTTAATTCCTTTAGAGTTTTGAGGGGGTTTTCTTTGTAATGGAACTTGGTCTCTCATTAGAGAAGTAGATTTTGTAAAATTGAGCACTCATTCATGAACATAGACCTATATCAGCCTTTAATTCTCAAGATGTCCAAAATGTCTACAAAAATGAGGAAGTGATATTTTATGTTCCAAAGGAGTAGTTGATACTTATGAATGTGTTTTATTTCTATACCGGGAGCAATAGTAATATTTTCCTTTTATTTTTTTGTGCCTTTAATTTAGTTGTAATAGGTAAATAAAAGTGTTTTTATATTTGATCAGAGAAATATTAGGGACTATAACAACAGTATTTCCATTTAAATTCTCTAGAAAAGAGTTGCTAGTAGACAAACAAAATGAGTTTTTGAAAAAAGCTACCTTTAAATTATTTGAATAAAAATGTAAAATATCTAGAGCTATATTCGACATTTACAAAATGCTTTATAAAAAAGCAAGCTAAAGCTAAATTTCTCAGAGCTCAAAAGGGATATAAACCTCAAATACTACTTTCTTTGTATTCATTTTGACTAAATGTATAAGTGATTCTAATGACTAAATAAGACTATAATTACATTATATTTAAATTTGCATCTATAAACCATTCATTTATGCCCTTTACATTAATGTCCATTTAATACTTGTCCATTGTTACCATTTTACTTGAGAACATGAGCTCAATATTGAAAGGGTCGTTTTTGTCTAACATAAAAAGTTTTAATAATGTGGATGATGAGACTTATTAATTTTATTTGGATAAATACAATTTTGAGGTAACAAATGAAAAACCATTACAAGATGAGAAAAAGTGCTGTGTAAGTAATCATGTTGGCATTACATATTTTTTTCTCAATTCTATCATTAAAAAGTGAAAGTTCCTATAGAAAATGAATTTCAAATTAAATCAATTTAGGTTTTGGAAATACTTATGCCACAGATTTATTCTTAGACATATTTACTGTGTCTTTCTTCTAGTTTCAGTGTCTGAGTACTTTTATTGGGGGTTGGACACAGAGAAAAGATTGGAGGTATGAAGGAAGACAAAAATGTGGTCTTATTTGACATCTTAAAGTATCTTAAAATAATGTCTTAATTTAAGTTTAGACACCCCGTCAAAAAAATTAATATGACACGCTGGATTCTTTATCATGTTAGATTTTGCCTGTAGCAGATTTATAGATAGATTTATTTTAATGGGACAAATTTTAAAATGGAAAGAGATCCTGATTTGTGAAGAATTATTCCTGCTTATTATCTTTTGAGAAACTTAGACCTAGACATGGTTCTATAGTGCAGTAGTTAGCATGTCTGCTTTACATGCAGAAAATCCTGGGTTTGTGCCCCAGTGAAACCATGGTTCATGGTTTACAGCCATGCCACCCTGAACAAGCTGGATGTATGATCTCGGAAGCTAAGCAGGGTCAGGCCTGGTTAGTACTTGGATGAGAAACCATCTAGGACAGAAAACCAGGTGCTGTAGGCTTTAAAAAAAAAAAAAAAAAAAAAAAAAAAAAAAACTTAGACTTATGATGTAGTTTTTAGGAACTGAATGATAATTTAATAATGCTGATGAAGTAAAAGACCAACGAAACCTTTGCTTGAGAACTTTTTTCATTTTCTTGACTTTTTTTTTATCTACCATATTATTATAATCTCTCTATTGCACCTTTAATTTAGAAAAATAGTGAGTTCTTTAGATTTGTGCACTATGAAGAAAATAACTATAAATTAAGATATCACATTACATAGAATTCATTTTTCATTTATTTATCATTTAAGAGATCATAGTAAAGCACTAAATTAGTCAGATAGTCTCCAAGACCCTGGAAATATAACGTCCTCTGTTCTTTAAGGGCTGATGCTATAGGAGAGAAAGCAGAGAACATATTAAATATTAAATTCATAAGTGCTTTGATAGAGATAGTCACACAGCGTGATGGGAATCAAGAGAGTTGATATCAAAATCAAATTATAGAGTCAATGCAAGATTTGACGAACAGATGACAATTTAAAAAATATATGCTGTTTATAAGAATTGTAAGTTAAGGAGACTGTTATATTAGGTTTATAGTTTCTGATTGCATTTTAGAATTGTTCTAAGTGAAATGATGTGGCTGGGATAAAGGAAAGTTCTAAGGTAAACTGGCATAAAGATTCAGTGAGATATTAAATTCAGTATCTCGGAAAAGAAACAATAAGGTTCTGAACTAAGGGAATGACTTTATATTTTAGGGGCTAGAATTTGCATTGAAACACTGATAGATTCCATTGATCCTGTTGGGATGATTTCTCTCTTGCAGAATGTTCATAGGAATAAGTATATATTCAATTATATTCAGTATGTACCATTGTATAATTGGTCTGGTCCATATTTTCAACTTTGTAGAACAAAAAACAGGAAATCTTTTTTTTCTTTTTAAAAATAGCTTATTTTTCAGAATGCCTGAAAGGAAAAAAAAGAACCCCCTAATAAAACTATTTCAGAGGTTTTTTTTTTTTTTTTTTTTTTTAAAGTCATAAATGTATAGGGTCAAGAAATAAGAATAGACAAGGAGATGTAGAGTGTAGCATGAGGAAGAAGGTTAATAATGTCGTAATAAATATGCAAGGGGGAAGAGGGGTCCTAGATTTAGTAGGATGATCACTTTGTGAGTTATGTGAATCTCTGATCACTGTACTGTACAACTGAAACTGGTATATTATTATATGCCAACCATTATTGAAAAACAAAACTCACTGAATTGTACAATGTAAGTATGAGCAACTAATTGTCTATTATGTTTCAATAAAGCCGGAAAAAAAAAAATGGGGAAAAAAAGAAATCACTTGAAAGATAGGCTGATGAGGAATCCTCTTTCAACAGAGACTGAAAAAGCAAGAGAAAAGATGGCTTATGAAGCAGTGTCACTGAAGAAGTTGGAGGACATGGAGTCTAAATGAAAACTAGGGATTAGCAGACAGGAGAACACCCTCCTCTTTTAATTAGATGATACTTAGGGCAGTGAAATGGTTGTAGATGGAATAAATTCTAAGGAGCGGAGTAGAAAATTAAGGGAGGTTTTAATAGCTTTCATTTTCTCAGTTAAGTAGAGGCAAAATTAATACATCATAGTTAGGGAAGAGATGGAAAATGTGTTGAAGGAGATTGGTATTTAGAATGACTAATAAAAGCAGTGGGGGAAGAAGAAAATTAGAGATTGTTGAACACCCTTCAGGTCTCACTATTAAAGAAAGTTATTTGCTATATTTTATTTTTTGTTCGTTTTTCAAAAACTGTGGTGCGGTTTTGAATGATAACTAATCTAAAAGTGACCTATTGGCATGGATTGCAAATGGTAGGCAGAGTGCTTACTAGATTTGATGAAGGCCAGGAATTATAGAGGTAGAGTTCTGGATAATCATTCAATAGATATTAACCTGTAGTCTAAATAAATTATTAATTCAACCTTATTTTTTGAGCTTTTACTGTATGCTACATGTTATGCAAACATGAGAAAACATGAGCTTCTTTAATACATTTAAAATCTTAAGAGGAATATGCTCTATACTTATAATAAAAAAATAGACAACATTTGAAATTATAATAGTAATTTCTGTTAGCATAGTCATATATAAATACTTAGATACTCAATTTGCTTTTTAGACATTGTTACTTTTCTAGATAGAACCTCATTTCTCATGTTATAATATATAATACACATAGATACATATGTATGCATCTATGCATATTACATATGAGAGATATATTTTGACTTGCTAGATTATTCTGAAACCATAATATTGATTATTTTTATATTGATTTGATGAAATATGACTTTGAGTAACTGTGTTGATGTGCTTGCATATAAATATGACTAAAAATTGAATATTTCTACTTTCAACAGATAGAAAGAAACACTACTAAGTGATAAGATGATTAGAATAGACTTGGAACACGTTTTCTTATAAATTATTCATTAATGTCATTAGAAACAGCAAAGAAATTGGCATTTTCAAAGGCAGAGAAGTACTGTCTTCTAAGCCAATATGTAATGGTCAAAACTATAGGGAGTATTTGAACTTTAAGTAGCAAAAATTTCCACTCATAAATGGAACTGCCATACTGCCATAGGAAGAACTTATGGCAAAATGGACTTCCACTGCTATTTATGCTGAAATTCAATCTCACCTCAATGTGAAAGCAAAAAATATTTTATATATATGTTCATACTGTAAGGAGTATCTCCAAAGTCCACCCCAAATGGAGTGAGGCTTAGAATGTCAGAAAGAGCCAGGATCGAGTTTTCAGGAGACCGATTTATGGGCCTTTTGGCTCAAACAACTATAAACAACACCAATGTATTCTCTTTCGGTGAAGCAGATTAGAAATAAAAATGAGAAAGGAGCAGCTTTTCTAGATGAATGACTCTCTAGAATGAAGATCTATTTCAATAGTCCAGATCCTAAGTACAATTATAAACTTAGGAGCCAGAAATAATGTAATTACACTGTTATTCTGATGATAGAGTCTGGAGTTCCAACGGTTGATTTTCCCAACCACAATCGAAATGGTCTCTATAGTCATGCTCCTCAAACTTTAATGTGCATGTGAATCACTTGAGGATATTATTAAAAATGCAAATTTTGGTAGAGTAGGTCTGAGGTGGGGCCTAAGACTCTGCATTTCTAACAAACTCTTAAGTGATGATAATGTTGCTGATGTACAAGGATGTGGACAAAGCTGGCTTTGGTCTCAAGTTAGTGTCTGCAACATGTAAGTGGCTTCCAGGGTAGCAGACTGTATCAACATTATCAACAGTTCATCTACTGTGATTGATCAGTCGCGCATTCTCTGTTTTTTTAAAGATTATAACAAAATGGGATAATATAATGCTCACCCTCAGGTGGTTGAGAAATATCATATTCCTAGATAAAAAAATTATCTTTAGTTACAGTAGTAAAGCCTTTGATGCAGTTGTTCTGGGGAGCTTTAAAAAATAGTGATATTTGGGTCCCATCCCAGTTCAATTAACTCAGAAATTCAACAGTAGATTCCACTGTAAAGTCAACCTGGCTTAAGTAGTGGTTCTTATTCACCTTACTATAGCCAGAAGCCTAGAGGAAAGAGAGTAAAGACCTAAGATTTGTCTCCTCAGAAATTTTCTTCTCTCAAGTTTCAAGTTAGTGAAAGAGAAGTTGCTGGACCCAGAAAGACAAGGTAATCTGGGTAACAGTACCCAAATTATCAGAGTATGATCATCCAAGTAGAAGAAAAAGATCTCAAGGACAAAATTAAAACTTAAGGTGTACTGCTTCCCTTCTTTCTCCCCTGGACAAATTGATATATGTCTACTCGAGGGAAATGCAATTAGAATAAAAGAAAACTATATTAAATTAAAAGCTTTCGTTTTCATTCTCTCTTTCTCTATCAGCAAAAAAAAAATATTCCTTTGGAAGGTCTGGCTTTCACTAAAATCACCCACTTGCAGAGAGGTGTTAACTTAGCTAGTTGAAAGATTGAAAGATATAGCTGCTTAGAACAGGAAATAAAGTGAAACAGAAATGGAGGAGCAAAGCCTCTGGGTTACCTCACAATGGAAAGATTCATAGGCATTTTTGAGTCTCTTTGCAAACTGACTAGACCAGGCAAACAAAGGATTATATAATTTTTATTCAGTAAGGAAAACTCTGATTTGCTGAGCTAACTCATATTTGCTTTGTAAATAAGATATATAATTCTTTTCTTAAATTAACAAATAATTCCACTTCAAATCAAAATATCAGGGCTATAATGCATAATTTGTCCAATTATTTTTTCTCATGTAGAATTACTAAATGAAGTGGTATATTTTCTTCAATGTAAATTTCATAGTTTGTTACAGTTCATATTAATATCTATAACCCACTAAATTTCAGTGACTGTATTTACATATTTAAAATTCTCAATCCTTATAAAATATTAAATTTCAGTCACTGTTATTAAATATTTAATACATATGGAGGTTTGAAATTGGGCTTTTCTGGTTTAATTAGTAATCATCAGTTAAATGCTGAATATTTATGCTTTACAGAAACAGGCTAAAAGCCAAGAATTTTTTAAAAATTATTTTGAATCAAATAAACTATGTGTTAGTAGGTTTTAATAACTTTTTTAAAAAATAAAATTTTATATTTTTATTATGTATTAAATAAAAATATCTTTAATATATGACTTTCTTTTGTGTGAGTTTTGTATACATATACACTTATGAAAAAACTGTACATCCACACATAAGATGTAGTACTAAATTTTTAATTGCAAATATGTTATTTATTTTCCTTTTTAAAAAAATATTTTTATGGTGACATTGGTTAATGAAATACAATTAAGTTTCAGCTGTACATTTTAACAGTAAGACATATATATATTTACATTGTGTGCTCACCTTCCATAGTTAGATTTCTTTCTGTCACCAAATATTTGACCCCTTTTATCTTATCTACCTCCCCCACTCTTGCTTACCATCTGGTAACCATTGGTCTGTTGTCCATGTCCATGAGTCTCCGTTTGTTTGTCCTATTCATTTGCTGCTTTTAGGTTTATATTTCACATACAAGTGATATCATGTGATTTTCAACTTTTTATATCTGGCTTGTTTCACTTAGCATGATTATATCGTGGTCCATCCATGCTGTCGCAAATGGCAGTATTTCATCTCTTCTTATGGCTAAGTAATATTCCATCGTATATATGTACCACAGCTTCTTTATTCAACCATCTATCATAGGCCACTTCGGTTGCTTCCATGTCCTGGCCACCATAAGTAATGCTGTTATGAATATCAGCATGCAAATTTATTTTCTATTATTACTTTATGTTCTAGATATCTGCTTTTTACCTATTATTACAGAGTGAATGTTAATAACTATTGCTTTTTACATGCTAATTGTAGTGTAATTCTGTTACTAGGAACTATCATTTGGCTTTTGAAAATGAACAGAAATTGGACAAGTTTTGCAATATCTTTTAAAATACCATGTAATGAGCTGCTTTCTATTGTACTAATAAAATATCTGAAGAGATTTTTAAACATTACAATAGTTTCTTCATTATTTGCTTAGTTGCTGCATCATATGCTGTTGACTTATTTGTCTCAGTGTAGGTAATTGGGAAGGGAAGAGGGATTAGCAAAGGTAGTCTAGCCTTCAGTAATTATCAGCAAAGCATTTATAAGAAATTATCTACAAAGTGTGTTTAGGACATTGTCGTAACTATGTGAATGGATCATGAGGCCAGGTAGTCAGGCAGAATTAAAATTATGTCTTCTATGTAGTTACAACACCTTCTATATAGATAATCATCCTTGTTTATATCTTATGTGACAGATATTATGTTCAGAAAATAACATGAACTTGGATCCTGGTTTAAAAAGTAAGATATCCTATTTGTAGTCCAAAGATAATCTACAAAACTCTATCCTGAGTTTGGATTTTCAAATAGTGTTTAGTTGGACAGTTTCTACTTTGAAAATAAATTTAAAATTTTCACCAACATTGGTAGGATATATGTATGTATATGTAAACAAGAAGTTCAGTTTTCGTATTTATGTTTAGCTTTTAAAGTTGGAGGGGATTAGAATAATGTAATCAAACTCATTTTTAAAATAATAAAACTGAGATCTAAAGAACTGAAATCACTTTCTCAAGATTGAACATACACAAGAATAAAATAAGAATTTTCCTTAGATTTGCTGATTTCAGATATGTACCGCAACATTGGAAAGCTTTCATATTAAAATTTATATGCCTGACTCTTTTATTTAATAATTTCATGACTATGTTAACAAATATTTCCTTTATGGGATTGAATTAACAATAGTGTCTCTGCTTTCTGAAGTGAAGCACATCATATATTTTTGTCCCTAAGTAAAGTAATATAAAACTTATTTTGAGAATAAACAATATTCATGATGTAATGAATGTATAGGTATGCTAAAGCATTCCCCAGACAGATTGTTTATTATTAAATTACAATCATTTCCAAAGATTTTAAACAGAATAGTCTTTCATTATCATTTTGTTTTTGTCAGTTTTTTTTTTTGAAGCATATGTTTTTGGAATCTAACAGTGAATTAGTTAACACCCATACAAAAATTGTTATGGAGAAACAAAAGAAAAAATTAACATACAAACATACATATTCAAATGGCTATTTTAAACCATGTGTTAAAACATAACTGATACATTTTGAATGTCAGGTTTCAGAGGTTAAATAAATAATATCAAATACTATTTCAATTAAATTGCATTGAATGACTACAAATTCATTTGTATGATGATTCATGGACAGTAGTTTTAGCTGCAGAACTCTGTTATCATGTTAATGTAATTATACTATTATTGCTGTCAATAAAATCTAATCATTGAAAAAAATCTTCAAAAGTAGTCAAGCCCCATTCATACTGAAATAATGAAAAGCTCCTAATGGGACTTAATACCAGTATATTTCATCTGTAAGTAAATCAATGAGTAGAGACTGGATTTCAGAAGATTGTCTTTGAAGAGCATAGGGTAATTTAAAAAGATGTTTATATTGTGTAAATTCTTAAAAACTAGTAAAAAATTAAGATTATAACTGGTACTTTTCTCATTCATCATAGCAATAGAGAGATTTAAAAACTTGTAGCTTTTTGTTTGTTGAAAATCACTTAGGTTATTCGAAGTAACATCTTCCATTTCTGTGATCCAGAAGTAGTTTAAACACCCAAGAACTTGCCTACCAAATGCCTAGACCATTACAAGACTATTGTTATTTTCTGTGCTGTGAAGTAACTAATATAATATTGTTCAAACTCAAATGGCTGCAGGTAGAGTCAATATTTTATGTATATGTGATCTCCATGGTGTTAATTATAAAAGCAGGCAATGAAACACATCTGGTATTTTTGTTTGTCTGTATTATTTTGTTTTGTTTTAACTCAGTTAATTTTTTTATTGCATCAAAACCTGATCCAGGGTTCTAGGAAAATTCATTTTATGTAGTATCTCAGCATTCCACTTGTGAGTTTTTATTATAGCAATTTATACCAAGTTAGTGGAAAAATTTTTTAAAAGATGTGCCTATGCTCATGTATTACAAAAATTAATATTGCTAAATGTCCAATTTATCTAAGCAATTGACAGATTTAATCCAATCCCTATCAAAGTTTTAATGGCATTTCCACAGAAATAGAAAAAACAATTCTAAAATTTTTATGAAACCACAAAAGACCCCAAATAACTAAAACAATTCTGAGAGAAGGGCAAAGCTAGAGTCATCAGATGTTCTTATATCAAACTATATTACAAAGCTATAGTAATCAAAACAGCATGATATTGATATTGTCATAAATATAGACACACAGGTCAGTGAGACAAAATAGAGAGCCTAGAGATAAATCCAGGTATATAAGATCAATTAATTTATAAAAAAAGAGCCAAGAATATATCATGGGAAAAGGATAGTTTTTTCAATAAATAGTGTAGGAAAATATAAACAGCCACATAAAAAACAATGAAACTGGACCTCTGTCTTACACCATACAATAAAATCAACTCAAATGATTAAAAGACTTAAATTTAAGACCCAAAAAGATAAAACTCCTAGAAGAAAATATAGGAAGGAGTAAGCTTTTTGACATCGGTCTTGGTAATGATTTTTGGATTTAACACCAAAAGCAAAGGCAACAAAAGCAAAAAATAAAAGTGGGGTTATATCAAAATAAAAAAATAAAAATAAAAAAATAAAAACTTCTGCACAGCAAAGAAGCCATCAACAAAATGAAAGGCCAATATACTGAATGAGAAAAAGAATATTTGCAAATTATCTATCTGATAAGGGGTTAATGTCCAATATATACATATATATATACACATATAAACTACTACTACTCAACAAGAATGACAACGAAACAAATAATCTAAGTAAAAAGGTACAGAGGATCTAAATTGACATTTTCCCAAAGAAGGCAAACACATGGCCAAGAGGTACATGAAAAGCTCAATATCACTAACCATCAAGGAAATGCAAATCAAAACTACAGTGAGATATCACCTCATACTTGTCAGAATGACTATCAGCAAAAAGACAAGATTTAACAGGTGTTATTGAGGAAGTCGAAGAAAAGGCAACCTTTGTGCACTGCTAGTAGGAATATAAATTGGTTCAGTCACTATGGAAAACGGTATGGAGTTTCCTCAAAAATTAAAAATAAGACTGATGTATGATCCAATAATTCCATTTCTGGATATATATATACAAAGGATAGGAAAACAAGATCCCAAAGAGATATCTGCACTCCATGTTTATTGCAGTATTATTTACAAAGTCAAGACATAGAAACAACCTAAGTTTTCACTAATGGATGAATAGATTAAAAAATGTGATTTTTATACACATACACATTTGGAATATTATTCAGCTGTAAAAAGAAGGAAATTCTGCCATCTTCAACAACATAGATGCAACTTCAGGGTATTATGCTAAGTGAAATAAGTCATACAAAGATAAGTACTGTATAATCTTACTTATAGGTGAAATCTGAAAAAAGTAGTTTCTAGAGGTGGGAGGTGGGGAGTGGGGAAATCAGATGAATACAGTCAATCACTTATTAATTAAGGCTCTTAATTTAAACTGTGCTATATCTTTGTTTAAACACTCAGAACAGTATTGTTACAGAATATTTAGCAACTGATTTGTACAGAATTCATTTTTAAATTTGTTTCCCTGCTTAGTAAAAATAATTCTGATTTTGTAGCTCTGTTCTATTAACCTGTAGACTTTATTCTCATATGTCCTTTATTCCTTTCCCTCTTCAATACCCATATTCTGTGTTTTGTCAAGATTTGGAGTAATTTTTTAAATATTCTTTAGCTGGAAGAGTCATATTATATGATGATTACAGGTGAACATTGATCTCTCACTTGCCATATCACGTCAATAGTCATGTGACACCATGGAATATACCAAATGGGTACTAATTAATGATGTTACTAGTTAATATCAATCATAATGCTATGCAAAAGGTCAACATAAATTATAATGTCATATGTTAATTTGAAATTTTTGTTATAATTCAACAGGTAAGAATTAAACATTTGATTATTATCTTAGTCAGCTCCGGCTACAATAACAAAATATCATAGACAGGGTGGCTTAAACAACAGACATTTATTTTTTCTCACAGTTCTAGAAACTGGAAAGTTTAAGGATGAAGACGCCAACAGATTCGCTGTCTTGTAAGAACCCCCTCTTGGCTTGTAGATGGCCACCTTCTTGCTGAATCTTTACACGATGAAGAGAGAGAAAGGACTCTGGTTTCTCTTTCTCTTCTTATAGGGGCACTAATCCAATGAAGGGGACACCACCCTCATGACCTCCTCTAAGGCTAATTAATTCCCAAAGTCCCTACCTTCTTATACTACCTGATTGGGAGTTTGGGCTCCAACATATGGATTTGGAGGGACATAAACATTCAGTCCATAACAACTTTCACAATAACATACATATAAGAAAGTAAGAAACAATCACCCACGATAGCTGCCAGGTGGTCTGACACTAACAAGCTGGCCATAGTGTTCTGCTACAGAGAATCAAATGAAAACACAAGGTTGTTTTGTAAACATGTTTGTTTACAAAAGCAAAAATCTTTTGCAAACCATAGATATCATCAAATAACTTCTTTTCCAACATAGTTGTATTATTACTTCTTTACAATTACCACTTTAACATAACCATTTCTCCCATTCACTGGATTTAATTAAGATACCTGATTATAGAATTATTTTTATTTTCTGAAGGCACTCAGTTCAGAAAAACAAAAACAAAAACACCACTTTCTTAAACCTTCTCCAAAATCGCCTACCACAGGCGTAATTCTTTTAAAAATAGCATGGAAGACCCTGTCACTGAGACACTTCACTGTTCTCTATAGTGTGAAATCCTTAATGCAGAAAGTAGTAAACCTAACTGTGTTTGGCTAAATGTGTGGCCTCAGTGATCTTTAGCTGAGGAGCACAACACCAATAAATAATTTAGTATACATTATACTATATTATATTAAATTTAGTTTAATACAGAAACAAGCCAATTTTTTAATACTTTTTTCAAGTTAATGCTATATAATGACAAAATTTGCCACTTGTAAGAAGGTCATGTGATATAAAACAGCTTCCAGCCATCGGAAAATACTATTTAATATTTTTCCTTATTTATCCTAAAAAAATTAAGGTTTATTTTAAAATAACAAATGGTCATTTTTATTATAATATAAGGCCAAAAAAATAATGAAGCATTTATATAATCCTCTTGTAAGAACTATAAAACAAAATAGAATAATTCAAAAATAATTAAATATATATTACATTAGCAACTATTTGAAATACACAGTCCTGTAAAAGATATTTTTTCTTAAAATTCTAGTAGCTAAGACATTAAACTGACACAAATAAATAGGTTATATGTTTCAAGTCTCCAAATGAACTACATAAAAAATCAATTTTGGCTCAATAAAGAACAGATGGTAAATAATGTGATTACATTAAAATGACTATGCTACTTGTCACCACATAAGAATAAGCACTGGGTTTCATTTTCTCAAGTCTGAATGTTGCGAACTAGAAAAAAGAATTATCACAAGGGAATGAAACTAAGTCTCATATAATTTCCTTTTATTACCCTCAGAGAAACCAGCATCATCATCATAAGCAGATGAGTAAAACAGAGCACTACAATAAGTCATAATAGAAGATCATTTAGAGAGAGCATTAACATTGTCATTTCCTTTGAAATCCTTGAATGTGAATGAAAACAAAGGAGGTCTAATAAATATTTTAAATGAATAGTTTATTTACTTATCTGAACACAAAAGATCTATTATTCAATGGCTTAAATGACTATGTGAGAGCCCGTATGTTTTAACAGCCCAGCATATTGCTACATACTGCTTCTACAGAGTTTAAGTTATACGCCTTCTAGTCTTTTGAGTTGATCAAAACTCACCAATTACTCACAATTCTAAAAAGAAAAAATAACCATCTCTCAGTAGAGCAAAATGAATATATAATAATGTGCTTTTTTATATTCTCATGGCTGCTTAGAGGATTATTTGGGCTGAGAATTTAATAAAATTTTTAATTATTCTTAGTAGTCAAATTTTAATATTTCTTTTGACTTTTTATTAAATTGATAATATAATCCTACATTTCTAAACTTTTTCTTACCCTGGATCATATACATATTTTTTTTCTTTTCCCCACATTTGTCTCTTCTACTTCCAAAAAAAAAAAAAAAGAGAGAGAGAGAACAAGAGAAGAAAGAGGAAAAAGATACCAATTGAAGTAGCAAATTTATTATGATAATCCAAGGATTTACATTGAGTGAACACCAAAAATGCGTTATATATCTGATTATAATGGTGAAGAAAATGGAAGAAAAGTTAGAGATAAAAATCTCAACAAGATAAAAATAAAAAACAAGAAAGTTGTAAAGTTACAGCTTCACTATTTCCCTTTGTTTAAATAAAATTAAAATACTCTTTCTAAATATGTAATTTTTTCCTTGGCTATTTTTTAGGAAGAAACATTTCTTCAAATATATTAATTAGCACATTGACTTCTCCTTATATATTTTCACAAACACATATTTTTTTTTTATCTTCCCAATTTAAATTCTGGAAACTTTTTCAATTTCTTTCTTTTGTTACTTGTTACATAATTCCAGTTATCACTATAAAATTCTTTCCTGTTTCATCTATTTTAATGTTCATTTCCCTGATCCTTTTTCACTCCTTATGACAAAAATAATAGAAGAGCAAAAGCAACTAGTTATTTAACTAAACTATGAAGACAGAAATTCTGTTTATTAATGTTTACTTAAAAGTGTTCAAAGCAAATACTCTTCAAATCTAAATAGACAGTTCATAAAAGTTTGGTATGGAAGTTATCTTATAGTGAACCCCTATAATCCATAACTAAATGATTTATTGTCATAGATGTTGAGTAGAAATGTCAGATTGCCTTGATATGTAAATTTCTTTAGGGAGTGTCTATATTTGATTGGAGGAAGATGATATGATAAAGTTACAAAGGGTATTTCTTCCTACTCTATATATTCTTTGCAGTTTGGCTAAATTTGCTCTGCGGTCTCCCACCTCCATTACTGGGCTACAGGAATAACCAACAGTTATATAATTGCAAAGAGAAAGAAAAAACATGGCAATTCATATTTGGTTCCTAAAGCTTCCACCAGGAAGAATCACATGTCATGGATACTCACATTTTATTAGCTAAAGCAAGGCATGGGTCTATCTAACTTCATTTAGGCAGCAGAATATAATCTTACCATTACCAAAAAGATATTAGAATACAGAGTGTTTAGCAAATACTTATAACTTTATATAGTATCTTTCATGATTAAAAATTCCTTCATATAAGGCACCTTAATTATATGTCTAAAAGTTTATTTTTTATAAAAATCTATATATTTTAGGACATTTAATATAAAAAAATCCACTAAGAAAGCCCTCTTTTTTATATTTAATATGTAATTCATGCTCACTTATAAAAACTTCAGAAATGAAAAAAAAAGGTATTATAGAAAAGTAAAAGTCACTTTTAATGTTATAGCTAAAAACACAACTAATGTTAACACTTGGTATATTCTAGAATTTTTTTAACATATAATTGTAATATATATATATTTTTATTAATGGACTCAAACTCTTCATACTATTTTTTTAACTATTTTATTTATAAGGCATCTTTCCATGTTGCATGGAATTCTTTTAATAGTTATGTAGCTAAACCTAGTCATGTAGATGGTTTCTAATAACAATAAACTATATAGTAGTGAAAATTTAACCTTCCATATCATGAGATTAGGAGGTGGGCCTTTGGTAAGTGATTGAGTCATGAGAGTAGTGCCCTTATAAAAGAGGCCTCAGGTAGCTCCCTTGCTCCTTCTACCATATGAGGACACTGTGCATCTATATACCAGGAAATGTCCTTTCAGTAAACACTGAATCTTCTGTCACCTTGATCTTGGATTTCCCAACCACTATAACTGTGAGAAATAAATTTCCATGGTTTATAAACCACTCAGTCTATGGTACACATTACAATAGCTAGAATATAAAGACAGTTCTTTGTCTAGACGTTCTAATATGTTCCCTTTGATCTGTTTATCCAGCTTTATACCAATAACACATTTTCTTGTTACTTTAACTTTATAAGTCTCAAAACCAACTAAAGTGAGTTCTTTAATTTAGCTGTTCTTTTTCATTATTGGTTTGTCCATTGTAATCCATTTGCCTTTC
Source organism: Rousettus aegyptiacus (assembly GCF_014176215.1). Lineage (NCBI taxonomy): Eukaryota > Metazoa > Chordata > Mammalia > Chiroptera > Pteropodidae > Rousettus > Rousettus aegyptiacus. The sequence continues at coordinate 73,589,452 of NW_023416307.1, forward strand.
CATATAATTTTAGAAGCAGTTTTTTGAAAAAAAAAAAATCTTTCTGGGGTTTTGATTGGGATTATGTTTACTCTTCAGGTTCTTTGCTGCAAGAGACCAGTCAAGGAGAACAATATATAACCTGTCCAACAGAGAAAAGTGATTGGTCATCAGGATCAGGTAGGGCTAACATTACATAAAGGGGACCAAGAAGTATGTATTTGACACCCATGGGGCCCATGGATTTCACTGATCAATTTTTATGGTTAATAAGTAAGTGCAGCAGCCAAAGCCTGAGAAAGTCAGGGTGACCAGGGACTCTGATCTCTGAGGAATAAGGGTCTGTGTCATATCACCACATAAGCCACCTAAACCAGCCAAGGTGCTAGTCAATGTTGAGGGGAACATGGAATGAGTAACGAAGGATAAAGAACATAAATATCACTTACGTTTTACTGCTAGCTGCTGGGACTGAGGCTGTGGTTTGTTTCACTGTTTTTCCCCTTGTAAATTTCCCCAGATATTCAAAACAGAATTTTGGAGGACCTGCTGCACAGTGGAGCTATACAAAGGCTAGGTTGTAGTAGTTGCTATGGGATGCCATATAGATCCTCATTAAGAATCAAGAAGGATCCCCTTCGCTAGGAATGTTGTCAGCTAAAGTTTCAGTTGTGTTTCTCCCCAGAAATTGCCCTCAGCCAAAGGGTATTGCCTACTCCAAAATAAGCCTCATTTATAAACTGATTCTTGTCGGGATAAAAAGGCCTGATACCTTTGCTTCAGCTTGGAACATATCTGAATGGCAGTTCCTGCTTCACAATCACTTGTCAGAAATCTTGTTAGCAACTATACTGCACTTCAACTTGTTTCTCAACCCTATCCTGCTGTCCATATTCCCCTACATGTGTTCTTCCTTAGAGCACTTTGAAAGAATCTTCCTCCACATATAACTGCATTTCAAAAGACTATTTTCCAGAAAATTAGGCCTGATATGCTCTTCACAGTTATTTCGAAGACTAGTCAAAAAAGTGCAAGAAGTAACATAATTAGTACATTTCTGGCATATAGGAGACAAAAAGAAGATGGTACTTCATTAAAAAAAAAACTATATGTATGTATGTATGTATGTAAATATATATCTATGTGTATATACACACACATAAACTTAATTTACTTTCATTAATTTTATTTATGCTTTTATCCTGATATATTGTCTAAGCATGTCATCAATACCTAAAAAGTTACTATTTCTGTGAAATTAGAAGATTGCTATTTCTACCATTAAGTCTCAAATGTCTTATTTTATTTTTTTAAATTAAGTATACTGGGGTAACATTGGTTAATATAATTATATAATTTTCAGATGTACATTATAACTTAACATCTGTATATTCTATTGTGTGTTTACCACTCAAAGTCCAGTTTCTTTCAGCTACTATATATTTGATCCCCTTTACCCAATTCACCCTCCCCTACCTCCCCTATATTTGACTCCCTTTACCCCATCTACCTCCCCCTACTCTTCCACCCCCTGTCCTCTGGTAACCACTCGTCTATAGTCCATGTCCATAGGTCTCTGTTTGTTTGTCCTGCTTATCTGTTGCTTTTAGATTTATATCCCACATATAAGTGATATCATGTGATTTTCGACTTTTTCTGTCTGGCTTATTTCTCTTAGCATGATTATCTTGAGTTCAATCCATGTTGTTGCAAATGGCAGTATTTCATGTCTTCTTATGGCTGAGTAATAATCTATTGTATATATGTACCACAGCTTCTTTAGCCAATCATCTGTCACAGGACACTTTGGTTGCTTCCATGTCCTGGCTGCTATGAACATTGGTGTGCAAATATTTTTATGGATATTTTTAAGTCTTTGGAGTAAATATCCAGTAGAGGGATTGCTGGATTTGATGGTAGATTAATTCTTAGTTTTTTGAGGAACCTCCATACTGTTTTCCATAGTGCCTGTACCAATTTACAGTCCCACCAGCAGTTTATGAGGGTTTCTTTTTCTCCATATCCTCTCCAGCATTTGTTATTACTTGTCCTGTTGATTATAGCCATTCTAACAGGTGTGAAATGGTATCTCATTGTGGTTTTGATTTGCATTTCTCTAATAGCTAGCTACGTTGAGAATCTTTTCATATGTTTGTTGATCATTTGTATGTCCTCTGAGGAAAAGTGTCTGTTCAGATCCTCTGCCCATTTTTTCATTGGATCATTTGTTTTTTTTTTTTTTTGTTATTATTGAGTTATATGAGTTCTTTGTATATTTTGGATTTTAAGCTCTTATCAGAGGTGTTGCTTGCAAATAGATTTTCTCATTCGGATGGTTGTTTCTTTATCTTGTTGATGATTTCTTTTGCTGAGCAGAAGCTTTTTAGTTTGATGTAGTCCCATTCATTTATTTTAGCTTTTACTTCCCTTGCCCTTAAGGTCAAATTCATAAAATTGTCTTCAAGTCCAAGGTCCTTGAGTTTCATTCTTATGTTTTTTTCTATGCATTTTATTGTTTCAGGTCTTATATTCAGGTCCTTAATTCATTTTGAGTTAATTTTGGTATGTGGTGATATACAGCAGCCTAGTTTCATTCTTTTGCAGGTGGCTTTCCAGTTTTCCCAGCATCATTTATTGAAGTGCTTTCTTTTCTCTACCGTATGTATATTTTTCGTTTTTTTTTTTTTTTTTTTTTTTTTTTATCGAAATTTGCCCATATAAATATGGATTTACTTCTAGACTCTGGATTCTGTTCCACCGGTCTGTGTGTCTGTTTTGCTGTCAATACCACGCTGTTTTGATTACTGTTGCTTTGTAGTATAATTTGAAGTCAGGCAGAGTGATGATTCCAGCCTTGTTCTTTTTTCTCAGGATGACTATGGCAGTTTGGGGTCTTTTGTGCTTCCATAAGAATCTGATGTTTTTTTGTTCTATTTCTTTAAAAAAATGCCATTGAGATTTTGATGGTGATTGCATTAAATCTGTATAATGCTTTAGGTAATATCGTCGTCTTAACTATGTTGATTCTTCCAATCCAAGAACACAGAATATCTTTTCATTCCTTTGTACCTGCTTCGCTTTTTTAGTTTTTTAGTTTTCATTACATAGGTCCTTCACTTGTTTTGTTAAATTTATTCCTAGGTATTTTATTTTTTTTGTTGCAATTGTGAAAGGAATTATTCTTTCCACTTCTTTTTTTGACACTTTATTGTTAGAGTATAGGAACACTATGGATTTTTGAACGTTGATTTTATATTCAGAAACTTTACTGTATTTACTTATTGTTTCTAGTAGTGTTCTTGTGGAGCGTTTAGGGTTTTCTAAAGAGAGAATCATCTCATCTGCAAATAGTGACAGTTTGACTTCTTTGTTTCCTATTTGGATGCCTTTTTATCTTTTTCTTGTCTGATTGCTCTCGCTAAGACCTCTAATCTTATATTGACTAACAGTAGTTGATAGTGGACAGCTTTGTTTTGTTCCTGATCTTAGAGAGAAGGTTTTTAGTTTTCACCATAATATTGGCTGAGGGTTTGTCATATATGGTCTTTGTTATGTTAAGGCACTTTCCTTCTATACCGATTTTGTGTAGTGTTTTGTTTTGATCATAAATGGATGCTGTACTTTGTCGAAAACTTTTTCTGCATCTATTGATCACATAATTCTTATTTTTCAATTTGTTTATGTGATGTATCACATTAATCGACTTGCATATGTTGAACCATCTCTGTGCCCCTGGGATGAGGCCACTCGATCGTGGTGTATAATCTTTTTAATATGTTACTGTACTAGGTTCTTTAGTATCTTATTTATGATTTTTATATCTGTTTCATGAGAAATATTGGTCTATAGTTTCCTTATTTTGTGTATTATCTTTACCAGGTTTTGGTATTAGGGTACTATTGGCCTAATAAAATGAATTGGGAAGTATTGCCTCCTCTTAGATCTTTTGGAAGAGTTTGAGGAGAATAGATATTAAATCTTCTTTTAGTGTTTGGTCGAATTCCATGGTGAAGCCATCTGCTCCTGGACTTTTACTTTTTGATAGGTTTTAGATGATTGTTTCAATTTCCATACTGCTGATCAGTCTATTTAGATTTTCCAGTTCTTCTTGATTCAATCTAGGAAGGTTGTATTTTTCCAAGTACTGCTTCATTTCTTTTAGATTGTTATATTTCAAATGTTTTATTTTATAGATTATATTGCCACCAAACATTTATCAGTCCTAAGCATTTATCAATTTCTTCTACATTGAAGAAATTTACAAATACAAATCCATATTTTCACCCTGAACTTATGAGATAGGAACTATTACTGCCCATATTTTACAGATGATGAAACTGGCACATAAAGAGTTCTATCTAAGTAACTTGCTCTTAGACAAACACTTAAGGAATCTGTCTTTGAACAAACATACTAGATCAAGCGTCAGCAAATTTATTTTCTGTAAAGGACAACAGAATATATATTTTAGGTTTTGCAGACCACATAGAGTCTGTGTCACATAGTCTTTAAAAAATATTTTTACTACACTTTAAAAATGTCAATATCTTTCTTAGTTCTCAGGTGACACAAAAGAAGACAGTTGGTTAAATTTGTAATACCAGCCATATTTGGGAACCCCTGTGCTAGACCAAGAGAAACTACTTTCCTTGCCCCTGATTACTCAAATTATGCTAGATTCTGGAGGAGAATACTCTAAACTTCCCATTAAAAGTTCTTTGTACGGAATTATTTGTTGTTTCTGTAAACCAGAGATAATAATGTTATTGAATTGCCTTTTGCTTATTGTTATAAAAATAAACTATTCAAGTAGAATATGCTACAATGCAACTTGAAGTTTTTAAGAGTTAAAAATTAAATGTTTAAAACTAATTTCTCAAGATAAAAACATAAATATGAATCTTAATATTCAACTACTTGGTTACATAGGTGCTCTTATTTAATTTAGGGATAATTTGATATTGAAAACATAAGACATTTTATAATCTGATCTTATGTCTACATAGAGATTTTTAATAAGAAAAATCAGTAGTCCTTCAAATTAAATGCTTCAAGTACCATTTTCAATTAGCAATAACACTCTATAAGTGTCCAATTAAATCTCAGTTAAAAATTTATTGGAAATACTAAGTATGATGGAATGTCCATTAGGTAAGATGTAATACTTCCACAGTTTGAAGATTCCTGCAAGGAAAAATAAGTAGTTTTATGATCAGAAAAGTATATTTTGTTTTATGAATTTAATTTGTGCTAGGCATATGAACCTTGTTTACTGCTAATTAATACATAGTAAACTGAAAGTATAATTAAATGCATTTCTATATTTATATTATATATTTATATACACATATATACATACATAGTTATATATAAAAATATACTTGCATATAGTTATATAGAGTTTTACAGTGGTATATGTATATTTTTAATATATATTAATAGAAAGACAATTACAAAGGTAAGAAAGTCTATAGTTAGTTATTTGGCACAATGTGATTCATCTGTGAACTATGTCAGATAAACAGCAGTAATTATTTTGCAGTAATGTAGTTAAGTGGTTATATTAGCCTGTATTAAAAATAATATTTTTATTAAAAAATCAATGTTAAATAAATATATAATACTGTGTTTGGGGAAGTTTAGAAGTCATCTAGTCTAACCAAATATCTAAATGAGTCCTTACAATCACTTCCTCTTGAAAATTCTTCTATAGTCCAAAGAAAAATAATTAACTGAAAAACATATTCTGTAATCCATAAGGAGGGTATTAAATGCTGAAAGACAGTAGAGCAATCCTACTCCCTTCATAAGAGTATTTCCTCCAACTTCATTACCAATATCTGGTAATGTTGGAAAAATAACAAAAGAATAAAAAATATCCATTTACATCTTTATTAATCGCAGTCTCAGGAGTTGATGTAAAATCCATGCAATATTAAAATTTTGATCAATATTGTGTCATAGCAAGATTCATATTCAGGGAATTGTGAAATTCTGATTCTAGGAGTTCTTTGTAGCTTCATTACATACACAAATCCCATCACACCTGCTTGATGAATCATCACGCATACATTTTGACAAGTCCTAAAACTCCCTAAATATTAATTTTTCATCTGTGAGAAAATGATATGAGATTAGAGGATCTTTGTGAACCTTTCCAGCTCAGAATTCCCAGGGATGTAGTTCTGACTTAAAATGCATAAGCAAATTTCTAATGGAGAAAATTCTCGTTATTTAAATGAAGGTGACTTGTAATTCCATATGAGCTCCTAAAGAAAAGCTGAACCTCATTAGCTGTGCTTCCTGCATCATCCTGATTAGGTCTATACAGTCTTATCTAAAGAGGCAAATAGGAGTACCTTATCTGAAGGTTAACTCATGACCTCCACATCTGAGGAGCTTATTGACAATTTAGGTAAAGAAAGTTCTGTTTGGTGACATCTGGATATAACATTTTATTTTAATTATATTTCTTTTAGCATAAACTATGAAATGCACATTGTTAAATATAACTGTTATTCAACTCTAGGCCTCTATTTCTGTAGCCCTGAAACAATTACAGCCCCTAATACTTCATTGGTGGCTTTTAATACCCCCTTTCGCGTTTTTCTATCTGGCACTTCTTTATGTGAGTCTAATTTTCTATCTTTTTAAGGGCAAGAAATTATATTTAGAAACATAGTTTTGAAATTAAAATGAAATTCTCAGATAATGCTTTTAATCAACTCAATCCTATATCATGATTAATGAGAAAAGCATAACATCAAGATTTATGTGAAAACTATGAAAGTCTTATTGCAGTATTAAAGGGTTAAATGACAGCTACATGGTAAATTAAAATAATTTTCCATAGTACTCATTCTCGAAATATCTTTATTAAACAAAATATGACTCTCAATTTATATTTGGCAACCATTTTAAAATTTTCCATTTCTAAATTAAAATATTTCATTGATAAGAAAAAAATTTAAATCTTAAAATAACCTTTTTTAAAAGATATAATCAAAAGCATTTCATAAACTTTACCTAGACTTTCATACGATTTTATTTTAAATATTTGCAAAAGTTTGCAATCTTTTGCCTAGACTATGTTAAACATTTTTCCTATAAGATCACAATTTTCTTGATTGAAATAATGTAATTTATGACATCTAAAAGGGGATATATTTTATTCAGGAGTATATGACTTTCTTCTTCTTATCTTTTGGTGCCCATTATAATCAGACTCACTGGTGCCGTCATTTATAAAATATTTATAAACCTCAAAAGGAAATTTTGAATGACTACCATGAGAAATTGTCATTCAAAAAAATCTAACTGATTATTAACCCCATAAATGGGGTTTGAAATAAGATAATGGCCAAGAAAAAAGATGTAATTTCTCCTAGCTACTTTTCATTAATAATTTTTACCAATGGAATATGTATAGAACGATAGAAAATGGTACACAAAGAAATGTTTTTCATAAAATATTTTAATAAAGACAAATATATGGTTACAATAGTTTAATGGAAAGTTTTATATTTTAAATGTTTTATTATTTTAAGGAACTATATAGAAATTATGTAAAGAACATGGATAAATATAACATTAGTATGGTACCTGCTAATATATTAATATGTTATATAATTATTACATTTTATATATATGTAATATTGCTAATATAATAATAGAACAGATTCTAACACATACAACCAAATTACTTGTATCAAATAGCCTAAAATAAGATTTGAGATGATGTTGTAAAGTTGTGAACTATTTTGTTTCTATGTGTGAAAATAAAACTAACATATAACAACTTATTGATTTATGTATTTAAAATAAAGTTGTTTGGATATGGATAGAAGGACAAAAAAGAGTTCAACAAAGGAGAATTATCAAATATTGAAATTTGGCAACACCAGACACCATGTACAGGAAATTGGTACTAGGATTAGCAGGTTGGCAAATTCAAGGAGTGATCAAGAATTTAGACTCCTAGACTCCTAGGAGTCTCGGTATCACAGTATCAAGACTCAGAGGAGTCTGGTTCCTGGCTACAAACCTGTGTTATTTTCAGGCCCAACCTCAGACAATCACAAAGCTTTTCCCTGACAGGCTTCAGAGGGGAGAGCTGTCCTCCCTGAAGAGAGTTGCACACAAGGACTCAGGTCCCTCTGATTGGCCATGCTCTTATGCACGTCTGCATTCCTTGCCCAGGTGCATCCATTTGAAGACCTCTTTGTGGGAGAGAGGAAGCTCTTGGCCAGAGGCCTCACTCAAGCACCTCTGCCTAGGCTTCCTCAATAGAGGGGAGAGAACTTTGAAGACATTCTGCATGCTGACTCAGTACTTATGGTTTTCTGCTTCTAGTTTTTTCTCCTTTCCCTTTCCCTGGCACCCAGGTTTATGAAACCACAAGAGCCTTTTGTTTAGGGTTCTCTCTGAAGTGAAAGGATCTTTATTACCTGCTTCTCCTGATCCAATTGAACCTTGAGCTATGCCATGGGAAAAATAAAATGGTGAGGAGACGGAGGATGGAATTGGCACTATCTCCAGTTTATTTTCTTGCCTATTTTATTGAAGTGACTAAAGACATGACAGTTATTTTTATTTTGGCTTGTTGTCTTAATCATCTACTCCAATACCTGGCAGTTCAGTTTCCTTCAACACAGCTGAGCCTTGAAGAGGCATCTAGCCAGAAAGTTTTTATCAAAAAATGTATTCTAAATTTGGAAAATTTTAAATAAGGTGCCTCAGAAAAATAAAGATATAAAGCTCTGATTATTATATATTTGTGCTTTAGAAAAAAGAAGCTTGATACTAGAGCAGCAGTATATTCATCGATGAAGCAGATGCTACTAACATGTCATCTATCTCAATACAGGACTGATGACATAGTATATAAGACCACAAGAAGAGCTAGTATGGGACATAAAGTCAGGATGGGAATAAAGGGAGGTTTCTTTTCAAATATTTTTTAATTGCATAAAACCATGAGAAACAGAACAAATTAACTTAGGAGTCAGTATTAATACATTTAAATATAGACTTGTGTTTTTCAAATACCAAAATGATCAAAATATATTTAGCACCTATTAAACATATTTCCTTCTGCAATATTCTTTGATAAACATATCTTTATGGGCAATGTTTTCTTTGGTTCTATATGAGAATTTTAGAATCTCGTGAGTAAATTCTGTTGTGTTACTTTGAACTGTTTAGAAATTAACCTACCCATATGTCTTATTTCTCATGTCATAAACAAAACACACACAAATAAAAAATTTAACTACTAGACTAGATATTCACAAGTATTTGAGTATATCCTTTCTTGCTGGTTGGTCTTCTTCATATTGTAACAGAATTTGTACATAAAATCAACTTTAAAACTAGATATTTTAAGTTGCCTTTTAAAATCAATCTTAGCCAAATGGTATCAAGACACACAAAAAAAGACAAAGAAATAGTGGAGTAGGAAAAAGATTAAACTGATAAATTCTAGTATAGTCAATAAAATATGTCCTTATTTTCAATTTTTTAAAGAGTTTACTGAGAAAAGAAAAATAAAATAAGAAAAGAAAAGCTAGTGAAACACAGAATTCATTGCACCTATTGATATAAATTGTAAGTGAACGAGTGGCACTAGGCAGAAAAAAAATTAACATTATTTACCTTTTTTTTCTACTAGTCTGATGATAGAATGAAAGTATAATGCATGGGTTATAGGGTGAACTAAGATTAATTTAATTTAAATAACTGTTTAAAAATTAATTACTAAAATTAATATTGTCATAAAGTGTCCTGAGGAATTTGTTTCCTGCCTTTCTCTACAGCCTGGTCTTTTATATTCTCTTGCTTGGTCACAGTGGCCATCCTCAAGTCTGCTATGCAGCTCAAGCAAATCTGGAATTCACATGTCATTTAACCCAGTAATTCCTCTCTTAGTCATACAAACAAAAGAATTTTCGCCTGGAAATCAGTGGTAGGCAGAATTCTAAAATGGTCCCCAAAGATTTCTTACCCCTTAGTGTACATGACAGCATAATCCCTAGAACTGTGAATTAAATAATGTTAACACCTTGATTACATTGTTATTTGGCACAGTTAACCTTAAAAACAGGAAAATAATCTAGGTGAATATAACTTTATTACAGGAGCCTTCTAAAAGAAGAGGGTTGTCTCTAGTCGGTCAAAGAAGAAGTCAGAAAGGTCCACTCTAGCTGGCCTGAAAGAAGGCAAATATGTGTGTTATGTACTTTGTCCAACAGTACATAGGAGCTGCCTCTGGGATGCTGGTTGAAGGCCAGCAAGAAATCGTGAATTTCAGCTCTAAAGCCACAAGTAAATGAGTTCTTCCAACAAGCAGCAACTACGAAAAAGAATCGGGAGCTCCAGCTGAGAACTGCAGCCCTGGTCAACATTTTGACATTAGCCTAGTGATATCCTGAACAGAGAATCCAGCATTACAGTGACTTGACTTTTCACCTATAGAAACTTCAAGAGAACAAATTTGTGTTGCTGTAATGTTTGGAGCAATCTGTTATGTAGCATAGAAAATTAGGGAAAGACAAGTGAAGAGCCCCATAATGTTAAAGACAATCGATGTGTGTATCACTAGAGGAAGAAAAAGCAAAATATAGAATACCTCCAAGTTCTATGTAGAAATTTCAGACTACAATTTCACAAAGAAACATGGATTATAAAGTGTGAAGTGGAAAAAAGTTTTAAAATTGATACATTAGTTTATGTAATATAAAATATGTTTTTTGTAAATTTAGAGACTACATTTTACAAAAACCAAAGAACTTTAAAATAAAATTTATGAACAAAAGAGGGAACATTAAACATTTTAGGATGTCTGCATATAATCAAGCATTTTGGAGTTGGGAATCCAAATAAAGGAATAAATCAATAAAACAAGACAGGGGCTTTGAGAAGATCAGCTGTAATAATGAACCATAAACTAAAAGATTATGATTAACTCAGCTTCCAATACATGAAGTGGGGATAAGAGAGAGTCAAAAAATCAGAAGTCTTACCAATTCTTTTCTTTATGATTTTACTCACACCTCTGAAAAACTCCTACTTGGTCGTAAAGATCAACTTAAATTCCATGGAGTGGCTGTATTTCTTTTGCTTTATACTAAATTTCCTCTGTTTGTCAATCATAGTGCTTGAAAAATATATTTTGAGGGAATTAATGATTTAAGGAATGAACTGTTGTTGGCTAGAACAACTCAGTGAAGTTTCCATTTCTTTCTAGAAGGAAATGATTTTTAAGCCTCAAAATATGATCATAAGAAAATGATTTTCATACTCTTTCTGTCCTCTACTTTTACCTCTGAAAAACCTTCCTCTGACTGACAAATCATCATTTTGAATCTGAACTTTTCAAGGTGTAGTTAGTAGAGTCATTGTTTAATGACACTAACACCCATGTATAGTCCTGTTTTGGCTCTCTGTCTTTTCTCTATGACGGCAATGAATTTGGACCTAAAAATAACTGCTGCAGGTAATTGTGTTTAAAATTTAACATATATTCCTATGAAACTGTTTCTAAATCTGCTCCTTTTTATTTTATTTTCCATTTCTTTACAACGGCACGTTGTTTTCCTCTTGCCGAGCAGTTTCCTCATAGATATTTATATCCTTTCTGTCTGGACTTTACAAGAGTTCGGAGCACACTAGAAAATATGTTTCTTCTAGAAATAATGATTGAATAAAAAAATTAAAGGATGTCTAACTTATATAGGTGTTTTTATTTAAAAATTCTGTTATAGTCTATGTAAAATCACTCAGTTGATCAGTCTATTATTTACTATGCCAGGAATATTTTCAATAATATATTTTTCTTATTTTTTTAAATTTAAGTTGTACAGATGCTCCTTTCCTCCACACATAAAAATCAATCAAATAATGTTTTAGATTAAACAAAATAAAAGAGAAAATCTAGTTTACCACTGGGCTCCCCCCCCAAAAAAAAAGAACAGTTATTTTATTTCTTATTTAGAAACTTGAATACAAATGAAAATCAGTACAGAAATAATGAAAAAACTCAAAAATTACTTTTTTAAAAAGTAAATAAGGAGAAATATAACTAAATTTATGGCATAACATACAGACCTCTTTAAATCCTAGGAAATGACACATTTCCTTTATAAGATGTTTATTTTTCTTTCTCAGTAAATCATAAAAAGCAAACTTAAAAAAATAAAATTAGGCAATCTTCAGAAGAAAATAAATACGATGTATCTAGTTTAAAATATTCTGTATCTAGTTTAAAGCATCCTAGAGCACTTTAGAGCACTCTATATTTCTACCACATTAGAGATTTCAAAATGCTTACAAATGCACACTAACACAGACAGAAATTCATTTTTTAAAAAAATTGAAACCCGAATGAGGAAAGAAACTATTACTAAGTAACTGCTCTGCTAAGTGCTCTATGTCTGTGTCAATTAATCTTCCCAGCCACCTTCCCCCTTATAGATATCCTCAACCACATTATGAATGAAAAAAAAAAAAAATGAGGTTCAAATTATTTTATTTGTTCAAATTAAGGGGAGATAGAAAGTTTCAAAACCACCATTTGACTAAGAGGTACATACTTTCCTCTTTTCTATTGTTCATATCTTAGTCTTTCCTCAAATCATGCATTCAGTCAACAGATGTTTAAGTAGCTACTTTGTTTAATGTACTGTTCTGGTCACCAGAGTGGCAGAGGTAGTGAAAAATTCAATTTATAAGCTTATCTCTCTCTCTTAAAATTGCAGAAAGTTAGGTAATTCTCCTTTATTAATTTTCAGGTTCTCTCAAATTCAATTCCCTCTTCTAGACAAATACAACCTCCTTATAGTCAGAAAAAATGCATAAACAGGTACATAAAATTAGTTTTTCTTTTACTATATAAATTTTATTCACACTTTTAAGGTAAATCAGATGGTTGTCATTAAAACACCTAACTCTTCCACACTTGTGGGACAGATATGAATCATTCAGCACCTCTCTAATTTATTTCTGAAGATAGCCACCCATTACATAGCAAGCCCTCTCTATTATTCGAAATGTTAAAATACGGCTCAGAAGGCAGCTGGGCAAGGGATTTTAGACTGTAAATTGATATGGCTTTTTCTGTTGTCCAAATTGTTTTGAAGTTTTAAATGAAATAGAAAAATAAGAGCCAGTTCACTTTTAATAGAATAATAGTTAAAAACCTACCGTATCCACCAGATTCTATTGCCAAAAAGCCTTGTGACTTGTTTCTCTATAAATCATCCAAGTGAGACATCTTGTTCAGCACAAAATAAGCACAGCCCAATGATCTGATTTTAAAAACGACCATAAGTCAATTACATGATTTATTTACTTAAATTGTGGTTTTCAATCATGCATGAACAATAAATTATTCACCTGAAAATTTGATAGGAAATTTTTATATTATAAGCTAAAAACCAAGTTTATATGAAATATATCTTTAGACTGTAAATTTTGATTCTAGCTAACCATGGCTTGAGTAAGAAGCAAATCCAGACAAATTTCTTTACTTTCATTTTGAACCAATTGTTTAGTTCATTTCCAGTTAGTTAAGCATGAGGATCCATATTACAACTAAAAATAAGCAACTTAATTTCTAGATATAAAATAATTATATATTGTTTGCATCCTCAACAGTGTTTATTTTTCTGTATCAGTATTATTTTGATTGAGAATGTCCTTTAACACATTACAGTGCCACAGATATCTCTATAGCTACGTAACAGAAAAGTATAACGATGACAGAATATTTTAAAAGTAAAAAATAAAATGAACTTTATAGTACTCCAGCAATCACTTTCATAATATTAAAATGGTTAGCCACATGTAGAAAATCAAGTTTAGGACTATCCTGACATCTCTCCTTCTATTGGAATGTATAAAAATGCATGTAAAATTTTTCCAGATGAGCTAATTACAAAAGGCAAAGAAGAATTTATAAATACACACTGTGACCTGATAATAAGCAACCAATTAAACTCATAGCAATTAAATTTAATATCAGAGTTTCTGTTCCCTCAATTTACAACTAACCGAAAGCTAATATATGAACCTTCAAGCTGCCAGTGCATTTTCCTATATTTTAAAAGCAATGTCTTTGACCTTATATTGATTTATTTATTGCTATTTTTGTGGTTATTTATTTAGCATTTTATTTTTCAAAGCATTTGAGCCATTGCTTCTGTGTACACATGCATATATAATTATTATATATCTGTATGAAAATTAGGTTGAGGCATGCCTAAAGCAAACTTCTTCTATATCGCCGAATGTTCCAGATCTCATAAATACTATTGATTCATATTAATAAACATATTTTTAAATGTCACTTCATCCACATTTCTTTTATGTTTCTTTTCTATCAACTTCAAATTTTGATTTCATAGATATATAAGTACATATCCACATCAGTAACAATTATATCATAATTCAGTATTTTTTTTATAAATGAATAGTGATCACCGTTGGTGAACTATATTGTAAGAATAAAAACAGAAAGTGAAGTATAAAGACAATATTTTAAACAATACCTAACATTATTTGTCAAATTAATTTTATTTGATGGTCCTGGTGACAGCGGTGGTTGTAGAAGTAGCACTAATATTAGTAGTTTAATAATTTCATGTGGAAAAGAAAAATGAAAGTAAAATAATAATGAAGAAAGAAGTAGGAAGTGTGGAGAATAAGAAAAAAAGGAGGAAGGAGAAGAAATAGAGAAAAAAATATACTTTTTAGCAAATCACCTGAACACAACACTGTTTCCGGTCTTCTTCTAGGGGACCTGAACTAAAACAGCTATAAAATGAGTACAATGAGTAATTGAATTTTGAATTTTTTGTAAAAATCAAAAATATTTAAATTGTATCACTAAAAATAGAAAGGGTTTAAAATGAACATATGTTCAAACCAACTTAATTTTTTCTGCTAATACTAACTTGGGTGTTTTGTAGCTTAGTGTGATTATGTGTTTCAATAGTTTAAAGATAGAGAGACGGTTGTTAGTTTTTATATTATAAAACACAAACTCTGAAAATTATAGGAACATTCATGGAAATTGAGAGTAATAAAAAAGTTAGTGATAATTATATGGCAACAATAAATTTTAATTACTAACATATAAAGATAAATTATTTTAAAGATAGTTATGTATAACATATGCATATAATAGAAATGACTAGATCTGTGTTCACACCATTAAAAGAGCCATGACTCTTACATAAAACTTTATTGCACATATTTCAATAAGAAAAAAGATGAAAGTGAACTTGCCTGCATATGGAGATATAAACTTAAAAAATTTTCCCCTTAATTTCTAATTTTAAAGTTTTCGTAATTTTTTAAGCAAACATCTTCAAAAAACATTATTCATATTTGCATTGGGTACAGTCTATTAAAATTATTTGGACGTTCATAGTTCTATATTCTTTATTAAGAAACAGTATGATATGGTTCACACAAATTAGTTTTAGCCAATAATAGCAAGGAAAAGAATTCAAATTCTTACTAGAATTGTGTAAAGAGAGTAAGCATACAAAATTATTTACCCTATGTAATAAGGAAGTCCAGGGGTAATGCCAGCTTCAAACAGCTCGATCTGGAATTCAACATACTATCAAGACAGTATTTCTTTACGTACCTTAGCTCTGCTTCCCCAATCCTCATTCCAACCACTTTGACCTAATTCTTCAACTGTACTGTTTCTATTCAGCTGTAAAAATGGTAAAAGGTGGCACCCAACATATTCTGTTGGGTAAGCAATTCTGTAGAATGTGTGTGCCTTTTTCCTACAAGCTCAACATAAACCCATATTTATTGGCTCAGAAGGTTACATAGAGGTCTAATCACCATATCAAAAAGGATGTACGTACCTAACCTAATTTGAACCACAACTATTAAAAGATGGAGAAGCTCTATAAAAAGAAGAAAAAATTGACATCTCATAGATAAAAGGAAAAGATATCCTTGATAATATAAGACCTAGGAGGTCACCAGTTCAAAGTCCTATCTTAAAATCATCACATAATAGAGTGTTCTCACATACCCAAGAAATTGATTGGAAACCAAGCAGAAATCACAAAGGAGAAATCCAGGAAATAAAAGAAAATGAGTCAATGTAAATCGACTCTTCCTAATTTGTTGTGCTCAGTCTAACGAAGAAAATGTGCAATTGAGTGAATCTGACAAGACTAAAGCAGTTTTTCTTTTCTTTTAAACTTCTAAAATGACACTCCTTTATCAGCTCTCTTAATCTTTAATTTCACTTTTATCTTTATGTACATCAATGTTGATTATAACTTACCTATTTTCAAACTTAGAACATTTATAACAGAATGTAAGATTATTTATTTTATAATATGGATGATATAAAAGATTTTTATTCATGTTAATTTATATTTTATTTATCAATCTTTTTATCTATTTGGCCAATATGTGTTTATCAATTGATTGTGCGGTATTGGAAACTGCAGTATTCTTAATATTATTTATAGTTTATTTTTTCTTAAAATTTTTTTCAAAAAATATTAGAAAACTTCTATGAAAACTTTGAATTGGGATACAGTATAACTTTGTCCCATGTTAAATACTTGAAAATATATATTGGTCTCTGCCCCCAGTTCCTGTAATAGAACTACTGAATCCCTTGTAATTTCCTAAGTGATAAGAGCACTAAGAGCATCTCTTGTTTTAATATTTGTTCTTTGACCCCAGTTCCTCACATGGAGCTTCTGAAAGTCTTATAATTTCTTGAGTAATAGGAGTGTCTTTTTTTCTAGTAAGGTAATTTTGAGTGGGTTCCTTGGTAGTCCCTGGATAAAGGCTGATTACCAGAAAGACTAAGCAATAATTAGAAAGCTTGGAATTTTCAGCCCCCTACCACGCACTTGAGAAGAGAAAAGGGCTGAAAATGGAGTTAATAACCTCTCTTGCCTATGAGACAAAGCCTCCATAAAAAACTGAATAATATTGGGTTTGGCAAGTTTTCAGGCTGGTATGAATATGAAGAGCGTGAAAGAAGCTCCCGCACCCCTTCCCACACACCTTGCCTTGTCTCTTTCATCTACATGTTAAACTGTATCCTTTAACATATTCTTTTTATAATAAACTGGTAAAAGTAAGTAAAATGTTTCTCTGAGCTCCATGAGCTGCTCTAGTGAATTAATCAAACCTGAGGACAGGCTCGTTGGAATCTCTGATCTACAGCTTATTGGTCAAAAGCCCAGGTGACAACCTGGGCTTGTCACTGGCATCTGAAGTGGGAGAGGAGGGCAGTCTTGTAGGACTGAGCCCTTAACCTATGGGATCTGACAATATCTCCAGGTAGATAATATTAGAACTGTGTTAAGTTATAGGACACCCATCTGGTGTCACAGGGAATTGTGAGGGGGAAAAACCTCCACATATTTAGTGACCTGAAGTAAAATGTTTTGTGTGAGTAGTAAATGAGGCTCACAGGGATGAAACACACTATAGGGAAGAACTGGATTTTTTCCTTACATAAAGAGTCAAAAAAAAGAAACCCTGAGATTTTCCTTTTTATCTGCAATTTCAGTTTGTATATAAATTTAGAATTTCCCCATCATCTTGGAAAATGAAGAATTGTTTCTGGATGTTGCACAACATACTTGAACAGCAATCAATCAATAAAATTTTTACCATTAGATTTTATACCTTGAAAAAGTCATTTGATTTCTCAACCTCTTCAATTAAAGGAGCTGGATATACAAAGTGCATTACTTCTTATCTCTAGTTTTAAAAAAACAGACTCAGTAATTTACCTCAGCTCCTGCTCTTTTAATGTTCTCTGCCTTGCTTGTTCCTCAAAATTGCATATTCCAAATATAGTCTCATGGGTTTAAGTTAGTTCTAATTTTTAAAAGAATCTTAAAATTCATATCCCCGCCTGTCCACTTATTACTTAAAATAAAATGATATTTTCTTAATGTGAATTTATTGGTTCAGCTACTAATTCTGGGGTTTTCGCTGAATCATTATTATTTTTTTAATCCTTTCTTCCCAAGCAAAAGTCTGACCAATGCACTTGCATTTGGTGTTTAGACCATTGAAAGGTATAATATTCATTATATTATCATAATCAAAGAACTATGATAAGTACTTTAAATAAATTATCTTGTGTAACTTTCCCTATACCTTTTCAAAAGTAAATTGCAAGTGAGGAGTTTGACTATCATATAAATTCATTAAATGTCAGAATAAAAACTCAGATGTACCTGAGTAAAATCTATGCTCTCTCCTCAAACCATGTTAACTTCCAAAATTAAATCTTTTATAATACTACATTTTCTGTTCCATTGTTGACCAGATTTTTACATTGCCTCTCCTTAGTTTCTGTTCCATTACTGACTAGTAGAGGTCTCTCCACTTTCTGGGAAACCAAATGCCTGCCTCAAAATCCTGCCTCTGACACCTGATCTCCTTTCTTGCTTTCTCCATCCTGAAAAGTGAAGAGGTGTGTGGGAACTTGACCCTACTACTCCATCAGTATTTCTTCTAATGCTGTACTATTACTGATCCTATGGGTTCCCTGTGTCTGTGCCTCTAAATCTTGAATTTCTGAATCCTACGGTCTTTGGATCCTGGGATCAGCAGCCATACCTAGGACTCTTTTGTGTAGATTCCTCCAGTTCTCAAATAAAATCTTTGCAAACAAGTCTTTGACTCTTTGGAGGCATCACTCTTTCTTTCCCATTTCAAGGTGTAGGCAGTCTCCCCAAATATACCCATATTTAATCTGACGATATACAAACCCAAAAAACATTTTTGTTATTTTTGGATAGTATTCTTTTATAGTTAACTACCTAATCCTTTCTTTATTTCTTTTAGTTTTTGTTGTTGTTGTTGTTGTTGTTGTTGTTGTTTTTGAATGTTTTCTTTCTTTCTGGGATGAGAAAAATATCTTCACATTAAGAAAGGTTAAAAAATGCATAATATATAATTATAATAATAAAAAAATCCTTTAGCTTTAGTGCTTTTATTCACACTGATCTTTTTCATTTTCTTTGTACTATTTTATTACTTGTGATATAATTGTAGATAAAATATGTAAAAATTACTTTTATTAATATCAACTTTGTCCTATTTTAAACATAGGCATTACTTAATGTATGCACATTATTTTAATCTTGCAATAATATTCATATTATTGGAAAGGTATAGGGCCAATGTTAAGAAATTTTCATCTGAGGATAGTGGAATAAAACGTGATACTAAATTGTCTAAATTGTGCCTTTCCCTAACTTCCATATTGCTACGGTAGAAATAGGTTTGTTTTG
Source organism: Rousettus aegyptiacus (assembly GCF_014176215.1). Lineage (NCBI taxonomy): Eukaryota > Metazoa > Chordata > Mammalia > Chiroptera > Pteropodidae > Rousettus > Rousettus aegyptiacus. The sequence goes on from NW_023416307.1 coordinate 73,608,738, forward strand.
TAATAAGCAAATAATATATAATAATGTTTCAATGTGAAAAACAAGATATACATATGAAAGTACTTTTTGAGAGAATAACTTCTTATAATATATAGCAATGTTTAGGATTAAATAATTATGATGTAGCAAACACTTTTAATCTGAATTATATATTCTAGTAAGAGAGAGAAAGACATAAAAATATTTGAGCTGCCTTAATAGATGATGATGAAAAACTATGTAGCTTTGCAAAGAACATTTATCATCATTAGTAGTGAATCTTTATTCCATGCACCTTTGAATATTCCTTTGGGATTTTTTTTTAAGTAAGTTTATTTTTATATTTTCTAATAACCATAATGGAATTCACGGGACACCACAGAATGAATTCAAGATAAACAACAACAGCAAAAGTAAAAAAAGAAAAAATAAAAAAATAACTTTCACTACACTATGCCACAAACATAAGAGACATATATTTTATATCACACTGATAATCACATATTGAACAAGGCATGTAAGATCTTGAAGAGTAAACAGCATTGTAGAACAGCATGAATGTGAAAATACGTGGAAAGTTCACACAACTTAAAGACTGCATGGTTCATAGGTTTAATATAATACGGTTTTGTTGCTGAAACATAGACTTCTAGTTTGCATATATAACCATCACCAATAATATTAACTGAAGAAAAAATTCTAAGTTTTCAATGAGGAGAGAGGTTTAGTTTGCATAAGGTGAATTTAGGTTGCTGATGGGCTTTTAAGAGTAAAGAGATATGTAATGGCCGGTCAGAAATATTCTTCCACAATTTAGAAAGAAACTGAGAGTTATAGATTTTAATATCTATAAGAGTATTTTTTAATCCATAAGTCTAAATTTACCCAATGAGACACTTAGATGATAAGAAAAGAAAGAAAATGCCAGCATCCTGAGAATTTAACAGCAGGAGGAAGAGGAAGAGTAAACAAAAAAGACTGAAAGTAGTCTTTAGTCAATGTAGAAACTATTTCATCAACAATCATGTCTTAAAATTGAAAGAAAAAATTTCAGGGACAGAGATTAACAATGTTTTTATAGGCAAAGTGGTTATAAAATTTTTGTTATTCCATATGTATATGTTCGCTGTTTAATCACTATTAATAATTTATATTTTACATTAAATATTACCAAAGTAGAAATAATACAGTCATAATTGATATGTATTTTAGATAAATTTTTACATCCAAATGTTAGAAGACTCTAGGGGACTTTTTGGTTCCTATTCCTATTGGAAAAATATCATGGCTAACACCTACATATAAAATAACTTTTCACCCAGGAATACAACCAAAACTTCATCTCCTACTACCAGAGATTCTCTCAAGTGAAAAGCTGGGCTCAGAATTGATATTCTGGTGTCATTAGTTTGGGGCTAATTGTACTATAGTGGATCTCTGAGACAGAAACTATACTGGGACTCTGGGAGGCTCAGCATTATTTTACAGGAACCAAAAAGATAGATTCAAGATGATAAGTTTTCAGGATCAAATCAAGTTTTATATATATATATATATATATATATATATATATATATACACACACACACACATACATATATATATATACATACATACATATATATATATTTCAAAGTTATCTAAATATATATTTGTTTTAATTAGCATGAATTAGAAAAATTTGCTTTATAGTTTCAGAAAACTAAATGATGTATGGTTTGCTCAGACTTGTAGCCACGTCATGGGTATTCTACATACAGTTTTAAATCTGTTAGTGATAAATCCTGATAAATATATGGATTTGGAGAATGTAATTAGTAAGAAGCTTTTATATAGTAAAAGTCTCTTGCTTTATTCTTCATTGCTATACTGATATATTTAGAAAATTAACATTGTACAATTCTGTTGAACTTAACTAAAGCCTTGGCTTAACTACTGTTACTAAAATAGAAAGATATAGGATGATCCAAATGAGCGTTTACATCCTTGAATACCAAAAGTAAGAAACCAAAGAGAATTATCAAAAAGAATAAAAAAAGATTGATTTTGATGACCTTTCTTCTTTTTGAGATCTATAATAAAAATCAAAGCTTTTTCCCCCCTTCCTCTTTTACTCGAGGCTATCTTATAAGAAAAGCAATTAATATGGGAAGATTAACAAAATATGGAGCTTTGATGAAGAAAAAATAGAATAGAATCGTAGAAAAAGTATTTCAATAGATGTTACACATATACATTCTCAAAGGCTACTTTTTCTTTTTAAATGTTATTTGCATTGATTATTTCATTCATTAATTATTTTATGTATTCATTTACTAATCATTTATTAAAATTCTTCTACTGCCTAAATTACTCTGAGTTGTGCAAAGCCTCAAAAGGGATCCTGTGGGAGACTTATGTATACATAATTCAAAGTTTTTCACCATGTTCGTCACTTTCATGTGACAGGCATTCCCTGTCACAGGACCACAGCCTTTTCAGATACTAAGAACCCCAATCTCTGTGATAGACATACTTATGCTAGATTGGATAAGTGGAAAGAATGTGGTTGCCACATAGTTCACAGGGCTTAACTGTTCTAGGGACATAAGTGGACAGAACACTGGTTGAAAGAACTCTGTGTGCTGTAAAAGCAGATGTTGATAGATGCCCTACATGTGTCATTTCAGACAGGCTATTGGCATGTTCACTCTAACAGGAACAAAGGGTCTGCTGCCATTTGCTCAGGAGCCATGCTGCTCTGTGACCTGGGGCTCAGTATTGTCAGTGTGGGCTTCCTTCACTCCAAGGGCCAATTTGGATGTTTCTGTAGATCCTAATCCACTCTCCTTTCTCTTGCACTTTCAAATAACCCTGACCCTGTAGGGACTAGGTACATAGATTGCTTTCTCTCTACTTTCTACTCAACAAGTTGTTATGGTATCCCCTAACTATTCTGTTTTCTTTGGCATTATTTTTTTTTCCTGCAAAATCAAAATTTTCAGCTTTTACAAATTCCACCGTATATTCAAAAACTTTTCTCTAATGTTAAAAAAGATGATAAAATCCTGGATATTTATTATTTCTTTCTATTTGACTTCCTGATAAAACAATTCTGTTTCTCTGGGGAGGCAATGTAAGTGTGTCCGAACAACTGCACCTATGTTAATTCAGCTTGAAAGGCATTTGGAGTATAAGTGAAGTGGCTTTGACTGTCAAAATGTCTAGGTCTTCTATTGGCATTTATTGAGTAAGAGTAAAGAATTCTAAAAAGGTCCAAAAAGAATAGCTCCCCTGGGGAAATGTTGATAGAGAAGGGCCTACTTATAGGAATTGTAGTAAGGAAATACAGTAGTAGTGAATATTTTCCTAATTATCATATTAATTTTAGTATAATGTAGAAAACTATAGAGATCATTGTAGATATGATAATTTATAGAGATTTAAAAAAGGAGAAATTCACCTATTGCATCTAATACAATAGTGGAAGAACTCATGGAAAGTATAAATTTAGACCTGCTGTTGGTGAATATAGGGTTTTCTTATTATTCTGTACTAGGTCAATGATGAGAAACTAAATATGCTTTGTAAACATATTTTGCAAAATGCTTATTGTAGGTGCTCTGTAACTCATAATTACATGCACAAACAATAAAAAAGAATAAATTTGGGGTCATATGTATACAAATAAAAGGTTTCTAAGTTTATGGGACATTGAAAAATGTGTAGCATGGTATTTTAGAAAGCTATTCTTTTTAATCAGCCATTTAGTTTTCTTACCACAAAATGAAATACTATAATTTTCTGTTACTGTTATATTTTCTTTTTTATTTCTTCTCTTTTGATTTCTAATCCTTAAGAGAAGATAATCTAACTCTTTTTCTGAGGTTAGCTTCTAGGCATTGAACAGTTAATTATTTAACTCACTGTTCCTCATTTACTCCAAAATGTTTAAATAACAATAAAACAATGTCATAGCATAAGTTAGATTTGAAATTGTCCAGAACAGAGCTTTATCAATTAAAGAAACATTTATAACCATTAAAAAATAAGTGAGGTGGAAATTGCACTTTTAAGTAGGACTGTTAATAGTAATTCAGTTGACAAGCAAGCAATAAATTCTTTAGAAGACAGAATGTGAAAATAGTTTTTGTATTTTTAGACAAAACAATCTTTCTATTTGGTTATGGTTTCAAAATACACTGAAGGAATATTTTTCCTAATTGTATTATCCTATTTTATTTTATTTTTTTAATTTTTAATTAAGTTTATTGAGGTAACATTGGTTAATACAATTATATAATTTTCAGGTGTACATTATCATTTGACATCTGTATATTCTATTGTGTGTTTACCACCCAAAGTCCAGTTTCCTTCGGCTACCATATATTTGATCCCCTTTACCCACTTCACCCTCCCCCTAAACCCTATATTTGACCCCGTTTATCCCATCTACTACCTCCTTCTCTCCTATCCCACTAGTACACTAGTAACCATTTGAGGTCAAATTCATAAAATTGTCCTTAAGTCAGGGTCATTGAGTCTCATTCCTATGTTTCTTTCTATGCATTTTAATGTTTCAGGTCTTATATTCAGGTCCTTAATTCATTTTGAGTTAATTATGGTATGTGGTGATATACAATAGCCTATTTTCATTCTTTTGCAGTTGGCCTTCCAGTTTTCCCAGCACCATTTATTGAAGAGGCTTTTCTTTCTCCACTGTATGTTTTTGGCTACTTTGTTGAAAATTATTTGTTCATATAAATATGGGTTTATTTCTGGACTCTCGATTCTTTTCTACTGGTCCATGTGCCTGTTTTCCTGACAATACCATGCTGTTTTGATTACTGTCAGTTTATAGTATAATTTGAAGTCAGACAGAGTGATGCCTCCAGACTCATTCCTTTTTCTCAGGATGGCTTTGGCAATTCAGGGTTTTTAGTGCTTCCATACAAATATAGTGATTTTTTGTTTTATATTTTTTTAAAATGCCAATGGGATTGCGATGAAAATTGCATGAAATCTGTATAATGCTTTAGGTAATATGGTCATTTTAACTATGTTGATTCTTCCAATCCAGGAACAAGGAATATCTTTCTATTTTTTTTGTATCTTTTTTGATTTATTTAAATAAGGTCTTATAGATTTCATTATGTAGGTCCTTCACTTGTTTCGTTAAATTTATTCCTACGTATTTTATCCTTTTTGTTGCAATTGCAATAGGAATTAATTTTTTTCCACTTCTTTTTCTGACACTTCATTATTAAGTATAGGAATGCTACAGATTTTTTAATGTTAATTTTGTATCCAGAAACTTTACTGTATTTGCTTATCATTCCTACTAGTATTCTTATGGAGTCTTTAGAGTTTTCTATGTCATTTGCAAATAGTGACAGTTTGACTTCTTCGTTTCCTATTTGGATGCCTTTAATATCTTTCTCTTGCCTGATTGCACTCACTAGGATCTCAAATATTATACTGAATAAAAGTGGCATTAGTGAATAGCCTTGTCTTGTTCCTGATCTTAGAGGGAAGGTTTTTAGTTTTTTGTCATTAAGTATAATGCTGGCAGAGGGTATGTCATAGATGGTTTTTATTATATAAGGTACTTTCCTTCTATACTGATTTTGTTAAGTTTTTTTTATCATAAATGGGTGCTGTATCTTTTCAAAGGCTCTTTCTGCATCTATTGATGTGATCATACTATTCTTATTTTTTGATCTGTTTATGCAGTGTATCACATTAATTGATTTGCAGATATTGAACCATCCCTGTGCCTCTGGGATGAAGTCCACTTCATCGTGGTGTATAATCTTTTTAATATGTTGCTGTATTCAGTTTGCTAGTATGATTTTTGGATCTGTGTTCAAGAGAGATAGTGGTCGATAGTTTGTGCGTATGTGTTATCTTTACAAGGTTTTAGTATCAGAGTGATATTGGACTCATAACATGGGTTGGGAAGTATTGCCTCCTCTTGAATTTTTTTGAAAGAGTTTGAGGAGAATAGGTATTAAATCTTCTTTGAAAGTTTGGTAGAATTCAGTGGTGAAGCCATCTGCTCCTGGACTTTTACTTTTTAGTAGGTTTTTGATGATCGTTTCAATTTCCATACTGCGGATCGATCTATTTTCCAGTTCTTGATTCAGTCTAAGTACTAGTCCATTTCTTCTAGGTTATTAAATTTGGTGTTATATACTTTCTCATAGTATTCTCATAAGATCCTTTGTATTTTTGCTATGTCAGTCATAATTTCCCCTCTTTCATTCCTGATTTTGTTATTTGTGCCTTCTCTTTTTTCTTTAGTGAGTCTAACTAGGGGTTTGTCAATTTTATTAACCTTCTCAAAGAACCAGCTATTTGTTGCGTTTATTTTTTTATTTTTTCTATCTTTTTTTTTGTTTTGTTTTCAATTTCGTTTATTTATGCTCTAATTTTGATGATTTCTTTTCTTCTGCTGACTTTAGGCTTCATTTGCTCTTCCTTTTTTAGTTTTTTTTTAAGATGAAGTGTCAGATTCTTTATTTGGGCTTGTTCTTGATTTTGAAGATTGACCTGTAAAGATATGAACTTTTCTCTTATGACTGCTTTTGCCATGTCCCAAAAGGTTTGATACGTTGTACTATCATTATCATTCATTTCTATGTATCTCTGATCTCTCTTATTATTTCTTCTCTGACCTAGTTATTCTTCAACAGCATGTTGTTTAATCTCCATGTATTTGTGGTTCTTTCTGATTTCTTTCTGCAGTTGATCTCTAGTTTCAAAGCATTATGATCAGAGAATATGGTTGGTATGTTTTCAACCCTCTCATATTTGTCGAGGCTATTTCTGTGCCCCAGTATGTGGTCAATCCTTGAGAATGTTTCATGTGCACTAGAGAAGAATGTATAAGAAGCTGTTTGGGGATGGAAGGCTCTGTAAATGTCAATTATGTCCAGTTAGTCTAATGTGTCATTTAAGGATGTTATTTCCTTATAGATTTTCTGTTTGGATAATCTGTCTATATCTGACCATGGGGTATTTAGGTCCCCTACTACAACAGTGTTTTTGTTTGTTTCTCCCTTTAGTTCTGTTAGTAATTGCTTCATATATTTCAGGGCTCTCTTATTGGGAGCATAGATATTAATAAGTGCTATATATTTTTGGTGCATAATTCCCTTTATCATTATGAAGTGTCTCTCAGTATCTTTCTTTACCTTTTTCATTTTGAAGACTATTTTGTCCAATATTAGTACCACTACTCCCACTTTTCTATGAGTGCCATTTGCTTGAAATATCATTTTTCACCCTTTCACTCTAAGTCTACATTGTCTTTGGAGCTGAGATGTGTCTCCTGAAGGCAGTATATGGGCTTTGTTTTTTAAATCCATTCTGCAACTCTGTGCCTTTTTATTGGTGAGTTCAATCCATTTATGTTTAGGTTCATTATTGAAATACGAAGTCTTTGTATAGACTTTTTATCTTTTTCTTTCTGGTAGCTCAGTATTTCCATTGCCTCCTTGCCCTTGTGCTTCTGTTTTCTTTATTTTGGTTGGCTTTTGTGCTATTTGCCTCTGGTCCTTCTTGTTTTATGTTATATGCAATGGTTCTGAATCTTTGGCATGTGGTTACTGTTATGAATATGTAAAAGATAATTATATATACAATTATCCATTTTCTTCTGTGTGTGCCTTATCTCCTTTGCGAATTTGGATCTTTGAATTCCCTCCTACTTTCCAGTCATTGTTATCCCAATTTGTTCCTAGGTATGCTGAATGTTCATTACTATCTTGTTATAACAATTCTCTTCTCATTATTTAGGCTTATAAGGGTTGCACTCTGCATCTATTTGTTTGTTAGTCACTTTACTCCTATTTATGTATTTTTTATTTGTCATTTTGTTTTAGGCGAACCGACCCCTTTCAATATTTTCTGTAGTGCAGACCTTGTAGTGGAGAATTCTCTCAATTTTTGTATGTCTTTAAAAGTCTTAATTTCTCCTGCATATCTAAAGGAGAGCTTAGCCGGATACATTATTCTAGGCTGGTCAGTCCTTTCACTTAACAGTTTAAATATTTGATTCCATTCCTTTCTGGCTTGTAAGATTTGCACTGAGAAATCCGATGATAATCTAATGGGTTTTCCTTTATAAGTTATCATCTTCTTTTTTCTGGCTGCCCTGAGAATTCTGTCTTTGTCATTGATTTTTTTGTAACTTTAATACAGTATGTCTTGGTGAAGGCCTTTTTCGGTTGAGATAATTGAGTGTTCTGTTAACTTCTTGAATTCCAAACTCCAGCTCATTCCTTAGATTTGGGAAATTCTCATTCACTATTTGTCTGAAAATGCTTTTTAGTCCCTGCTCCTTTTCCTCACCTTTGGTAATGCCCTTTACTCTTATGTTTCCTCTCCTGCTGATATCAGCTAGTTCTTGCATTTCTCTTTCATTATTTTTCATTCTTTGGTTTCTCTCTTCTTCCTTCTGATTTATTTCTAGATTTCTGTCTTTAATATCACTGATCCTTTCTTCCACTTGGTTAACTCTATTTCTCTAGCTTGCGATTTCATTTTTCAGCTCTTGCAGTGTGTTCTTCATCTCCAGAAGTTCTATTTGGTTCTTTTCGAGGGGTTCAGTCTCCTTACTCTGTTCATCTGGTTGTGTTTTCAATTCCTGAAATTGTTGATTTGAGTTTTTTTGGATCTCATTGAGTTTTTTCAGAAGTATCGTTCTAAATTCTCTGTGATTTAAGTCATATATTTTTATGTCCGTAAGCTTATTTTCTGGAGATTTTTCTCTTTCTAAGATACCTTGTCACCTTGGTTATTCATGATGTTTAATGGACTATATATATCTGCCTTGGCATTAATGGAAGTGCATTCTACTGGTTTTCCAGAAACATTTATTATATAAAGATCTCTCTTTAGCCTGTTGCAAAGAAGGAGTTTTTCTTTTGGTTTCCAGTAGATGGAGTCTAAGCCTCTTGGATCCTTGCTTTATATAGAGTCTTAATAATGCTTTTCAAATTTTCTTGTAGATATTTAATCACACTCACTACCCTCAGTTTCAGTCCCTGTTAGTGTCAGTGACAATCTCGGCAGCATTTGCTCAGATTCCTTGGAGCTCCACGGTGATCGGTCTTGGAAGATATGAGTGTGGGGCCCTCTGGCTTGGGGTTTGGGGGTTATGGCTCAGCCTCAGCTTTGCAACCAAGGCTGGCAAAAATCAACTGTTGTTCCTCTTTCGTCCTGCCCTGCTTCTCTGCTTTCTACCCTGATAACTGGGCCCTGAAGCCAGCCAACCACGGGGAGTGCACAGCTCTCCCAGGCAGGAATGTTCAGGCAACTCACCACATGAACTCACTGCTCCTTCTCTCCTACCCCTCCTCCTGCAGGACGGTTCTGCAGGTGCAAGAGGAAGCTTCTTTATTTCTCCCAGTCTACCACTCAACACCAAGTTTCTGACCTATGGTAGCTCTTATGCACAGATCCCACACTCAGACATGCTGGTGTGCAGTTTGGGTATTTGTCGTTGAGTTTTAGATGTTCAGCTTATTGTTGTTTCAAGGGGAGAGATCTGGGGATGTCTCTCACTTTGCCATATTTCCAAAGATCTCGTATTATCCTATTGTAGCACATTTGAGCAAACACGGTAAAATAGAAAAAGAGAAAAAGTCTATATATAGCATATGTAAGATATTATACTATAGTTTTTTGTATTACTATCGGAAGTAAGGAAAATTAAAAAGAAGCCAAAAATTACAATGCTAATGGAAGAAATGACAATATGGAGACAAAGGTGGATTTCTACTGAAAATCAAGATTCTCATTCTGGCTGTCAGTAACTGCAATTTTCTCCACTTTATCAGCAACACTTGATTTTTCTTTTCTCTTTGATAATAACTTCTGACAGGTGTAAGCTGATAACTCATTATGGTTTTGATTTGCATTTTCCTGATGATTAGTGATATTGAGCATCTTTACACATGCCTGTTGACCATGTGTATTTCTTCTTTGGAAAACAATGTGTATTCAGATTATCTGCCCATTTTTTGCTCATGTTGTTTCTGTTATTGACTTGTATGAGGTTTTTATATATTTTAAATATTAACCCTTTATTAGATATATAATCTGCAAATAACTTCTCCCATTCAAATGTTGCCTTTTTCCTTTGTGTAGGGTTTTCTTCACTGCTTTTGAGTTTGATGTAATTCCATATGTTTATTTTTGCTTATGTTGCCCTGGCTTATGGAGACAGATACAAAAAATTATTACCAAGAATGATGTCAAGGAACTTATTGCCTATATGTTTATAGGAGTTTTATGGTTTAAGGTGGTCTTACATTCAAGTTTTTAATCCATTCTGATTTAATTTTTGTGTATGTTGTAACATAGCGGTCAGTTTTTCTTTTGCATATGGCTGTCCAGTTTACCAGACATCATTTATTGAAGAGATTGTCCTTTTCCTACTGTGTATTCTTGCCTTCTTTTTGTATATATATATATATATATATATATATATATATATACATATATATATGTACATATATATGTATATACGGTCAATTAATTTACACATTGTTTATTTATGGGCTCTCTAGTTTCTTTCATTAATCTGCATGTCTATTTTTATGCCAATACCATATGATTTGATTAATATAGCTTGGTAATATGGTTTGAAATCAGACAGTGTGATGCTTCCAGCTTTGTTATTTCTCAAGACTGCTCTTGCTATTAGAGATCTTTTGTGGTTTCACACAATTTCAAGATTATTTGTTATATTTCTGTGAAAAATGTCATTGGAATTTTGATAGGCTGAATCTGTAGCTAGCTTTGTGTGGTATGGACATTTTAATACATTCTCCCAATCTATAAGCATGAATATTTCTTCTGTCTTGTTCAATTTCTTTTGTCGGGGTTCAGAATGAGCCATCTCAAGACATCCCTCAATGGTATGAGCTAAAGGCAAGTTTAGTTTCAGACTCCTCAAGAGAAACCTCTGCCCTTTCCTTTAACTACCTAGAAAAACTTGAATCAGAGTCCTCGTTCATTCATAATAAGAGATTATCAGCAATAACTTCTTTTGACCTATCTACAGGGCAGGGCAAACCTCTGTTTACTAAACATCTATTCTTCTTATGCTTCAATGGCCCTTTGAATCTCCCAAGGTGCACTACTTCACCCCCAGCTCGGGATGTCTTATATAACTTAATCCTCCTTTCTATCTTTGAACCTCTTCTATGTGTGGGGGGTCTCTGACTCTCTCATGTATGTGTGGTTCCATATACATATATGTATTAAATTTGATTATTTGCTCTTGCTAATCTGTCGCATGCCTATTTGATTATTAGATGAACTGAAAGAACCTTGAGGATTGGAGGAAAGTTGTTCCTCTCCCACATTTTTATCAATGCTCTTTCATTTGGAAAATATTCCTTTGTTTCCTTATTTTTCTTGATTCTCTGTGTAGCTATCTCTCACAGTATTGAAGAAGTGGCCTTGTGTAGGAAGTGAAACTTATTTAACCTTGCACTGGCTCTTGATTGTGTCTCTCACTTTTGTGATTATCTAAGCAGCCTGATTTATTTTCAGTATGTTTCAGTATGTGTTAAGACCTTCGAGTGGGAAAGGGATCTCAGTAGGCACCTAAATTTCAAGCTGATTAGAAGCTAAATCCTTAGGCAGCAGCGTTTAAGGTATACAAATATACAGTTTTGTAGGATTGCAATTGTAAACCCTGCTGGCCTCCAACCCAGGAGATCTGGAGGTGTTTTCTTGGCAACAGTTGCAGAAATTGGAGTTTTAGATCAGAGTGTATGACCTCTTTTCTGAGAGGTAATGGAGAGCTGTGGAGAGACCAAGGGCGAGCACAAACATGGTGCCTCCCAGCTTATGTTCCCTGAGAGCGCTTCTGTGTGGTAAACTGGAAACCAGTCTCTAAGGCTGAAGCTCCAGGACTAGTAAAACAGCCTTTCTCACCAGAAGACTGGAGTGTGTTCCAGTCTGCTGTCTGTGCAGTGCCCTGGGGGGTGGTACCCTGCCAAGAACTATCTCTCAGATTGTTTCAGACTTGTGCGGTCCAGAGCCAGGCAGTAAAAGAGCATCCTGTGTGTGGGCTGCTCTCACCTGCTAATGTTGAGAGCAAGTGGGGACAAGGTACTGTCACCCTTGGCTTTGGCAGGGCTGTGGGCATGCCCTGGAAATGGAGTCTTAGATTTTTAACTATTGTAATTTTACTATAATTTTATTAAAGTTGTTACACAGTAGTTTTGATATCTGAGGGATCTTGATGAATAAAAATATTGAAAATAAATATTAGTCAACTGCAGTAAATATTCATATATATTTTTAATTTTTACCTGTTAAAGCACCTCTTTCTCTGAGACTCAGTTGCAGATCCTTTTATGTGTGGCAAGATGGAGTGGAAGAGAAGGGGTGTGAGTGAAGTGATAGGGTGCTAACCCCTAGCAGATATTTTAAGAGGTATTGTGTATTTTGGGCAGATTCTGCTTATTCTTCTGCTACAAGAGCTTCTCTTTGACCCTGGAGCTTCTCTTTGACCCTTGACTCCAGGATAGGAAAACTTGTGGAACACAGTAGCCCTCCTGTTGCAATATAAGTAATGTTTGTTACTGTGACCCATTGAGATTTGAAGACTGTTTATGATGGCAAAGATGATTCTCACAGCCTCGATTTCTTACATTATGGCAAGAAGGTCCAGTTTAAATTATATCAATATCTCCCTCAACTACCACTAGAAAGAGCAACAGAGAAATCATTTTTTTGAAGATTTTTCTATTTCTATCCATACGAAAGTGAACAATGAAAGTTTAAAGCACTGACAGTTAAATTAATAAGTAGAAATAGGACACACATAATACCCAAGGCAATACAAGATTTGCCTTCCCTTATGTACATGATATATTTTCATTATTTTTTCAAATATTGTCTAATTTTCTTTTATTTTTCTCCTAATTTTTTCTGTGGCTTTTAAAGAAATAGATGCTAAATTTCCAAATATTTAGGATTTTTCCATACATCTTACAATTTGTACTTCTTAATTTAATTATTGATGATAAGAAATATTTTAAACTTTTGAAATTTGTTTTATGGCCCCAGGTAAAAATATATATTGGTGAATGAACAGCATGTGCACTTGAAAAGTGTGGATTCTACAACTGTTGTGTATAAAGTCCTATAAATATAAATTAATTCAAGTGGTTGAGTGTGGTTCATATCCTTTAGATCTTTACTTCCTCTCCTCTGTTTTTCTTACTGAGTGGAGTGTCAAGATCTCTATGATTTTGAATTTTCCCATTTCTTCTTAAGTACTTTTAATTTGTGGTTCATGTATTTGTCACCAGTTGCTGATATGAGGATTCAGTGGTAGACATTTTGACCATGACTTTTGATAATTTTCTTATTTTTCTTTTCTTATGTACCTGAAATGACAAATATTATGTATATGAATGTACATATATACACATATATACAAATAAATATATGTATATGTATTAAAGAGAGTTATATAGATATTTCACTGAGTGCATTTTACTAAAATTAAATTATTTCTTAATTAATTGATATTGTAATAGCCTAAATATTTTATTTTTCTGAAAGGAAGGCTTTTTTTTCTGACATTGAGTTGGGATTGAAAACATATTTCCAAATAATATTCATCTTTCAAAATAATGTGCTGTTTCCACTTACTATTTATCTCAGTAAATGCTGCTAGATGAATATGACTTAATATAATAATTATGTTGTGAAGCTTTGTGTCATATTATAACATTGCTTTTGGAATACAGACATGCCTGTAGAATTTCTTATTTGCTGCTTTATAGTGTTATTTATTGTTGATACAGCCACAATTGAATTTAAATTTAGCTTATGTTACTTCTTGATAAAAGCATACAATTGTGCATGTGGTTCATGCATAGTTCAAGTAAAAGATTGAATTTTCAAAATATTTTCTATGAAGTACTATTCAGCAATCCCAGGAAATGTGTTTTCAACTGTGATAGTATATTTATGTAAGCAATTTGGATTTATTGCCTCTGCATATAAGCCAAAAAGTGCAAAATTTTATAGACAATTAATTATACTTGACTTTCTGCATTTTCAAAAGTATAATCTAGTAATTGTTTGCTATTATTTTATTATTTTTAGATTGACTGTTATTATTACACTTACACAAGTTAATAAAAAGGTTTTATAAACAAATTGATTCAAAATATTTTTATATGTGAAATCAATGTTGCATTATATAATTTACTTTCTTAAGACATTACAAAATGATTTCTCAGTCAACACTGCATTTTAAAAAAATTTTATAAGCCCAATTATTTTTTATTCTTAGATTCAAGAGACATAAAATTAATATGTCAAAATACTATGAAACTTTTAATTTCTTTATCTATCTTCTTCAGACATATAATTAATTTGGGAACAGCTCTTGCCCATGTGTCTTTGAGTAGCCCCACGATATAAAGGTCTGTCAAGTCCGTCTGCCAAACTCTCTGACCTAATCTCACTTAAATTATTTCTGAATATGGGTTTTTGAATATTTTTAAACAAAAACATTAAACTTCAAATTATAACCTATCACTTTTCTTATGGATTTAAAGTTTTTATTCAGAACTTTCAAAATTACAAGTGGTATTTAGAATTGAGTTATTGTTTTTTCATCATGATCCTTAATACCAAGAGCAAAGATTTTCTTCTATATTTGATTTCACTAATATTTCCTGTTGATTTGGCATCATAATATTGAATCACTTATAAACACATCCATTCGTGGAATTACTAACTGCTGACTTACCTTTCATGATAATAATAAGTGAACTAATCTGAAAAAATGCCAAGTTTGAGGTCTATTTTTCCAGGTGTTCTGCCTTAGTTAATTAAAAAGAGAGAGGTGCCCTTCAGATCTTAGATAATAAAATTTAGCTTTCTTGGGTTAAACAATAATCGAATCACATCAAGGGACCAAATAAAAATATTTGGACCAAGAAGTACAAAGCTGCTATGAAACAAGTTAATAAAAACCAAAGAATGCTTGTCTGAGTTTGCATTAAAGGATAGAAGGTGGTGTTTGGAAAAAGTTGTTGAGCTGCTGGAGTATGTAAAGGTTTATGCAGAAACGGGGATGGTGACAATTCATGAGAGGGAGTAATTTGTTTATAGTATACCTGAAACCTTCTTTATAAGTAGGAAAGATTTAAAAAAACATTAATTTTATTTAAAAATAGACAAAGTCATAATTTCACTTAATGCACTCATAAGAGATGATAAATGCATATTCTGCCAAAGAAACAGTTTGTAGACTATTGATAAATTTTGTCAATCTTCAGAGAAGTCTCCTAGAAAATTTTCCAGGATTTTTTGAGCTAAGATAAAATTATGCATTTTTGAGATTATTTTCAAGCTGAAATATGTTTATTCTGAATTTAATTTTCCAATGTGAATTTAAATAACAAATAATCACTCTGGAGGTTCCAGTGGAGGAGAACATTTTAAAGATTATTTATTTGCCATTTAAGCAAATAGTTCTTTGAACAATATTCAACATTTGACTTTCAATTAGCAGATCAGAAAAAACTGAAATAAAAAATCTTTAAGTATTTTAGCTTCATAATTAATTATTACAGCTCCAGGTAGAACAAAATGTCTAAAAATATTTAATGATAGTAAAAAAAAAACCTCAACTGGATTCCAGTTCCAGAATCAAATTTATATCCAAAATCATGATAAATCTTAGACTTACACGTAAATCTAGTTTAAAAAAACAATTTAATACAAATAGAAAAAAACTGTAATTATACATTTTAGCAACTTTATTTCTTTGCTTTTGTTATTTTTTCCTACTAAATTAAACTTAATAGACTTTAATTTAGGACCTTCCTGTAGAGTGAAGTAAGTTTTAAAATAAACTAACTTATAAAAGATAATGTGCTCTAAATTTATCCAAAGGCATAAATATATTTATATTATTCTAATGTAATTATGTCAACTGTGTTACAACATGATACAAAACAGGTTAATGACAATAAAGTTATTGTTAGTGATGACTATTTTATTTTCTGTAAAAATTCCTAGAAGATCATTGATTAAAGTGATAATTACTAGCATTTCACATTAAGTGCAAGAACATTTATAACATAAAATGAAAAAAAGAAATACTCCAAATACAAATTATTTCTATCTTACAAACTAATAAAGGAAAATGACTTTCAAATCATTGTAAGCCCTTAAATTACTTTTCAGTGTCCACTTCACACAAATTACATTATAAGTTCATTATCACTAAGACATATGCCTGCTAATTGCAATATTAACATCTAGAAAATAATCTTTTAAAATTCAAGATAGAAATGTTTTGATGAGTTACTGTGACTATTCTGCTAATGAATAATGTAAGTCTAATGGTTTCAGAGAAGTGTAATTTCAGTGTAGATTAGATGATAAGTAGTAAAACTTTAAAAAATTCTTCATAAAATACTTTTTTTTCATTTTTGCAAATTTAAACCTATTCCATTTCTCTTAAAATTGACAAAATTAATTTAGATTTTCTAAAAACTTATTTGTACTGTTCCTAAAATGTTTAGTGATAAAATTTCTCTAATTGTCAAACATCATTTTTTAATTTTATAAACATATTGCTTATAAACATAATGTAACATTTTAAATATTAAATTAAAATATATTACATGTGTGTCCCTAGGAAAAAAGCAAATATTTAAATTTTCCCATTTATACTTCTAAGCAAAACTGGAAAATGCCATTATCTAATATTTATCCTGACATAATAATCTGTATATTTTGGAAAAGTAATTGGTAACATCAATGAAACAACAAAAGTTTCTTCTTATTACATTTACAGTCTAGATATATATTAGAAGCAGAATGTCAAATACCTGTATCCATCTTGGTGTAATATTAAGGAAATTTTTGGAAGATTCTTCAAAATTTCTTGCTGGTTATGTTGTTAGAGTATATAAAAATTCACTATAAATGGGTGCATTGTCATTCAATATAACATTTTTTTCCCTAAAAGATTTTATCTGTTGCTTAGCAGCATCCTCAATGAAAGATACGTATTACTCAATTTTTAATCTTTGACCTCAAAAAACAAATACATCAAAATTAAGAATGTTTTTAAATTGAAGAATGTCATGGAAAAAATTGATAAACAGTTGAATAAATGTGAGAAGACATTTTCAATGTTTAAAACCAATCAAGAATTAATTTCTAGAATATTCAAGGAACTGTTGAAAATCAAGAAAAAAACGCTACTTTAAATGAAAAATTATACAGATATGAGTAGGGAATTTTCAAAAGCAAAAATGAAGATGTTGACAAGGTAACCCAAATTATTGTAATAGTAGGATGAAGAGTGGGGTCTTCCAAAAGATATTTTTATGTCTTAACCCTTAAATCCTGTGAATTTCACCTTATTAAGAAAAATAGTCTTTGCAGATGTAATTAAATTAAGGATCTCCAGATGAGACTATCTGGGATTATCTGAGTGACCCCAAGATCCAATGGCAAGTATCTAAATAAAAGAAGAGAAGACACACCCAGAGCAGAGGTCCTGTGAAGACAGAGATTGAAGTAATACAGTTACAAACTAAAGAATTCTTAAGCTACTGAAACTGAAAGAGGAAAGGAAGGATACTTCACTAGAGAATTCAGAGGGAGTGTGGCCCTGACAACACTTTTGATTTTGAACTTTTAGTTTCCCAAACTATAAAAGAATAAATTTGGTTTTTATAGGTAGTTCCATTTGTGGTTATTTGTTATGGGAGCCCTAGGAAACAGAAGCAGTCGGTAGTCAGAAAAATAATTTTAAATTAGCAATTACTTTACATATGATACACTGGAAAATAATATATGCATTCATATATAGTATAATGTATGTATACATATACATATATATTTTTACAAACACATATACATATACTTATTTAAGCTACATACTATGCAAGAATATGTTCACATAAAATATAAACAAAAAACTAAATGGTTTTCTGTATACTAGACAAATGTGAATGGATTATGAGGAAGCAAGAAATGAACGAACCAATTTTTATAACTAAAAGAAGCCTTGGACACATCAATGAAAATAAATATCAATGAACAACTGAAGATTGTAAATAATTCTAACCTGTACACCTCAGGTCTCCTCCCAAAAAATTATTCATAAAATATATGTAATTTATGAACCCCTCAAAGCTTTAAAGTGTATAGGTTATGGATACAGATACTAAATAAATATTTTCTTGGCTTGCAAAAGCTTATAATCCAGTGGAGGAAAAGGACATATAAAAAAATATATCAGGGAATAAATTCTGATAGGTGTGCAGGCAAGGCACTATGCAAATAAACGAATATAGAGGTTAATTATCAACTGATGGTTTGAAAGGTTTATGGAAGAGTTATAATTTGAACTTTGCCTTTAAGACAAGAACAATCTTGACAGGTGGAGGAGGATGAGATTGAACAAAATGCTGAATATAGTTAGGTATATGCTGGATCGAGGAGTACTGTAGTGGCTACCAAGAGGATTGAAGAAGGAATTAGAGAAGAATTTAGCAAGGAATAGTATGTGAACAACAGGGATAGTTGTGTTGACATCCTTGTTGGCCAATAGCATCACCTATAATCACCTTTTTGATATTATCAGTCAGAAGGGCTTGGCTGGATTGAGAGATATTTATCCAAGAAGGTCAGAGAGAAGAAGAATGTAGAAAAGCCAAAAATAGCACTGGAATACTAAGAATTAAATTTAAAATGACAGGCATTGCAAAAAAGAGAATCGAAACAAAAACTGAGGACTAAGTAGGGGTGCAATATTAGAAGTGTTTTAAGCATACTTTATTTTTTTATTTTTTTATTTTTAGGACTGAAGATAAACAGAAGAGAGAGGTTTAGAGACCTACTCGTCTAAGAGTGCCTATACTTATCTAGCCAGATATTTTTCATTGTCATTACATTTATAATGGTAATAGTAATTTCTAGAAGTATCTAAATTTTAAACATTCCCTGATCTTTTTTTAGACTAAATAATTAAAATGTTATTGGCATTTAATACTTTTCATGATCAGATGTATAACTCATATTATGAGACCAGATGTATAACTCATATTATGAGAAAGATATTTTCATAATATATTTGTAATAATAAAATAAATAATATTTCTTTTTAATATGGTGCTCCAGTGGCCTGTAGCACTAGTAAGTAAGCATTGCAGTACAAATGAGATCCATATGTTTTTCCATATTTTATTCTATATTACTTACACATTTTTATGCCTAATGCGTTAAAAATTTATGTCTGAGCAAAAATATTTGTCTGACTGGCTGTCATGCAGCCACTAGAAAATAGATATCTAAGCGGAGATTCTTCTTTAATTAAAGGAACACAGATCCACTTTTGCTAGTATTTTCTATTATTTTTAAAATATACTAACTAGAGAGTATGATACATGACCTAGAATTCCAAAAGTTCTGCCCTATTTTTATACCATATTTGGAAATGTTTATATTATTTGGGCTCAGCATCTTGCTCCAGAAATGTGTGTCTATGCAGTGCATATGTACAATGTGTCTGTGTTCCATATAGACATTGAGTGTGAGTCTACATTGCGTGTCTGAGAAAAGTATGTGTTTGTGTTTACATTGTGTTGGGAGCCATTACGAGGCACTGAAGCAGCTGCTAAATCTGCTTAAACAATGGTTTTAGAAAGCAGGGTTTTAAGTTAATCATTACTGACCCTGGTGAGGAGATTAAGCAGGGTTTTCAGTTAAACATTACTGACCCTGGTGAGATCTGCCTCCTAAAGAAATCCTTTTAAGATGGTGGAATGTTTTACAGCCTAGAAGCAAGAATGTTTGTACCCTGAGGGAAGGGTGTACAAGAACTTATGTAAACGTCAGCATTCCTATGGTAATGTACTCTGTGCTTAGGTATAAATAGGCTGGGTTAAATAAACTCGAGGCTGCAGCTGACTGTATGTCCTCCGGAAGAACTTTCCTGTCTTCTCTTTTTTTTGTCCCTTAGGGTTCACCCCCCTCTTTCAGATGCTGTTCCATCTCTGCCAGCGGGCTCCGGCAATATTGCTTATTTATTAAACTATGTTACTAGTCTTTCTTATATAACATGCAATTTAGGAATTTAAATATTTCATGTCATAGGATATTTTAATGTTTTAGAAAAAATCACTTTAATGTGTTAATACTATACTGTAAGCATTTTGTCGAATATTGAGTTATAAAAGAAATTATATGATTGATGACTAAAGTGAAATAATAATATTAATAAAATTTAAGAGTTGGAAAGAAACTCAACTATTCATCTTATTTTATTAGCCTCTAAATTCTCTGAGTACTCAAAGATTCTACTGAAAGGAA
The DNA here is from genome assembly GCF_014176215.1 of Rousettus aegyptiacus. Taxonomy (NCBI): domain Eukaryota; kingdom Metazoa; phylum Chordata; class Mammalia; order Chiroptera; family Pteropodidae; genus Rousettus; species Rousettus aegyptiacus. The sequence goes on from NW_023416307.1 coordinate 73,629,084, forward strand.
GCATATCATCCTCCAAAGTAGTTTGCTACTTCTTTCTTTTGTTCTCTTCAAAACGTCACCTTATTTTGACCCTAAATTTATATCGCAGATAATTCCAAACAATAGAAATTATATGTAATTCTTGTTTCCCTTCTTTCATATGATAATCTTGCAATTACCTGCAGAGGGTTGCCCATCAACCCTCGGAATCCAGAATGGCTAAGCACTATATCCCATAAAAAATAGGTGTGACTCTGCTCAATCACTTCTCTTTTTTCTTAATATTTCTCTTTTCCTATAGGATTATTAATGTGTGTTGTGTTGTTAAGAAAGGAATCAAAACTCAAGGAGTAACTTAGTCAGTATGAATTAGAGCAATTTTAAAAAAGAATTTTAATCAGATGTAATGTATTGACAAAGAATAAAGATACCCTAACATGGCCAAAGTAAACACATATTTCAAGACAGCAGGTAATAAGACAGCCAATCAACAACACCAAGGGGATAAACTTAATATCAAGGTCTTGTGGGTACCAGAGCTAGATGTTTTGTTTTTATGTTTTTATTTTTATCCCAATTCAGATCATCAGCTCTTTTCAGTCTTTTCTCTTATTCAATCCTTTTTTTTTTTTGACTCATCACTTATCATGTGTTTCCAAATGACACTTCAGCACCTGAGTCTATATGACCTTACTGCTTTGACTTCTTATAGATAAGTTAATTGGTCCCTTAGTGTTCCAGTTTTAGTTTTCGGGAAGGAGCATCTGATTTGTGGCTTCCAAATAGTCCAACAAGCTGGAGCCTACTGGGGTGTTGGGGGGCACATGTTCACATTGGCAAAAAAGATACAGTTGACGCAATTCTCAGTAATGGGAATGGGGTGAACAAGCAATGAAACAGTTACTACTGAAAAATTGTCATATTTCACAATCTAGACATTATAATTCTTCATTGTAATTATTACTTACTTTGGCATACACATTCGTCTATTGAATTACATTGGAATATACATGATCTTACCAATCATAAATTTTCTTCCTCAAATAAAATTTTCTATATTAATCTCTAAAATAATGTTTCAAATGTAAGTATGTAAGTTATGTATATTTTAAGAGAAAGAGACCTAATTCAAAAAAAGATTAGGTGAGACTATAAAGCTGCAGGAACAATACATGCAAGAGTTGAACAGCATTTCTTGGTTATTATTGCCTTTTTCAGAAAAGAGTTATTCATTTTATATAGAGAAAAAATCCAATTAACACACACACTTGCACACACACGCTTTTACATAATTCTTTATACTCATTATTCCTTGGGTTTATCTGCTCATTCTCAAACTTTATCTCACAGCTTTTATGTAAAAAAGTTTCCCCCACTATAACCAATAGCATAACCATTAGTCTCAGTCTTTTTCTCTCTTTTCAGAGGCCACTTAAAAATGTATAATAGGCACTTATACTTTAATGCTGGATGAGATTGGTATTCCTTTAGTCTATTTTGTACTGAATATATCTCATTTCTTATTTTATCCCATGTCGACAAAATTAATCCGTGATTTTATATAAGTATGTGTGATACACACACACACACGCACACACACACACTAGGTAGAAAAGAGAAAAGGATACTAAATACAAAGAGAAAGGGATATACCAATAAAAGGCACAATTTTTATGAATTAGCCATAACCAATTTTTTGCATTTACTCTATTGTACTCTTGTCAGAACTGGACACTTTGTATTTGAAAAGCAGAAAATGAGAGTTATTAACTGATACATGGTTAGTTGACGTATGATTTGATCTAAACAATTTCTTTCCTGGAAACATATTTGGAAGCAAAGGCAAAATATATAATGCTACAAAAAGAAGAGAGACCTTTACATTTTAGCCTTTCCAGAGATCTCAGCTGTTGCCCCAGAGATGTGAGTAAGGCCATAAAGTACCGGCAGTACCACAGTTGACCCACTAACTGATTTTATATTCATGAGACAGCCAAGTCATCATCACATGAAGCAGAGGTAAGCCATTCAAGCTGAGTTCTTCCCACATTGTCAAAGCATTAAATTGTGAACAAATAAATAAATGGTTGAGGTCTTTAGCCACTAAATTTGTTTCGATATAGAAATAGATACTACTAATACAGAGAAGACTATATTGATAAATTACTTTGTTTATATAAAAACAATTAATAAATAACTTTTTCTGTATTTTTTCCAGAGAAAAATTGGATAGACCAATAGGTAGAAATCAGTGAGATATTATTTATCCAGTCATTCAAATAAATTTTACTAGGAAATTGGGCACAAGCTGTAGAAATACAAATAAGCTAAGGTCCCTTTAAATCAAAAATTTTATATGCAAATGCAATTTAAATTATCTAAATTTAATGGGCTCTCTTTATGTTAATCTACTTGTCTAGAGGTCTACTTGTACCTCTTGGAAATATACAATGTTAGATAATGTAGTAGACATTCAATTTATGTTTTTTTAACCTGACAGATTAATATAAGCTAAGATTTATTGAATTTTTATTTTGGCTGAGGTAAGTGATATATATTTATTAAGCCAGTGCTTTGTAAGTTAAGTGTACTTATTAGGATCATTTAATAATGATAAATAGATGATACAGTTGAATTTTAGAAGCATAAGTAACATCTAATAAATGATAAACTCAGGATTCCAGAGATGAAACTTTAACCATGAAGCTATTCTGTAAGCTTGTCTTTGACAAAAAATCAAATTTTGAAACAGATATGATTTGATTTACATACTGTAGTTTGAAATACATCTTAAAAACAAATTAAGGATTTCACGTATTTTAAAAACTTCCTAAATTATAATAAAGACATACTTGTTGTCCAAATTCATACTTATATAATAAAAATCTATAAAAGTAAAACTAATTAAATAAGATATATCAATGAGAAGGTTGTGTGTTTTCACATTGTAGTATTAAATTAATAATCTCATTTGAACTTTATTTGCAAAATGTCTTCAAATACCATCAGTGACATCTGAAAATGTTAACCTTACAAATTATTTATTCTACTTTATTTTTCATAGTGCTGTTTTGATTTTAAATAAATTTTCAAACTTTATGTCAAATAAGCACATCTTGATCTTGAAATGTTAAATGTGATCAACATATTCTTGATAAATATTTTTCAAGTGGTTCCATCAGAAGAAATAATTTCTAGCTTTTTATTCTTGAGGATAAGAGTTATAGTCTGTCCCTTTTTACAATATTTGTCAATTGGAATTGAAATAACAATTGTTATTACAAAATTTTATTCATATTATTTTATTTTACACATTAAAACTCATAAATTTTGAGCAATTTCTCATTGAGTTAAAGCATTCTTTTTTCTTTATATCTCATATACTGGTGAATATCACAACTGAAGCTATTTTTGTGTAATATGTTATTGGTTTGTAAATTTACTTCTAGTAGCAGAGGAAATCATCTACAAAAGTACAAAATTAAAGTGAGAGCTATTAACATACCAGCATATGACATTTTGTTATTTATTTCTAGAAGTTATATATTCCCTAAATATTCAGAATGATTCCATAGGTAAAAGATTGATTTGTATGTTAGTGATAATCACATCAAATTCATAAATAGGTTTAATCACCACAATTTGTTGCGCAATATCACCTTAGTTAATCATAACTAATTGCTGTATCCAAATAAAGAGAGCATTTGGTAATAATATTAGTTGCCTACCTAGCAATCCTTAATTTTTTAATCTGTTGCAATATTTGTTTACTAAAACAATCTCACATTTATCATGTTTTTATTGTTTCTTAACTTTATTATAATTATGAACAATGGTAACTCAGAACATTAAAACAAAAGTCTACCATTTTAATAGGCCTTAATTTTAGATGACTAAAACAAATAAACAATATGCCAATACCGTAGAGGGCTGAAAGAAAATTGAGTTACATTGTGGCTTATATCCTAGATTTACATTCTTTTTGGAGATATGTTGAATTCAAAAGCTTTTAAAATTTTTATTGTATAGCTTTTATTGTCAAGACAGCTTAATAACTATACTTAATGACTAAATAACATACTATTTTATGATTTATATTTCCATTTGAAAAACAATGCCTTCTATGTGTAAAAATAACCAAGACCAATTTTAAGCAAAACACTGCCTGAGTGAAAAGGACAATGACTTCAACTATATATTTGTGTTTCCTGTGTAGCATCTCTTTCCAGTGAATATTAACTCAATTTTTTAAAATTCTGTTCAATTAAAAGACTATTTCTGGTCAAGATAGTGGGGTATGTAAACACCGTGCTTGCCTCTTCCCATGACCACATTAACATTACAACTAAATTATAGATTAATCAACTTAGAGAATCATCTGAAGACTAACTAAATAGAACTCCCATAACAAAGGATATAAAAGAGAGGCCACATAGAGACTGAGAAGAGAAGCAAAGACATGAAATGGGCTGGCCCCATACCCACTTATAGTGGTTGAGCAACAGGAGGGATATCTTTGTATTTTTGTAGAGCTCTACCCAGAGGAGAGAGGGTTCCCAGCCTCATACCGGGGTTACCAAGCCCAGGATTCCAGTGCTGGGAAGAGGAGCACTTACAAAATCTGGCTGTGAAAATGAGCAGGAATTCCAATCATTTGGGTGAGACAGAAGGCAGCTGGAAACTCAGATAGTCCCTTAAAGAACCTATACATAGACTCACACACTCACAGGCAATCATCCTGGTCTCTGGCAGAGAAACAGCAGCTATGAAGGCACCAGAGACATATGAGGAAACATTAACTTTTGCTTTCCAATCTTGTGGCTAGGAACCCAGCCCCACCACAAGCTATCAGCAGGAGGCTCCTTTAGCAACAATCAACAAGCCTTAGCTCACATACACCCAGAGTCATTTTTAGTGTCTGGCAACAAGCCCCACACCAAGCTTTGGTATTTCTTCAGCAAATCTCACAGAAATATAAAGTTTATAAGAATATGCTATGATTAATTGTATAGAAAATTGGACAATTTGGAAGAAATAGATAAATTCCTAAAAACATACAATCTTCCAAGACTGAGTCAAGAGAAATTAGAAATTCTGAACTGACCAATCACTACTAACAAAATCAAATTGGTAAGCAATAATCTTCCCACAAACAAAAGTCCTGGACCAGATGGCTTCACAGGTGAATTTTATCAAATGTTCAAAGAATAATTAACACCCATTCTTCTCAAACTATTCCAAAAAAATTCAAGAGGAAGGAAGGTTCCCAAGCTCATTTATAAGACCATCATTACCCTGATTCCAAATCCAGACAAAGACATTACAAAAAAAGAAAATTATAGGGTGATATTCCTGATGAACATAGACAGAAAAAATCCTAAACAAGATATTAAAAAAACAAATTCAGAAACACATATTAAAAAGATTATACACCCTGATCAAGTTGAATTTACTCTTGGGTATTCAAGGTTGATTCAATATCGGCAAATCTATTAATGTGACACACCACATTAACAAATTAAAAGACAAAAATCATGATCATATTAATAGATACCAAATAAGCATTTGACAAACTCTAGCATCCATTTATGATAAAAATTCACAATAAAGTAGTAATAGAGGGAACATATCTCCATATAATAAAGGCCAGATATCATAAATCCACAGCTACAGCATACTCAGTAGGGACAATCTCAAAGCATTTTTTAAAGATCAGAAATAAGACAAGGACATGCACTTTTACTACTTTTATTTAACATAGTATTATAAGTCTTAGCAACAATAATCAGACTAGAAAATAAACAAACAAACAAACAAACAAACAAATAAATGTAGCCAGATTGGAAAGGAAGAAAGAAAACTGTCATTATTACAAATTACATGATACTATATAGAGAACCCTAAAGATTTTACAAAAAACTGTTATAACTTATAAATTAATTAAAGTATCAGAATACAAAATTCATATTTAGAAATTGGTAGCATTTTGTTACACCAACAATGAACTAATGAAAAAATAAATTAAGGAAACAATTTCACTTACAATGAAATAGAAAACAATAAAATACTTAGGAATAAATTTAACCAAGGAAGTAAAAGATCTGTATTTAGAAAATTATGTCATTGAAGATAGAAGTTTGTATTTTAAATATGTAATTTGTATCTTAAAAATATAATTTAAGATATAAATAAATGGAAGTATATAGCATGCTCATGGATAGGAAGAATTAATATTGTTACAATGTCCAGACAGCCCACAGTGATCAATAGATTCAATACAATCCCTATCAAAATACCAATGACCTTTTTCGCAGAATTAAAACAAAACAAACAATCCTAAAATTTATGTGGAACCATAAAAGACTCCAAATAGCCATGGCAATTGTGAGAAAAAATAAAGTGGGATGTATCAAGCTACCTGATATCAAACTATACTACAAGGCTACAGTAATCAAAACTGGCATAAAAACAGACACAGAGCTCAATGGAACAGAATAAAGAACCCATAAATAAACCCATGCCTAGAGGGTATTACCGAAGTGAAATCAGATAGAAAATACCATATGTTTTCACTTATATCTGGAATCTAAAGGACAGAATAAATGAACAAATAATATGGAAACAGACTCATTTAACCTATGACATAGGTGCAAGACTGTACAATAGAATAATGACAGTTTATTCAATAAATGATGTTAAAAACAAAACTGGACAGGTACATGCAATAAAAATATGAAACTGGACCACTTTCTTATACTATATGCAAGAATAAACTCAAAATGGATTAAAGACTTGCATGTAAGACCAAAAACCATAAAACTCTTAGAAAAAAATTTTAGCAGTAAACTCTCTGGCATTGTTATTAGTAATATTTTTTTATGCTATATCTCCTTGGGCAAGGAGAATAAAAGAAAAAATAAAACAAATGGTATTACATCTAACTAAAAAGTTTTTGTACTGCAAAGGAAACCATTAACAAAATGAAAATGCAATCTACTGAGAGGAAGAAGCTATTTCTCTATGTTATATCTGATAAGGGGTTAACATATCAAATTTATAAGAATTTATACAACTCAACATCAAAAACAAACAATTATATTTAAAAAAGTGGTCAGAGGACCTGAATAGGCATTTCTTCAAAGAATACATACAGATGACCAATAGATATGAGAAGATGTTCAATGTCACTAATTATCAGAGAAGTGCAAATTTAAACCCCCAAGAAATATCACCTCACACCTATCAGAATGATTGTCATCAATATATAACAAGTGTTGGCGAAAATGTGGAGAAAAGAGAACCCTTGTGCACTGTTACTGAGATTGCAATTTAGTACAGCTACTAATAAAAAATAGTTTGGAAAATAGTTTAGAGTCTCCTCAAAAAGTTAAAAATAGAACTACATTATGACCTAGCAATTACACTTTGGGGTATTTATTCAAAGAAAACAAAAACACTAATTCAAAAAGCTATATGCACTCCCACGTTCACTCCACTGTTAATTATAATAGCCAAAATATAGAAGCAACCTAAGTGCCCATCAATAGACAATTAGATAAAGAAGATGTGGTACATATATACATAGAATATCACTCATTCACTAAAAAAAAAAAAAAAAAAATGAAATCTTACCATTTATAATGAAATTGATGGACCTACAGTGTATTGTTTTAAGTGAAGTTGTCAAAGACTAATAATACCATATGTTTTTGATTATATAAGGAAACTAAAGAACAAAATAAATGGACAAACAAAATGGAAATAGACTCATAGATACAAAGAGCCAATTAATAATTGCAAGATGGGAAGGAGTTGGGTGGCTGGGTAAAAAAGGTGAAGAGATTAAGAAGTACAAATTGCTAGTTACAAAATAGTCATGGGAATGTGAGGTACAGAATGACAAATATAGCTAATAATATTATAATAGCTATGTATGGTGCTACGTGGATGCTAGACTAATTGAGGGATCACTTTGAAAACTATATAAATGTCTAACTACTACATTGTATATCTAATATAAAATAATATTGAATGTCAAACATAATTAAAAAATAAAATTATCAAAAATAATTTTAAAATATTTAAAGAGCACCTTTCTGAAAATAATTTATCTGAGTAAATATGAAATTACCCTCAACTCTGGTTAGTGACCTTATGGAAAGAAGTGATATTAAAATGTGGTACATCATTCTAAAGTTGCCGGAGCCAGCCGGCGTAGGTTGAACAGCACCCGAGGTGGGGAGTGAGGATTGAGAAAAAGACACAGACAAGAGATTGATTCGGGAGGGCCCACAGTCAATACTGCAGCAGCTCCAAGTTTATTTTGCAACGCATACTTATACCCTACTGAGTGCGTAAACAGCAAAACACCTCTAAATAACAACCAATCACGGAAACTCTGTAACTATTCAAAAAACATTCCGTTTCCCGACCCCACACCAGGTGCATGTCCTCCTGCGTCGCAGACTGCACAGCTGGCCAACTCTGCAAAAACATCCTGCTTAACAAACAATCTTGTTTTCCTCAAAATGGCTCCCAACACCTCCCCCTTTTTTGTTTTATAAGTGTCATAGCCTTCCCAGCTATGACGCAGATAGACTGTGCCTGTCTTAGGCTATCCTCCACAGGCCTGAGCCTTACGCGTCATCGGCACATGAATCTCTCGCATCCATGCCCTATCTTAGGTTGGTCCCAGCCCTGGATGATTCTTACCCGTCACTGACTACCAGCCTCCGCTAGTGGGGAGATCAAACCTGCTCAAACCTTAGCTTGGAGCCTGAGACCATGCATTTCTGCATGGATCCTCAAGAAGGAGTTGAGGAAATACTTTAACAAAGGAGGAAGCAGATATAAACCTGTAACCACACAAAGGCCCAGTGACATTAACTGAAAGCATAACAAAAGGGGTTGATGGAGCACCATTACAGTAGTTCCATCAAAAACAGAAGAAACACAATTGGTCAAAGTACAATTATTACAAGTAACATTAAATCTCTTATCCGCTATGGTGATGTTAATATTACCAATGGCTAATACATGAGGTGAAGTTACACATGCAATTATATTCTTTCCTTTGTCTATTATTACAGTGCCCGCTAATAACCATGTCCATACCAACAGCAAGCTTCCATATGTAAGTCTGTAGAAGTCCATCATCTGTCCATCATAAACCGGCAGACAGACTCTTTTCCCTTGCGCTGTTACCCTGGTTCCCAGACCAGTCTATAATATGTCAATCTGCCCCTCACACATTATACCTGACTGATTTGTCCATGTAACAGTTCCTCCATAACAGAGTCTTGCTGTTGACACGTGTCTCTTTCCCACACAGGGAGAGCGATTGTGGAGGGGGAAGGGCTTCCTCAACTTTTTCTCCTCCACCTGGTGCACAAAGGCACACGACCTGAGCTCCTTCAGACAAAGAAATCCTCGACAGCCAGGTATTGTCTCATTTTTGGAGAAACAGATTGGTAGTCCGATTCCGGAGCCTGTGTAGTTAAACCCTTTTTCAGTTTGTTCTTGCGTTCTTCCAATCAATGGGTGATCTCATTTACTCTCACCATAATTTATGGGCCTTCCCATATGGCAGGTAGTAGGCTCTCCTTCAACCATCAGAAGATGGCCTATCGGCATCAAAATCAGGAGCAGCCTTTGTGGTAGGGGAGGTCCCTGGAAACCAAACCAATCTTTCTGGCAGTCACCTGGCATTTTCAGCGTCCTGTGGAAAAACACAAACATGCCCTCATCTCCATATTAACACCGAGGCGGGGCCATTCCATGCGCCTGTGAGGGGGTCCTTCCACCTCACCTGCACGTATGTAGTCTGAGTTTTTGGGTGCCAGAAATGCTCTGCAGCAGAAAGTCCCTGAGCGTCCACAGTTACAAAATTTAAAATGAAAAGAGCATGATTTAAACTGTTTTGTGGGGAAGTAGGGTACAGCTCCCCCTTTTTTATTTTATGTAATTAATTTTTAGGAGCACCATGGGATCGCTCTACAATTCCTTGACCTTGAGGGTTATATGGAATGCCTGTTTTATGCATTATAGAGAGCTGAGAACAAAAGTGCTGGAATACTTGACTTGTATACCCTGAACCATTATCAGTTTTTATTATAGAGGGTTGACCTACTATAGTGAAGCATCGGAGGCAGTGAGAGATAACATGTTTAGTAGCCTCTCCAGTTTGAGCAGTAGCTATAATAAACCCTGAGTAGGTGTCAACTGTTACATGTCCATGTTCCAAGACATTCATGATAAAATTTAACCTATATAATTTTATTAAGAGTAGAAACTCTAAGCTGTCCTCTAATTATAATCCAGTTAAGTCCACCTTCACTGTCACTAATTAGCTTGAGGTATTTTAAAGGTGGCTCTACAGTCTCAAATTTAATGGCATTCCCCTCCCCCAAAAAAATGGTGTTTTTTGTTTTCCTTTTTGGTCCCATGATCTCTACAACATGGTCATAACTAAAATATCTAAAAACAATCCTGAACCTTTTGAATTAATTATCCATCTACTTCTATTAAAATAGGAGCCAAAGTGTTATCTGACCAGATTAAGAATAAAGCACTTAATTTTTGTTTCCCAATTTTATCAAACTCTGGAACTTAATATGCATAACACACATCTGTGAGGTAGTTAAGTAAACAGAATAGATCTAAATGTAACTTTTCCAAAAAACACCAAAAAGTACAGTGTAAAGCATCTCCTCACTAAATACAAACTTTATACATAGTAAACAGAAATAACATATTTTAAATTGGAACTATAGAGGGTTGGGGCCCTCTCATTCTAACCAGAAAAAAAGAAAAAAAAAACCTTAACGTTTTAGATTATTTAAGATTTTGTCTTTGTTTTCCACATTTTCTTCCCAAACCACCGGGGCATCCCCCAGGCAATTTGGCCCCTTCTTTTCTTTTGGATGATCTAAGGGCCGCCCCCGATTTTCTCTCTTTCATGCCTATGATCCAAACTGTCAAAAAGCATGCAACTGTTTCCATTCTCCATTTTCTTTTATTCTTTCAATTATTTATTTATTTATTTATTTATTTATTTATTTATTTATTTCCCCCCCTTTTTTTTCTTTTTTTTTTTCTCCTGAAGATTATTCACCATAACCCTTACCTTTCCGAGAGCTCACTTTACGCGGTGTCCTTCGCTGTGTCGCCAGTTCTCAGGTCCCTGTTCGGGTGCCACCTGCCGGATCCAGCCGGCCTATGTCAAACAGCACCCGAGGTGGGGAGTGAGGATTGAGAAAAGACACAGACAAGAGATTGATTCGGGAGGGCCCACAGTCAGTACTGCAGCAGCTCCAAGTTTATTTTGCGATGCATACTTATACCCTACTGAGTGCGTAAACAGCAAAACACTTCTAAATAACAACCAATCATGGAAACTCTGTAACTATTCAAAAAACATTCCGTTTCCCGCCCCCACACCAAGTGCATGTCCTCCTCCTCCTGCATCAGCAGACTGCACAGCTGGCCCACTCTGCAAAAACATCCTGCTTAACAAACAATCTTGTTTTCCTTAAAATGGCTCCCGACACAAAGTGTGGTGACATTATTTAGTATCCGCATTTTAATATTTTATATATGTCATCTCTTACTAATTACTATCAATTCACCTTAATTACATATTAAAACTGGGCTTCTTTTAAAAAGTTTCTCCCATTTTAAAGCACATCAGAATCGCCTCGGTTACTTTTAAAAATAATTATGATCAGGCTCTACCCCGGTTTTTAAAATTTAAGTCTACAAAGAAGGTGAACTAGATCACTTTAACTTTATTTATTCCATAATAACCTTATTGAATTTGAGAGTACTGACTTCTTTCAGTAAAATATTTTTTCCACATATCACACAATTTAAAATGAATAAGTATATTTTGTTTAAATTTTATTGTTTCTATGATGAACACTTTCATAATATATGCAATGAGATATTTTTAATGAAAATGTTTATATATTTTGATTTGACATCAAAAATGCAATTTCTCATTGCAGCTCTAAATTTCTAGACAAACAGGGTAACTTCACACGGCTATGGCAACCAGAACAATTGTTTCAAAACAGTAATAAAAGGCTCATGAAATTGTTAGTTACTGACTACTTCTAAAGATAGTGAATTAAGCAGATTTACCCATGAACAAGGATTTTTGTTTTTGTTTTTGTTTTGTTGTTGTTGTTGTTGTTTTGGTTTATAAAGTGGCACCCTTTTGAATACTTTAGAAAATTTGAACTGAAGAACTTGTAACCATCTGAGTTAATGTAATCTGCAGTATTTGTCTTGGTTTTTTCAAGACCTTTCTTAGAAAAATTATTTATAAATGATTTTATCTTTTGGTAATAAAATATTTATATTCTTTTTGTTTTAAACTGTATTCAAGTTCATGAAATTTCAATTAAAAAATAAAACAGAATTTGTAGAAGGAAATAAAATACATCTATCTCTGATGTAAAGAACTTCCTCAGCATAATTATAAAAACAATATAATACATGGTTTTGCAGAAGTGTCCACCCAACTATTGCCTCTTATAGCAAAGTGATTCAGAGAGAGAGATATACTTAGCCTGTTCCTACAGATTCTGGTTCTTGCATTCACCTTGGACGTGTATATTCTTGGGTGTGTGTATCAATTTATCATCTCTAATGTAAGGATAATAAAAGTATTTACCTTTTAATGTAGCTCTGAGAGAAAAAAACAAGATATTTCATGCCTGGAACACCTTAAATGCCCTGTAAATATTACTATTTTTATCTAATCACACTAGGATTTACTGAATTTTTTCAAAAGATACACCTCCGAATTCTCTTCCAGCTATTTATGAGGCCATCCTTTGACTAAATGCAAGATTTTGATCATATCTTATATAAAACATTTTAAAATCATTTTCCTCTTTTGAAACTTAGAATTGACGTATTTTATCTGGGGCCTTTCAAAGTGTCAGCAAAAATCAGTTCATAGAGAAAAAAGGCTATCCAAATGTTTTATAGTAAATTAACATAGTGTGGATTGCAACACTCTGTCCCTTTTCATTGTATTTAGATAATTAAGCAATGAGACAGAACAGAGTGTGAATCATGTGGCATTTATTTACACATGGTAAGTTATTACTCATGAGGCTGAAAGCCAAATGCTCTCAGTTGAGTGAAGTGTGAATTAGGTTTAGCATGCCTGGGCTGATATGTCTAAGCACATTATGAAATGCGACTCATAAATCAAATTAACACATGTAGAAATGCTTCAAAATAATAAGGTGAAATAATGTCAGCAAAATCCATAGCCAAGGATTGTGTGACTTCAACAGTGTTAATTAAAGTGAAAGTTCAGAGTTCTTGTTGAAAACACAAACAGTTAGCTTTTTGTTCATGATTTTGTTGGAATTTATGACTTGTTTGGCTTTTATGTGAGATTTGTTAATATTGATGTTAACATGTCAAATAGTGAAACAAATTTTAACAAATAGAGACTCCACAGTACTGCTATATTTATGGTCTTAGGCTACATGGTTTAATTTTCTATAAGCTTCTTTAGAAATTCTGATACCAGTGCCTACCCTGAGTCAACATCATTCCATTATTCACCAATCATTCTTAGATACCTAGCTAATAATAACTTCATATATACTATCATGTATTACTATTACTAGTACATATGTACCAATGCTATATATATAATTTATAAATTTTTCTACCCCTTCAGCTAAGGTTACCTTTAGCTAGCCTATTTTCTCATTCAATCCAAAGCTCATAATTATATTATCATAAATAAAAAAATATATAAAGACATTTATATAAGATTTTCTGTTATCTTTTTAGCATTTAAAAATGATATGAATAAATATAAATTACATTCTTCAAATAGATTAATACCATTCTTGCATGATTTCAAAAACAAAAATCATACACATAGACACACACACAAATTGTTTTCATCTATCTTCATAATACATGTGAATCGGATCACTGTGGCTCAGCAGTTCTACAAATACACTTTACTCACTTTAACATATTATAGACATAGATCTTTCATTAAAACAATATTGTTATAGTAAAATATTGCTAACTAAAGTTTACAAGTTATTTTGTTTTCAGCAATTGTCCTACTTATATCTTTTTTTCTTTTCTTGGATTCAATGCAGAATTCTACACTGCATTTAATTATGTCTTTTTAGTCTCCTCCAGTCTGTGACAGTTCTTCAGTCTTTCTTGTCTTACAGTACTTTGACACTTTCAAGATTATTGGCTAGTTATTTTGTAAAATGCCCTTCAATTGGATTTGTCTGGTGTTTTCTTGTGCTTAGATTGAGGTTATTCATTACTGGGAAATATATAACAGAGGTGACGATTCCTCTTGGTGCATCATATAAGTGGATACATGATGTGGACACATATTTTTTATGATATTAATCTTGATTCCTTGGATAAGGTGGTGCCTGGCTGGATTCTCCATTGTAAATTAACTATTACCCCTTTATAATTACTAACTTTAACATCTTGACACATTTATTAATTACAATTATTTTTTAAGGAAGAATTGTCACTTCTCCCTCATTTATTGATTCTGCCGTTCATTTATATCAGAATGGATTCAGATATTTATTTTATTCATTGAATTATTATATTATACTATTATTATTTAGTTGCTCATATTGTCCTAATTTTGGTCATCGGCGACTTTCAGATTCGCTTCTCTGCCCTTAAAATAGGCTAACAAGCTCCTATCCTTTTGTTTTGTTTTGTTTTGTTTTGTTTTGTTTTGTTTTGTCTTAAAGTACCTCCTGATTTTTTTTGCACCACAAGATTCTCCAGACTCATGTTGTATTTTCCATGTTCCACCATTGGAATCACCCAGTTCTCCAAGGAATCCTGATTCATTTTACCAGAGAATGATGTTCAGTGGATGCTTAATGTGTTCATTAATATTAGAGTGTCACTGTTTCTATTTCAATGAATAAAGCCAGAAAAAGTATATATGTATATTAATTCATGCATATACTTTTATGTATATTTTTCTAAATTTATTTATATATGTTTTTAAAAGATGAGTCAATATTGATATCAACTCCAATCTAACCTCATAAGAATCATTCTAATTTTCTTATTTGTAACTCCTTTATCTGGTTCTCATTATTTACAAAACATTTACAAATTCATTCAAAAATAGTATAACAATTAAGTAGTTTCAGAATTTCTAAGCCAAACATCTGTGAAAAGCAAATTTACCAACAAGAGTACAATGTCTGGTTACAAACATTTTTATCTTAAGCCTCGCAGTACCCAGTAAAAATGCTTTTTTTTCCAAAAATACTGAAAGCATTTTCCTTCCTATTCCCTTCACTAAAGTTATTTATTCATTTGTAATACAATTAGATACATTAGTCACAATCTTCTTTCCATCCTCCTCATTGGAGAGGAATTTTCCACTCAAATGGCTCACCTTGTAATCAGCTCTTTGTTCTGCTTCTGTAGACAAGCTTGCTGCATAGGCCGAAGGGCAGAGTGATCTTGAAATCAACTAAAGACTCAATCTCCCATTTGATTGTTGTGTCTGGATAACAGATATATTGCCTTGCTTGTTAAGAACAGAGGTATTGACTTTGCTTAAGAATAGATGTATTGCCTTTGCTTGTTAAGCCCTAGAAAAGAAAGGTTACCCCTGAGCTCGGGGCTCAGATCTTCAGAGTGCTAGCTCTTCTGGGGCTGCTGGCATAATAAACCTGAGTTCTCCAACTGTCTGAGTGGTGCTTGGTCTTGTTTCTGCAACATTTCCGGAGGCCCCGGCGAGATTCCAACTATGCCGGCCTTTTGAGCCACTGGACTGGTGGCTTAGCCAGGCTGGCAGGGAGACGCTCCAAGATGAACGAGGAGGCGCACCACCTGATGTTATTCCAGGTTCTCTTTCGGACCAATGCCCTGACTCCCAGGACAGCCGAGCCCCTGACCGGACTCATAGGAGGGACAGACCAACTCACCAGGAAAGGCGGCCAGGAGGCAGATGAGGCGTTTACTAGGAACCCCCAGGGCCATGCCCCAGGAACAGAAGTAGTACCATTAACTGATCCTGATGGGAATTATAATACCCAAGAAGGAATGGCTAGATGCACCAAATTCTAGAGACTCTCATGGGGGTAAAGAAAGAAAAGAAAAGGAAAAAAAAAAAAAAAAGAAGAATACAAAAGCCATGAATCATTACTCAAGAAAAATATGAGAACCCAGCCAGATTTTTAGCAAGTTGGAAGATACTAAATACTAATGTAGACCTCACTGCCCCTGCAGGGTTAGATTTGTTAGGCCATCAATTTATTAGCTTATCAGCCCCTAATATCAGACACAAGCTTCAAAAGCTGAAAATGGGGTCACAGACTAACCAAATACTATATATGGCCTTCAGGGTCTATAACACATGAGATCTTGAAGAGGGAAAAAGAGAACAGAATAAAAAAAAAAAAAAGGACAAGCCAGAATTATGGCTGCCACAATTGTCTAGGCCCTTGGTACCCGACAAGCATTCCTTAAGAGACCAGGGAATAAGGAAACATTTAGTTCTTGATTCAAATGCAAAAAAGTAGGACATTGGACAAAAAGTCTGCACTGAAAAGCCCCCGAGCCTCTACCACACATGCAAAGTGACCAGTACTAATCCCTGGCATTGGAGAGTTGACTGTCCACACTCCCAGAGAGGAGGGTGGTCAGTCAACAGCCTAGTAGCCCAGGTCTGGGAACCGTGTGAATGAAGAAACCCAGGCCATCTTTGCTGCCCCTGTCTAGAAATGGGGTCTTCATTACCAAGGAGGCATGGATAACTCTGGACTTAATGGGTAAGCAAATTCAATTTCTTTGAGATACAGGAGCAACCTATTCTGTTTTCCCTGTAATTGCAGGAAAATCCTCCTCATGAACTACGATTATCAAAGGAGTAGGAGGAGGCAAGGTCAACCATTTTACTCCACCACTGACCTGCCAATTTGAAGATTAGATCTTTCAGCAGGAGTTACCAACAAGTTAATCTAGTGGCTTGTTATAATGGCAATCCTGGGCAAGCCAAGACTGCTGCACCAGTAAAAGTTCAGCTTCTATGCTCCTTCATCAAGATCCAGACTTATCAGCTGGCCCAATGATAGGAGCGGCTTCCTAGAGATCCTAATAATCAGGAATTTTCTCTCCCTTCACCCTTGGACTCCAAGCGTTCCTTAAGAGACCGGGGAATAAGGAGACTTTGAGTCCAAACTGAGGTCTCTTGGGACTACATCCATTTTATCGCTTCCTGAAGAAACTAGATGTGTACCCTCAGGAAAGTTACAAATACTGATGATGGAGAAATATGAGTACATGCATGACCTCTGATCTATATTTGTCTGTGTTATATGTAATATGAGGTTGTGTGCAGGAATTTTCAGTTAAGAGTTCTAATTATGATGGAAAGGAAAGTAGTTTTGGTAACAGAAGGTATAAAGTATGGAGACTTATTCTGAAGAGAAATGAAGGAAAGGTGTTTGTCTTAAAGTTGGTTATTTCCGAATAAATGGGAAGAGGCAAACTGAAGGAATGAGGAAAGTAGTAGAAGGTTTGTGAAAAGAAATCCTGAGAGGAAATTTTATGTGGTAAAGCTAAACAAGATTAGAAATTTAAATGCCAAAAGTAAGCCAATGCACAATTAGAATTGTGTTTTAATATTTCTTAGACTATTATTGATCTGCTACTGATGTTATGGAAAGTTTTTCTGAGTAGAAAACAAGGACTCTGTACTTTATTAAAATAATTTCTGTGTTTTATGTTGTCTTGACCAGTTTTCTGAGACTTTTAGAGAATATACTAACATTGACCCAAAGTCTGAGGGCCAGGCACTCCTGGCTATACATTTCAAAACTTGGTCTGTGCCCGATATTCAAAGGAAGCTCCAAAAGTTGGGGCCTAGACACAAACCCCAGACACTGCCTTGTTGCCAACAGAATAGCTTGCTCCATAGCAAGAGCCTTCTCGGACCATCCACACTGTGGGAGACGAATTAGGACAGGTCAGAGAAGCTATCCTTAAAAATAGGACTGTTATAGACAACCTATTACTCAGATATAACCATGAATGTGATGAAGTTAAAAGACTATGTTGTTTTAATCTCTCTGACAACTTATTGAAGGAAAAAAAAAGTGGAACAAATTCATGAGGTTGTGTACAGGAATTTTCAGTCTTGATCTCTCCCCCTCACTTCCTGGCTGTCCAGTCTGGCTGCGCTAAGGAAGCATTTCTTATTTTCATTTTGTTTATCTCTTGTTACTGAATCCAATGTGCTCCTGACTGTAGGTCCATTGCCAGTTGGATACTTAGATAAAAACCTAAGCCAAAGGGAAGAATTTTCTTATAGCAGCAAAGGGATCAATCTTCTTTTCCTTGTCTAGGGACTGAGAGGGCACTTCAGCAGGAAACCCAAGATCCCGCTCTGATTAAAACAGAAAGAGAAAGAGCTCCATGAAACCCCAATAGGCAGGAATCAGGACCCTTCTCAGCAGGAAACAAATATAGAAGAAATCTTCCATCCCTCAACATCCATACTAATAATAGGGGGGTTTATGGCTCTTAGAAAGGAGTTAGGCAGGAAAATTAGTTAGGGAGTTTCCACATCTACCTGCAAAGACATTGAGGTCATCCTATCCTATAAGGGTACACCCTAATCTGCCAATAATTGAATGAGTCATGAGGGTCCTGGTCCAGATTATGGAGTTGGGGATCCTGGTTTCTCCCACTTACAGGTCCTCTCCTCATGCTCCTCATAGCTCTCTTCCCTCCCCTCCCCCCCCCCCGCCCCGCCCCTGGCCACTTTATCCTGAACTATCTTGTCAAATTTGTCTCCTCACTCCTAGAGTCCATAAAGTTACAGATTGTTGTGATAGCCAGACTACTCTTATAGCAGCCCTTAGGCCAGAAGATCAGGAGGTTGATGCCCTATAAGGGCATCAAAAGGGGGAAATGAAGAGGAACTTTCCACTCAAATGGCTAATCTTGTAATTAATTCTTTGTTCTGCTTCTGTAGACAAGCTTGCTATTTAGGCCAAAGGGTAGAGTGATCTCAAAATCAACTAAAGACTCAATCTCAGGTTTGATCATTCTGTCTAGATAGCAGATATATTGCCCTGCTTGTTAAGAACTAATGTATTGACTTTGCTTGTTAAGAATAGATATATTGTCTTTGGTTGTTAAGCCCTAGAAAAGAAAGGTTACCCTTGAGCTCGGGGCCCAGATCTTCAGAGTGCTAGCTCTTCTGGGGCTACTGGCATAATAAACCTGAGTTTTCCAATTCTCTGAGTGGTACTTGGTTTCTCATTGATCTTGTTTCTGCAACACCCTAACATAGTTGACTAAAAAAAAATAGACACAATAAAATTCGCTTTTTTGTTTTGTATACTTTTAGAGTTTTTTGACAAATGTATAGTCTACATCCAACACTATAGTTCTATGCAAAACAACTTCTTCACCCATGTTACCCTTTTAGAGTCAAATCCTTTTTCCAGTTTTAAGAATCCAGTAATCTGATTTCTTGTCTGCTGTTTTGCCTCTTTCAAGGGTCATATAAATGAAATTGTGCAATATGTAGCCTGTGAATGTGGCTCTTTTCTTTTAGAAAAATGCATTTAAAAATTATTCATGTTGTTAAGTGAATGAAGAGTTTATTCCACAGTTTGTTTACCTATTGAATAGGTTTTTTCCCCATTTTTGGTGATCAAGATCTAGCTGCTATACATATTTTCATAAAGTTTTTGTGTGAATATATGTTTTTTTTTTTTTTCCCCTCTAGGGTAGATATATCAGTATCACTTGGTCATAGGTAGGTACATATTTAACTTTATAATTTGCTGGCTGGAAAATAACTGCTTGGCCATCGCCCATGGGAACATAGGCTATCACTAATAGGAATATAACATTCTAACAATAAGCTTTCTGCTTCTGTACCTTCACTTGTACTACTGACCTGTGGGTTGACAGTTAGTAAATAGAAGAAAAATAGACTTTTGTGTTCAGACAGAATGAAGAATGGAGTATAGCGCTTAAAAACCCTGTACCTCTACATTTTGGGGCTGCTTAATTTGGGGTCTGCATACCCCTGACAAACTCAGCTGGCTGAATAAAGGGTGTGTTTCCTATAACTCACTGATTTCTGGAGGTCTGTGTGTCTATCGGGGGCTGGCTGCTACAATAATAAGAAACTACTAAATTGTTTTCCAAAGTAACTGTACTGTTCTACACTGTCAACAACATTTTAAGAGTCTCATTTTCTCTGTATCCTTCACAGTATGTGGTATTGCTAGTTTTGTCTGATTTTAGACATTCTAACAGGTGTGTAGTGGTATCCCACATGGCTTAAAATGTCACTTTAATAAGCTTATTTGCTATTTGTATATTTTTTAGTAAAAGTATCTAGTATCTGTCTAGATCTTTTGCACACTTCTTATTTTTTATTTGTATATTGTTGTTTTGAAAATTCTTATATTTTCTGGACACAAGTTTTTTGTCACAAACAAAATGAAAGAAATATTTTGTCTCAGTCTGTGACTTGCCTTTTTCTTCTCTTGATAATCTTACACACAACCCAAGTTTTTAAAAAAATTTTCATTAAGTCCAATATATAGATTTTTTTTTTAATGAATCAATGCATCTGTTGTCTTATCTTCACTTTTTCTATTAGAATCTTTAACATATGTGTCATATATGAGACTATTTTGATGTTCATTTAATATCTTCTGAGTGTATATATCTTGTAATGCTTGTTTTTTTTTTTTTTTAGTTTGGGTTTTTTTCTTTTCTTTTCTTTTCTCTTTTTTTTTTTTTGAAGTTGAAAGCCAGACAACATTTTGTGTAGAGCTGTAATACTGAAGTCAATAGTTTTGTTCCCTGGAAATGGACATGTCTTTTGTTCTCCAGGCCTTTACACTGAGCTTTTGAATTAATCCACCTAGAAGTTGTGGTGGTTTTGATTTTGTTATTGATACGGTAAACTTCATTGCTCCTCAGGCTTCTATGGATGTAAGAAGGACACTGTAATAAATCTAATTTAAAATACTTCACAGGGTGATCTGATCATAAATTTCTAACTGGGCTAGTCATAGTTGATAGTCATGCCCCAGGTATATAGCTTCTCTAGTAAAAGGTTTATCTTTGTCTCAAGCAAGCCCTATCCCTGGTTCTCTTGCATCTAGTATAATACACCTTTGAAATGCAGAGGAATCCTCTTGTTCAGAGCCCTAGGAGTTGTAAACACCCTTAAGGGAGAACATAATGTTGTTAACTACCCTGTAATCCAATCCCCACATTGTTTTCTTCCACTTTCATTAAATCTTCCATGCTTTCCCTCCTTAATTCCAAATACATAAATGGGCAAACTGTCATTCTCTGGGAGCATTTTAGAACTTTCCTCCTGACAATTGTCAGTTCGGCTCAAATAAATTCGTATAAAAATTCTCTACAGGTCTGAATATTTCTTAAATTGACACTTTAAAAGTCCTGTAGAAATAACTTATTTTAGGGCAGCGATTGGTTTAGCAGAGCAAAGTCTGCTCCTTTGAAGTTTTAGGTTATTTCCTTCCCTCTGTGCCTCAGAGTGTTTTTCTCTGTGTGCCCTTTTCCTCCTGGTTCCTGTTGTCTACTTAAGAATGCCTGAACCTGTAGAAAAATTTGAGCCAAACAGAGGACATACTGGAAGCAAGATCTAAAATGCTCCAGAAAATGGCAATTTTGCAGGGCTATCTCTATCTCTATCTCTATCTCTATCTCTATCTCTCTCTCTCTCTCTCTCTCTCTCTCTCTCTCTCTATATATATATATATATATATATATATATATATATCATCTATATCTACATCTGTCTGTCTATCTATCTATCTACACACACACACACACACACACACACACACACACACACACACACATTTAGAATTTAAGGAGAGAACACAGGAAGATTACATGAAGGTAAAATAAAGTAAGGTGGAGGAAATCTCTATAATTGGATTACCAGCTAAGATTATGTGCTCCCTTGAGGGTGGTTACTCCCCCCAGAGGTATGAAAAAGAGAATTACTCCTGATATGTTAAAGATGCCTTAACCTAGAATGATGAGAACAATAGAACTTGCTTAAGGCAAAAATAAGCCTTTCATAGACCTGGGACATGACTACCCACCACATCTACCCAGTTAGGAATTTGTTATCAGATCACACGTGAGGATACTTTCTGTCACTGAACTTGTTGATTTTGTTACAGGGCCCTTTTTTTCGTTCACACTCTCCCAGTAATGTCCTGCTATTACTTATTATTCAAAGTTTGTTAGCTTGGTATCGAAATTGTGGTGGTGGGTGCACAGTCTCAGCTGTGTTGATTACGTTTCAGCATTCACCCTGTCTGTTTCTCATGGAATATGGCCTCCTCTATTCACCTGCACTGATTGTACAGCTCAGCATATAATCCTCACCCCAACCTCCTTAATAGCCTTTAATATTCTCATATCGTTCCCATTTCCCCAGCTAGATGAGTTTCATTGATATCTTAAAGGCAGGAATGCTTATCTGGTCTCCCGTTTTCCATTCCTCAAATTAGAGACAAAAGGTGATAGATTTGAATCAAGTGTTCTTTTATTCCCATGGGCACAATGTTGTTCTTTTAATTCAGATTGACAACGCACACATTTCAGAGCTTTCTCATTCTTTTCTGGGAGCATCCAGTGAGGTTCACAGAGAAAGAGTCTGACCTGTAGCACATTTGGCCTTTATCAAATGTCAGCTCTTCTACTGAACTCTTCTGAGAAACATCAGGTGATATATCCAGGTGAGTATATGCTTACTTTTTCTTTCTCTCTGCACATCTCTTTTGTCCTTGGGATATTTGTTGACTCTACAATATTAGGTTTCTAATAGGTTTAAATAAAATTGTAATTTTAAAGTTGGTCCACATCTGATGGGAAAGGCAGACTAAACTAGTCTGTTGAGCCTTCCGCTGGTTGCAGAAGAATGGGTTTGGGCTTAGAACATTTCTAGCTGAAAGATAAAGAGCCTTCACAGACGTTTATGGGTTTATGTCCTAGTTTGAGATACCTTGCCAGGTTTCAGACTGTGTTCTCCTTTGTCTTGCTTAAGTGCTTGTCAGTGGTCCTTAGACACTCCCCCAGCTCTCTATAATTCAGAATTCATGGGAGAAGGGTTCAGGGTCCTTCCACTGCAGTAGGAAGTGAGGTGCTGAGCTGCAGAGGGGATCCCCTGGCCTAGGAAGAGGACTGTTTTCATACAGAAAGAATTTGTCCACTCAGCACTAGCAGAGCCAAATACTAAACACTGAAAATTACAGTGGAGAAAGATTGGCTATTTTATTATGAATGGTACCACCTAGGAGAAAGGGAAGCTAATTCTAAAAAGCACAAACTTCCCCAGTGACAAGTAAATTACAGATTATATTGGGCAAAATTATAAGACACTGTGGGTTAGGGGTTTGTGATAATGCTAGAAACTGATTGATTGGAGGTGAGGTAAGGGTAATGAATCATTTCTTCAGGTCTTGAGGATAGTTCTGAAATCTGTTCCATCATCTCTCTATGTGGTTTCATGGGAAACCACCTTAGAGTTCAGGAGCTGAAGCATGACTTATTTCAAGGTGTAATCTTTAGCCCGACAGAGGTTGGGAACTTGAGTCAGGCACTGGCTATGGCCTTCAGCTGCCTCAGGAGTGGTTGATTATTGGGGAGGAAAGGCTAGATCTTTGAGGCCCATATACATATAGAGAGATATAATTTCTTGAACTAAGATTTAAAGCTACATTTAAGCAAAGTTATAAGAACCTCAGGTTTTAGGACCTACACAATGCAAGGGGCTGAATCTTGTGCACAATCTCTCCCCTTGTTGTAAGTAAACCTTGTACCTCTTGAGCCTGATATGCATGTTGTCTGTTCTCAACATCTCAAATCATGCACTGATTTTGTCCCTTGGTGGCACTTATCTGCCTCTGAACTGTGGCTACGTTCATATTATATTTTATCTGACTGGTCAATGAATAGTGGAACACCTTTTTTTATTATAAGCTGGAACAACACATTCCCAGCTTTTCACATTCCGGTATTGTTAGGTAGGTAGTCAGGCATAAGCAACCGGAGCCAAGGCCCAGCTCTTTAACAATAGAAACTTCCCTTGAAGACCTTCCTTAAGCACCACTCAGAAATACTTCTTTCTTAGAGTCATAAGTTACCCCAAATCCTAGAGCACAAAGGTTATAAAAGCTAAACTAGCTACAAACGCATGGGCAAAAATTACTACCCCTAACTTCAGAGTCATTATACCATCATTATAATCTCATGACTATGCCTGGAAGGTCATAAATCTAACTATAACAGACTGAATTCTGGGTGAGCACATGCGTAGTAGGCAATGAATTATATAGCAGCCAACTGTCAGTCAAGGTGACCTCACATATGGATCGTCTAGGCCCTCCCATCACGGCCCAAATATAAACAGATCTTCCTATCTGTTCTCTGCATTGTTACAGTGTTACTGGCTGGAAACAAGCTCCTCTCTTTAGGGTATATTATCTTATCTCTTCACCCCCTAAATCCCACAAAACTGCAGCCTTCCCTAGTATGATTCATCTCCTTTTAAAATGTACCGAAAATAAATCTTAACTTTTTCTAAATCTCGCAGACCTGTAACGCTTTGCTGTGTCAGTGGGGAAGGACCGGGGGACAACGTACAATACCACCATCCACATTTCAACTCCTCCTCCTCCCCTATGCCATGGTGACGCCAGATTTCATCTCACCCCAGCAGTAACAGTACTAATGGTGCAAATTTTTTTCTTCAATATAGCACATTAAACTTTCTTTATTATAAAATTGAAAATTTAAAAATTTTTTTAATAGAACTCTAATTAATATGGATGTCAACTTAAGGTCTGAAATAGCACTGAATCCATACAAGGATTTTACTTTTTAATTGAATTGTTATTTTTTATGGTTTTTTAAACTTAAAAATTTAAATGCAATGTTACAGAAGCAAACTAAGTTGGCTCAATTATATAAATTAAATCAATTATATAGAAGTGTTAAGAATGTGATTCATTTTGAAGTGCATGCTCGATTATATTCTTCATGTTGTTCTCTGAACACTGTTATTCTAAAAATAAAAATAATAATAATTAAAAATAAAACAAAGTGAGAGGCAACAAATGTTTATTGGAGATCAAAGAATAGCTAGCTATTGGGGAACTGATTTAGGCAGAAACCCAAAAGTGTTTTTTAAAAAAGATGAAAGAGACCAAAGTTTTGCTACCCTAAAGTTACCTTTTGGTATATTGATTTTAAGCTGGTTATTAAGAAACAAAATATTAAAAACAAAACAAAACAAAACAAACAAACAAACAAAAAACAACTTTTGATCTTCACTCTCTTTCCTGTCAAAGAGATTCAGATGGCAAAGCCTGCTCCAGGAAAGAAGTCTTAACATGGTTGGCCTAATTTGAATTAAGTGTGTGGGATAGGAAGGTGTTAAGCTGAGGGGCCTGTGTTCCACTGAAGCAAAAATTTACCTACCTTGAGTGTTCTACTCTTTCTCAGTTACCTGAAAATCATCCATTTTCACTTCTAATATCTAAGACTCCATTCCCCACTTATCTCCATAGTTCAAAATGTTGTATATTTCATATCCAATTTTACCTCACTATCATTGGAATTTTTATGCTTATGGAAATTCCCTATGCACATATATTAAAATTTGATTTTCTCCTGTAAACTATTTCTTTGATTATTCGCTCAGCTAGAGAAACTTAGAAGGTGAGAGAAATAGTATTATTTTTTTTTGCCACCACAAGGGAAGGTAATTCTTACATGAATAGTGAAAATTTCTGTTAGTGCTAACAAGGTGAAGAAAGAATTTCTATTGGTTCTAATAAGCTGTTATTCTTTAGCTATACATGGTGATGCTAATATTAAGGAATATCCTCAGTTTTCAGTCCTTGTAGTCAGGATGTCTGCTTTTTTATTAGCTTTACAAACGATTGTCTATTCATTATTGCACATTCACTAAAATTTCTAGAGAAAATGTGTACACAAAATTACCATATTTGTCTGTATATTCCAAAGCTGAAGAAGAATAACAAGAATAAGTGTATTTTAAAGGCCAATAATCAGGGAAGAAATTTGTATTAAAATATAAATAAGTGATAAGACATTAAACTAATATATAATGAATTGGATTTGATAGCATTTAGAAAGCTATGTACACCAATATGGGGTTAATTTATAATTTAATATTGATGGCAAACATTTTTGTAGTAAAATATGTATGAAAAGGGAGGAAAGCCTATTAAAAATGTATGTAAAAAAAAGTTGATGACATTTGGAAAACAACATGTCAGCTATGATTATATTAGGAAGCTTTTCCTTTTAAACTTGAAAATTAGAGTAAGAAAATCAGATTACAAGAAAAACAATTATTTATTTTCTGACATATTTTAAATTGCCTCGATGGCTTTAAAGAGGAGAAGCTAAGTTGGACATATATACGATGTTTTAAATAATGAATGAAAGAACCAAAAGAAATGTGCAATAAAGAATTGAAAAAAATGACATAAATTATAAATTACTCCTCTGGACATTATTGGAAAAAATATTTCTTCAAAGTTAGTGACGATACTGGTTTAAATAATATACAAAGAATAATTACAATATGTCTTATTTTCCTGAGTATATTTTATAATAAAATGAGTACTTGTAAGAATTAAAACAGATTCATTAAAAGGTGGAAAGTTCCTGAAGACAAAGATGAAAGCCTCAAAGTTCAAAAACAGAATTCTTCATATTTTTCTATGCCTCCTCAAAATAATTTTCATCTCCTTGCACAATTTTATGCTTATGCTTAACCTTAATTACAGTAATATTTTTTCATTTACACAGTTACAAAGCTCATAATATCTCTGGTGTGTTGTATAAATATTTTAAAGTAAAACTCTTATATAATTATTTAAAATGTATATTTTGAAATATAAATATGATAGAGATTTGATACTAACCATGATCATACATAATCATGTGTTTTGAATATGCATGAATAGTATTGCTTTTGAAAGCCAAACTTTTACTTCATTACATTTTTACATTGAACTCATAATTTCACTCTTTCTCCACAGAATTTTTTTCTAATCATTTTTATGTTTCAAATTGTTTTATTGATCTCCTGTCTTATTTCCTTGAAACAACTACCAACAAAGGCTCTACAAGGTTTTTTCTTCTTTGTTGGCTTATTTTCAGAATTATTTAGCACACAATTTACCAAAATAGCCTAATGTATTACACATTTTGATGAATAATTATGAAGTACAAAAAGGAAATTCTGATTAGACATGCATTTCTACATAACACGGAGGCGGCTTAAATTTTTATATTAAAATACATAAAACCAAAGAGATTCCCAAGCCTGTCGGATTTAGTATGTGACCCCTATTTTGTCCACAGAGTTTCTGATTTTTAGCTTTTTTAAAACCTAAAAATATAATTTAATGCTTTGAATCCTTTCTCACCAATATGCCAAGAAACATATAGTGACCTATCATGAAAATTGTTTATAACAATGTTACCTAACAACTCAAATCACTCTCTTCTTTAACTTTGTTGCTCACAACAAAGTAAAATAAATGAAATATAAATGAAAAGGAAATCATCTGAACTGCTGATGGATTTATTACCTAATCGTTAGAGTCATTATTTTTTCAACATTTTCAATTTTTCACTGTTAGGCGCCCTGGACTTTCTGCTTGTTCATCTGTTTTTGTTGCAGGTTGTTTTTTTTTTAATTTGTTTTCAAGAGTTTTATTGAGTTTTAACTTACATATAACGAAGTTGACCTATGTAAATTATACAATTCAACAGCTGTTAGTATATATACAGAGTTGAACAACCATAATCATGATCTAATTTTAGAATACTTTCATCTAGGGTAATGAAAAAAAAAAATTGTGTTCCCTTTATTAGACCATCATAGCAGAGTCCAGTATAGTCACATTTAGTTTTGATGTAAAGATATATCTGATTTAGTTGTAATTTGTCAAGGGGCAGAGGAAAACTGCATTTTTTTTCCAGGCCCTTCCAAGGCAGATATTGTTAAGAACAAAGTAAACATGAAAATTGAAGGTGTGGGAAAGGATTCCTATAAAAATCTTCATACTCTGGTACCTTTTGGACAGTGTTTTATACATCTAGGAGTGTGCTTGCATAGAAGAATGCCAAGATATATTAAGGCATTTTGTCTTTTAAAACCTTTTCTTCTATTGCAAAATAAATAATAAAGTCAGCCTTTCATCAGCCTATAGAATTTCAGTAGAAAAATGTATAGGTGGAACACATAAATTACAATAAATAGATTTATTATGGACATAAACCAGCAGTTTGAAATTCTTTATGAAATTATTTATTTATAAATACTTTGAGCCAATTCATGGCTGTCTCTTTCTCAATGGCTTGAATAGTTTTTGGACAATGAGATTTTCTTGCATGTGTTGCCACTGATAGCCAAATGTTTAAAGTTAATGTATTCCAGTTATTTGAAAAGGTGTTTTATTCTCATATAAAGTTTTATAGTACCCTTGAGTCCATACCTTAGCAGTTTCTGAAGCACTTGATGCCACGGCTTGATAACTTTAGACCATGTTTATGCTTCATTATTGAAGGCAACTTATTGCATCTCAATTGACCTATTAGGGTCACTGTGGCCTAAAAAATAGTAACTAATCATTTCGGTGCATTAGGTGAATAGTTAGCTTAAGTTTATGTTCAGTATTTATCCAAAATATATGTTAACATCAAATTTATTATTGTCAGAAGACATTGGCACAGTCATCTGAGAAAAAGGCAAATCTACAATTCTTACCCCATGTTTACTTTGGAATTGTTTAGTCAATGAAATGATAGTAAACATACCTATTTAAATTTTTATCTTTTGCTTTATATCTTTCACTCCAATACATGCTTTCTCTCTTCAAAATCATGTAGCATGTCTTTACACAAGGATAGTCTCAAAAAAGAATACCTTTCTGTAGAGTTTCATGATGCTCATACACATAATCATTTTAGCGAATTTGGTGAAATATTTAATCCATAATCAATATTGGAAAATCCCCTATGTACATCTAGTTCAATCTCCTACTCAATGTTGGATTAAAAGAGAATATATATATATGTATATGTATATATACGTATCTCTTATGAATTGAGGGGTTAAAAAATAAAATATACATGATAAAATGACTACAAATCCAAATATATGAAGCATAGACTAAGTGCAATTTATAGAAAATGTATAATATGAAGAAAAGAGGAAAATAATAAATAATTTTATAAATGATTTTAACACTTTCTAAAGGAATATTATTAGAAATTATAAAAGTATTAGTGAAAGATGAATAAATTGTTAGCAATAAAATAAGAAATTAAGCAAACAAAAAATATTCTTTACTATAATGATTAAATGAGACAAACTGTGGCAAATTACAAAATATCTTAAATAAGCAACAGTGAAAGTTAATATGAGGATAAACAATTTTTCGTTTGCCTGAGATGGGAGTAGCTGATATAACATGGTTATTATCTTGGTGCTTTGAAGAGCTTCTGGTAGTGTCAACACTTCAGCAGGCGTTTTACATTTCATAGTATTACAGTAAGCCATCTGGAGATCAAAAAAGTTAACTACTGGAAGATGATTATATTTTTTTACTTTAGAAACAGATTAATTGTCATTTCATGAGATGTATTTATAAATCAGAATGCAAATATAGCTAAAACAAGAAGTAGAAAGACCATGTTACATTGATAATAATTGAATATATAATAATTTATCACAGATCCAGTAACATTATATCTTAGTAACGATTTGAAGACTATTTTAAATTCAAAGTTTCTAACATATAAAATATAAAATAGAATTTAATAGAAATGTTAATTATAAAATTATATTTTTCATAACTATTAATGAATGTCTTCAAGGATTGTGGAAAGAGAAGAAATTTTGGAAGAAACAAATATTGATTTTATAAAACAAACAGCCAAATCAGAAAATTTAGGTTTACAAAAATAATGTAAGTGAAAATAGATTGACAAAATATATATCTGCATTATATGTAGCAGTTAATAAACTATGCAGGTAGGTGAATATATATTCTAATAAATATATAGATAAATACTGTGATTTGTTACATGAACTGCATAAGGACAAAGACGTTATTATTTGCTGTTGTGTGCTAACATCTAATAAAAGAATGTGACCATAGGCAAGCACTCATTGTACAGTTCCTAAGTAGATAATTGGTGGATCATTGAGTGGATAGATATTGAGACTTAGTTCCCTCCCACTCTTTGATAAAATTAGATGGGAAAAGTCAAGTTTCTGAATCTTTTAAGGTAAGGCCAGAATCATGGTGAGTTACTCCACTTATGAAACTGTCGATTGCTTGGCAAATTACTTGAATGTGTTTTGAAAATTTGACAATAACCCATCAGTGCAAAATGTGTATATAAAAAATAAATAGCAGAAGTTTTAAGAACAAATAGACTTAATACACACTGATATTTTGTGTTCTTTTTTATTTTATTCAAATATATTTGATTGCAAGTTACCGAACATATTTCAGACCTGGTAATATGACACAACTTCAATTTAGAGCAATCTCCAGATTTTGTGGTTGCAATCAGGAGTACATTAATTTACCATAGTTTATTCAGTTCAGTAATAAGTCATAACTCTTTTCGATACCTATCAGATTATTTTTTCATGACTATATTCAAAGTCAGTATTTATATCTAGACTTCCAATATTCAAATAAGGCTGTAACTGAAAAGTAGAAATTAACATTTGTTGCAAGCTCTTAAACTTGAATACTTCATAAGTAATACTAAATGTGTTTAAATGACTTATTTACTAAACATAATAGGTTATTATGACTTAAGAAAATAATTTGAAAATCCTTTTATATTTGTTCACACTTTGAGCAAGTTTGATAAATATCGTTCTATGTGGCAATGGAGCTGAATTACAAGCAGGTTTTTAAAAAGGGAATTTACTTCTTTTTTTTCCTCTCTTTTCATTTTCCTTTCTCTAAGAAACACATTCATCATCTCTCTTTTCTGCATCCATCCCTATGACCACGCAAACCTCCATTAAAAATGTCAAATGATTATTTAAATTTAAAAATCAAAAATTTCTATTATGAAATCCTAATGAAGTCAAAATTTTACATTGTCTTATTTATGTTTATTTATAAACAGGTAGTTCTCAATGTGATAAACAGAATTTCAAAGCATTTGGATTAATGCATTCATTTAATAAAACAACATTTGCAAAAATGTTTATCCACTTATATTTCTACTTATTCATCCACTTATTTATGTCCATCTTCTTTTGAAAGTAATTAAACCAGTAGGCACTGTATTAGTATTTAATTAGTTTTCATTCCTTTAAAAGTTTTTTTATTATTTGGTAGAAATAACAATTCTAAAGTATATAAGCATATTAATGCATTTAAATAAATATAGTAAAGTATAATAACATTTTTAAAAATGAAGTTTATTGAATTTATTTACTTAAAATTTTTAAATATGAGAAATTCAATCAAACTTCTAATTTTATTTTTATAAACCTATAACATAGTAACCAGAGTATCAAGGTCTGTGGTTTTACTGTTCAAAAGATTCATTTACTGTCAGCCATTTATTATCAACATGCTTTAAATTAGGTTAAGTTAGTTTTCAATTCCTGACAAATCTCTAAAACCTAATAGCAGCTCTGTTACAAAAAATTTTTAAAATAGAAAATGAGACAATTTTATTAATTCGCTAGTAAAATGAAAGGAAATCTAAAAATTAATTGCAATATTAGACACCATATATTATTTTATAATATATAAAATAATTGTATTCATTATTTTATTATGTTCTAAACAATGTCACATGTAAAATATCTGTAATTTAGATATTTAAAGTATTATAAAATTATTTCAACTAAAGCTTAAAGCATTTTATGGCTTATTTATCAATGTAAAATTTTGCTTTTTCTTGGTATTATTTTTCAAAAAGAAAAAGCTACTAAGCTGGTTTCAAATAATTTGTTTATATTTCTATGACTACACTTTCAATAAACACTCTTTAGTAATTTTCATTTAATTTAACAGTAATGGTTACAAGACACAAAATTTATACAGACACTAATTAGATATACATTTTAAAATGTTTAAAATTTAGATTTGTTGCTCTCAAAAAACTTGTTGGAAATAATTGAATTTTATAACGAAAATGAATGTGTCATGAGAATATTTTATCTTTTTGGAAAATGTATTTTCTTTTTCTCCCATAATTTTAACAAAAGAGGCTTGTTTATTCAGGAAATAAAAGAAGACTTGTTATATTGTAGATATCCATTTCACATCTTACTTTTATCATTAAGTAAAAACAAAAAATAAGAAATGTGTTCAGACCACATATACATATGGAGATTATTTTTGTAAAGGTGCGGTGTAAAACTATTTTCTTTTTGATGATTATTATACAAAAGCATATATATTCACACATTCACATTATGCACATCACAAAACAGACAACAATCTTGGAACTGACAAAGGTAAACACGATTATTTGACAGTATTTTCTATTTCCAAGACCAGTGTTCTTTCTGCACTTTGTTGATGGAAAATCTCCTGGGATTAAATATTTAGTGTGTGATTGTTACACATTCTGTTCTACAAGTTCATCTGTCTAAAAAGATAGCAAACTACAAAGAATTGAGAAATTGATTTTGCCAGGTTTTAACTTAATGAAAAACAACTTAGTTTCAATCACACTGAAAGGTGAGCGATAGAGTTTCTTATTAAGATCTAGATCATTGGAAGTCAAACAACTTTCTGTCTATAGATAAGATGTAACTGAAGAGAGTGGTCTCTAATAAAATAGTAAAGAAAACTGTTATGCCAAATGTGTTTTGATATTTGTCAATAATAAAGTCATATGAGAAGCCTCATATTATGTTTATTCTTTAAGTTAGGAGAACAAAAGACAATAAGTTTATTTGGATCTTTTTTTTTGGGGGGGGGTAAGCAAAAAGAGATTTCTGGATATCCGGAATTATTTATTTTTCTTTCTAAATATTCTCATTTCCTCTCTCCTTCTCCCTTTCTTCCTCCCTCTCCTCCCCAGAAAATTAGCTTCTCAAAACCTGGTCATTGAATATGTCTGAATGATACACAGACTGTAGAATTTTTGCGTCTCTTCAGTAAACGAAAGGAAGCCAATTTATCATCATTGAATCCAATTCTGTTTCTCCTGAGGAAACATATTTTTCTTTTTCTTTTTTTTTTAAATGATTCTGCCTCAGAAGTTTAAAATACCTTAACTTATTCCATTTACATACAAATAGATTTTTAGTCACTAAGTTATATGCCCAAATAAATAGATAGTTGGTAGTTGTATAGCTAGTAAAAACGATTCCACATGAAATCTTTGAAACAAATTCTTTGTTACTTGATGAAAACTCAATGCCCTTGCCTTTGGGCTTCTGCTGACCCTTAATGAAAGACTTTCAACCTAATGAGCAAAGGATTCTGCATAATAAATTCTTAACCTGAGATTTCATTGTTGAATGAGATAAGCATCAACCATAGTTTTCTCAAATATTTTGTCTTTTGTCAAATCAACATTTTATTAAATTATTACCCTTTGTTAAATAATTTATTATGTTTTCAATTACTGTATCCTTAGGAATTTTTCTGAGCCATTATCAATTATTTATTACTTTAAATTTCAGAATTACTTTGTTAATCAGGAGAATAATTTTAAATGCCCCAAATTAATTTATCAATCTGGACACATAAAGTAACATCCAATAATACTAAGCATTCCTATTTATCCACATATTATTATTTTTAGTTTTGCTTTTCAATATCGATGAAATATTTGTACACTCTGATCTGCCATTATGGCATTTGCAATGTAGGAGACAAAAATGTTTATGGAATTACTACTGGAGAAATTATAAAGTTAAAAATGAAGTTTCTGAGATCATAAAACGTGTGTATATGAGGGTAGGGTAAAGTTTATTTTTATGGGTGTCCTGGGAATGACTTTCTAAGGGTACAAAATTCAAGGAAAACCTGAACTTGCACTATGATTGTCAACGTGATGAAAAGAGCTAATGTTATAGAATCCCAGGCAGAGAGAACAGCCTATGAAAAAACTTAAAGGCGAAAAACAGCTCTTTGAAGAAAAGAAAAAGTGGCCAGTGCATCTGAAATTTAGTAGGAAAAGGGGGCCAGGTCAAACTGACATTAGAAACATATAAAGATACCAGATAATAAAGGATCTAGATAACAACAGTAAAGTGTTCATATTTTGTTTTTCAAAACATTCAATTAAGATTCGTAGGTGAATTTCACGTGTTTTTTGGATGCCCTTTGAAAAATAACATTTTTCCATTGCATTTTACAATGTTAATGCTGGTATAAAAGATACTTTTATAATGTATATTTGTGCAATGTATATAGCATTGTATATTTTACAATGTTAATGCTAGTATAATAAGATCTTACTGATTTTTGTGATTTAATTGTGTAATGGGCCAATATCATTATCAATAGCTTTGAAAATGATAATATGTGGTTAATAGGAATTTTTATTTTGTTCTGCATTTTAACAGAAGTGCCTTTGTGTTTGATTATTATATTAATGTTTAGTGTTGGTTTAAGATGCATTATCTTTACCATGTTAAGGATATAGATATTTTTTCTTCCCTAATTAGAGTTTAATGATGAATTTTACTTTTTTTTTATTTTCCAAATGACGAATTTTGCAATATGCATTTTTAACATCTATTGAAATAATTATGTTTCCCCTTTGATTTATTGATGTCCTTAGTACATTTCAAGTAATGAACAATTATTCTTTTCCTGAAATATACAGCACTTACTCATGTTTTATTATTCTTTAAATATCCTCATGAATTTAAACTTCTGTTATTTCTTAAGTTTCTTTTTCCTGTAGTACTTGTTCCAGCTCTTGTTTATCTCTCTGCCAAGAATAACATTAATTTATCTGTTGTCTAATTTTATTCTTACTATCTTTTGGTTCATGTTTAATTTTTAGCCTTTCATTTACATTTTGGAGCATCTATCCTTGGCCTTTCTCTTCTCTGATACTAATTTTAAAGAAATAATTTCAATCTTCAACATCTCAGTTATGGCTCTCAGTTCTATTTTAGTTCTAGTTCCACAGATTACCAATTGTGATGTTTCCTTTCATATTATAATATTTTGATCCCACTGACTCTTTTGTTGGACTTTATACTTCTGTTTCACAAAAAAAAAAAACCAAAAACATGTCTTTTTACACTCCACAGGGGTTCAGCCTTCCTTAACGACTTCTCTCTTTCTAAAATGTACTTTCAATAAATCTTACTTTTTCTTGGTCTCTCTGGCCTGTAATTCTTTACTGCGTAGGCGGGGAAGAACCAAAGAACAACACCACACAACACCACCGTCCACAATCCTCCTTCTCCATCACACTGCTAGAGCGACACCGGATTTCACTTTACCTCAGTGGTGATGTCAGGATGCTGTGAGCAGCTCTCAAAACTTTCAGAAGCCCCACTTAT
This sequence comes from Rousettus aegyptiacus, assembly GCF_014176215.1. NCBI lineage: Eukaryota > Metazoa > Chordata > Mammalia > Chiroptera > Pteropodidae > Rousettus > Rousettus aegyptiacus. The sequence goes on from NW_023416307.1 coordinate 73,664,707, forward strand.
TAACCATTTTCGACTTAGTACGGATCTACTTTTTTAGATAACATTTTCTTATAACCAAATACACTGACTCCTAATGTCATGAGTAAACGATATATGATAAATGCAAATTTCCAACATGTAAAACTATTCAAAAGATCTACTGCCACTGACCTGTTTACTTTGGAAATAACAATTCTAAAATACTGGAATTTTATCAGTAGGCCTTCTTCTTGCCCATTTATTTATTTATTATTAATTTATTTATTTATTTATTTATTGTTATTTTTGTAAGAATTTTTCTTTCCTCTGGGTATTAGATAAGAGTTGGTGGGTGGGGAAATTCAATAATATTTCACATAGTATTTTGCAAGTTATTGAGAGGAACTCCAGTAATCCAGTTTTCCTAATGATACAGTTCACGAGACTCTGTATTAGGTAAATAGATTTTTTGTTTCATAGTGCAATGGGTTTTCCTTTATATGCATAGAATTGCCATAAATTTAACCTTAGGGTGATTTTTCTCAATGCAATGCTATCTGTTTTACTGTACTGTTTGTTCTCCTAGATTCTAATATAGTGTTCATCAATCTTTGTTTTTAGTATTTTTTTTAAAAATCTGTATAAGTTTAGTTATTAGAGAAAGTTGGAAAAGTCTGTATTAGTGCTTCTGGCCAAAATCCAGCAGCTGTTTTTTCTCAGTAATTGGACTTCTGAAATAATTGCTAGTATGTTTTTCTATAGGATAAGATGGCAATTCACATTAATTAACATGTTCAAAATATTGTTTGAGTCAAAATAGCTACAGAATATTATCTGGATAAAAAAAGAAAAAGCAATAAATGTTTCATTACTAGAAGAACTAAGACACGACCTAAATCAGAGACCTCAAGTTCCCAAAAGCACCTGTGTTATTATAACTGAAGGTATAAGTTCCAGAGAATTTAGGCTAGTGAGGCCAAATATTATAGTGCCAGATGAAAGTAATGAATACTTCTTATTATCATTTAGAGTTTGTTCAACAGTATGAGATTTCTAAAATGCAAAAAAGAGAAGTGTTTAAATTCCTAGATAGTATGTAACTGGAAAAATTGCTCTAATTATGAAATAAAATTATGCTCTGCAACTAGTTTTAGATAACTCTTCTGATTCAATAATGTAAAGGAGGTGTCACTCTCAAAACATTCTTCAAACTTCATGTAAGTGCCAAACAGAATAATCGCTATCAAATTAATCAATACTTGCCAAAGGGAGAGTTCCTCTTTTTTTAAATTCTGTGTGTTTTCTGAGTGGAATTTGTTTTCTTTTCCTATGTTTCTTTTCCTATTATCACCTGTCTCCTCCCAACTTGTAAACCACTTGTTATTATTATTTGGTCATTTTTCTATCGATATGATTTATAAGAACTGTATAGCGAAAATAAACAAATAGACAAACAAAATATTTAACTATTTCCTGTCATATATACTGCACATACCTTTTTTATTTCTTTGTCTTTTAACTTTGGTTATGGTTTATTATACAGAAATGTTTATTTGGTGTATTCATACAGAAATGTTTATGCAGAAAGATTACAGAATCTTTACCTTTGTGTTTCTAGAGTTTTGTGATCGTACTTAGAAAACTTTTTCTTATTCTAACTTAATAAACTGCAGTCTATATTTCTTTTAGTTATTACATGGCTTCAGTTTTATAACATTAAAATATTTATCCATCTGAAATGGAAAACTTGTGAAGATGAAGAAGAAGGCTATTCTGATTTTATTATTTGGTGTGGGCAATTTGAATTTTTGTATTGTACTTCTGGTACCTTTCGTTGGTTTGTTTTCAGTATTTTTCTTTGTTCACTTGCAAATATTTGTTATCTGAATTTTATTACCTAAGATAAAACTCCACAGTAAATGTAAAAATTCTTTGCCTTATTCTTCTATTCCTAAAGCATCTGTGTTAAAGAATTGTAGTGAAATGCATACCAACCAGGTATGAGAAAATCTAAACCTGGTATTTGCTAATTGTTGGAACTTTGGCCAATTCCTTATTCTGTCCAATTTAAAGCCTGTGCACATTATTAGAAATGAGCTTTCCCCAAATCCAGACAAGACAATGGCTCTTTAAAACTGTTTTATTGTTCGTTAAAAAGCACCAGTAAGTAGAAGACTGGCTTCACGCCTAGGTCTATTGTTTGAGTGCAGCTTCTCAGGGAAATTGACCTTGTTCTGCTACATCTGATAACAGGAACTCATTTGTTTCAAACTCCAGAAAGTATCAGCCGCTCAATCCTTGTATTATTGGTTTTGGTCTGCTCTCATGAAGCACTCTGTCTCTGGCTTCTGGCATTCACAATTGCTTTAAGTACCAACTTCACTTTTACTAATCCCTTCATTGCATGCTGAACTTGCCCAGAATTCCGAAACTTCTAAGCACCTAAAGGAGATCCGGGTCCTCAGGTGTCAGTATTTGCTTTGACCACAGACATCTGCATTCCACTTTCTTCAGCTAAGGAAGTAGACTTTGTTTTGAAAAATAAGATGTTATGTTTCTCTTCTCTTTAAGCTTTCCTTAGATTTACGTATTTTTTTTCCAAATGCAAAAGTAGAGCTTGGATTAGATAATTTTTCAAGCTTCCTTTGGTTCTGTAGTATATAATTTTATAAATCTATATTTGAATCAGTATCTCTAATTTTTTTTTAAAGATTCATAAACCTTTTCCTTAATGCAATTATGATTTAATTTTATCTTTAAGGAACATAGCCCATCTTGGGCATTTCTTTTTCACAGAACAAAAAGGATGATTTTTTTAAACCACAGGACTTGCAGTCTTCAAAATTTCATCATTCTTATTAGTAATTTTACCCATTCCATAATAACTACATTAAGCCTACAGGAGTTCATCAAGTGAAAAAGGCCACTGCTAGTATCCTTGGATATAAAACATAACTGAAATACTATGACATTTTATGGCGGTTATAATATTTTAATAATACAAAATTAAATAATTTTATTCTTTTTTTCACATATTTTCCCAATTTTTTTCTATCTTAATCTAAGCCTCATATTTTTTCATCATACCATTTTATCATTTTGCTCAAGATTCACCTCACTCTATCTCTCTTTTTATGACAATCTAGTTAAATAGAAATTTCCTATAATTCGAAAATTAAAAAAATATTAATTTGAAATGAACCTAATTATTTCAAGTGTGCTGTTTTTTTCATCAAATTCTTATGAAGCTGCTGTTATTTATTTTGTGACTCATCTTAGCCAAGACACAGCATCAGTTCATAGCAGAAAAATAGGACCCTAGTAAATAAGAAGCTAAAGAAACAGAAGAAGAAGGTCTAAGAGAAGGTGTAGAAGAAGAGAAAGAAGGAGAAAAAAATCTTGGGATATATTGTCAAATTCTTGAGTAGAAAACTTGAATTGTCATTCTGTCTCTTTAAAATGTTTTATTCCTTAACTAAAGTCACCATAGAATATATTTCTTATACATAATGACCTTGACAATGTGTCACAGGGTTTTTCTTCCTCTTTATAACGGCAAAAGAACTGCAAAGCTCCTTAAACTTGGTAAGAAATTTAATTATATTTTGTCATCAATAATTTATGGTTCTAAATTATACTAAATTGACAGCTGCTAATGTAAAGTGCAAATGAAATCAGGCCAATTCTAACCAAATCAGGCATAAAATTATATTTTAATAAACTTTGATTTCACTTCCTATTACCCTTTCTCTTTATCATGCATGCCTGAGTTCCATGTGTAATTTGTGTGCAGAGATGCTGTGTTTTATTGCTTTGGTAATTTAGAAAATTCACTGTTGAAAAGAAGATATTAGTATATACAGGCAGAAACTAATGAAGGTTAAAACACTCACACAGACACACACGCACTCAAAAATGGTGATTGATATCTATAGCTTAAGAAATAGCTGAAGAAACAAGATATGAGACAATGTATGCCTTTTCAATTTCTCTGTATTTCTCTTGAATGATTTAAAATCTGACTAGTCTGCTATATTTTGCACTAAATATTTATATAACAAGAAGAATTAAGGAGACATAGTGGAGAAGGTAGACTTTAGGACAAAGAAAGATAATAAAGTAAATTCAGCATACCTATTTTTATATGAAATGGGGATCTGAAGCTTAGTAACAGAAAACGCTGATACCATCTATTACAAATGAACATACAGGCTAGGAATTACGAACAACAAAACTAATGGTGAATAAATAAAATAAAATTCTCACCATTTCCTCAAAAAGTAACAAAAATTACAAATAAAACTATATAAAATTCATGTTAGTTAACTAGAAGGTAATGAGCAAATTTCAATCACCTGAAAACAGAACAATAAATACCAACTCAACAGTTATTTTTCAGCCTCTGTTCACACTTTTGATTCTTAGCGATCAAAAGCAGTCCTGGAAAACCTTAAATGGGTGAGGTAAGAGGGGAGTAAGTTGCAGGATTAAAATTGATCTTTTTCTACTTGTAAAAATAGTGAAAAACATTTCTGGTAGATCAAAAGAGCCAACAGAGGAGGGACTGGTTAGCGTATGTGTTTCTTGAGAAAGCCACCTTTTAGGGGCAAGTTTCAGGAAACTGAAGAGTGTAAAGGAAGGGAGAATATTTATTTGAAAAAAATTGGTAACATGAAAATCATGAAGTAACATTAAGAATATCTAAAATTTAAAAGGCTACGACCTTGTTACTCCATTATTTCTCTCTTCAAAACCATCTATAAAGAAGCCATAATTTATTGATTTCTTAAACTAACCCAATTATTTCAAATGAAAATACCGTTGTAAAATGTTTACAGAGCGTGCAAAGGAAATTTTTGAGAAACCTATTAGAATCATTACTAGTATAACCACTACTGTGAATAAAATCATTAGAAAGTAAAATTAAAAATAAAAGTATCTGCAAATTTAGGGCAATTGTTTATTTTTAACATATTAAGAAATAAATGCAAGTTTGTTTTTTTCTGAAAAAATACAGGAAGCCATGTTTTGTCAAAGTGGAATGCATTCATGAACATGCTGCTTTGTAAGCCACCCCAAATCATAGCCACACTAATGCAGAGAAACAAATAGTTTTCATCTAAATAAACTTCTATAAAAAATAGGGAGATACCAGAAGAAAATTTAATTTACAGATTAAAACTACACACCAATGTATGCCTGTACATGTGTAGATGAAAGGAGGGGTCCCTAGCCTGTTCCCTTATCTGTCTTTACCTCCTTTTTATTTAATAAAGGTTGAAACGTTTTACACTGAAAAAAAAAAAAAAGCACAGTTAATAGTTGGTGAATAAATATAAATTTTTCAGCATTTTCTTAAAAAATAGCAACAAGATTTTTAAAAAATTATATAAATTTTATGCTTTTAGCATAACTCCATATACATTTAACATATACTTCACCAAATATTTAGGGACTAGTAAAAGAATTATAAATATAAATTGGAGAAAAAGCAGGAAAAAATGAGAGCTAGCTCAGTTCAGAAAAATAAATAGAAGAGAGTAAAATAAATCTAAAATGATGAATAAACTTAATTTTTTTAGAAATAAGTACATCTGAATAAAACATAATAGGCCAAAAAATAAAAACAGAAAAATAATGAAGAGAATAATAAAAAAATAAAAAATGGTCATAGATTATGAAATGAAAGACAGACAAAAAAGATCTAGCATATGTTTAACCAGATTATCTGAAAAAGACAACAAAAATAATGGAATAGAACAAATATTGAAAACTGTAACTATTTTTTCTGTAGAAAAGAGAGAGATATAAATCTACATATTGAATGTGCTAAGGAAGTACCAGGGGAAATTGACCTGCCAAAATCAATTTATAGCTATTTTATAGAAATTCTATTAAACTTCATAGATAAAAAATATATATTGTCAAACCATCCTGGCCAGAATAACAAATAATTAAAAAGGGAAAGAGAATTAGAATGATTTAAGATTTCACCAATGATAAAGCATTTTATAAGCTTTTTTTTAATAGAAAATTTTTATCATTGATGCGAATCTAATTTCTCTATCTCGCAAGCAATCAAGGCAATAAAATAACATTTTTTTCACTCATGGGATAGAGGAATTCTTTACCTGTGAGTCATTCTTAAGGAATCTACTAAAAGAACAGTTCTATCTAACTAAGAAATGTCTGGTGAAACTTTAGGAAAAAGATTAATTGTGAGCATTCATTTTAATTGAGGATGAAAAAAAGAGTGGGAAAAAGTAAAAAAAAAAAATTTTTAAACTGCATGTTATTCAATATGTCATATTTTTGTGTTATATGTTAGGAGAAAGCATAAGTATTATTAAAAATAAAAATTAATTTAAAATTAATGAATAATTCCAATATTTATTATTATAAATTTAAATAACATTTTAAATTAAAAAATAAAAATAAGAGAAGACAGAAAGAAAGAGAAATATTGACTAAGCTTATTACTTGTTATATAGATAAAACATTGAAGTTAAATATATTATTTTAAATTGACAAATTAGATTCTAAAAGGTTAAATTAAGGAACAAAAAATTGTATTTAAAATGGTATACATATAAGGTAATTATTAGAACAAAACATTAAGCCATCTTAAATACAAGAAGAAACTTCAATAAATTTCAATTTATTCAATTTATTCTATTTCAGAATAAAATTGCATAGACAAATGCAGAAAATATGTTATAATGTACTTAATAACAATATCATAAAATATGACAAAATTGAGACTGACCAAACAAAAACAGAACTTGCATATCAACTAATCGAAATGGATGTAACACTATATAAAGAGGAAAAAAAATTAGCTAATAAATTAAAATCCAACTGTAGGATACATAATTATAAAAAATAATTCTAAAAAGGTAAATAGAAACAAAAAATGGACAAATATATTTTGAGATTTGGAAATAAAAGGGAATCTGAGGTTGTTAGAACAGTAATAAAAAATTAGAATTTAAATTAAAAACATTAAAAGTAATAAAAACAATTTTAATGCTGAAAGACACAATTTACTAAAAAAATCATTTCCAGCAATCGCCTTTTTAAAGCAAGAAATGCAAATGGCAAAGATAAATTAATAGTATTCTCATTAAAAGACAGAAAAAGTGAAGGGAAATGATTAAGTTTATATAAGTACTAAATGAAAAAATTGACAAAATACGGGTAAATATAATTATATATAATTATATTTATATATATATAAAATATATATATATATATAATTTCACCAGCAAAATAAAGAATAGACCTTCTTCTCAAGTGATCATGGTACTTTATGTATTGTCACAAAGAAAATGCTGCTATGTTTCTTAAGGTGGAAGTATTACAAACAAAAGTCTGATAACAGTGAAATAAAACTAGAAGTTATTAACAGTGTAAAAGATCATTTAATCTTGAAGTTGTAACACTTTCTTTTAAATAATTATTGGGCTAAACTGGAGCTACACACTAAAACCAATAAATTTTTAAAAATATTACCAATGAATACTCTATATGTCAAAATATATGAGATTCATTTAAAGCAGCAATCAGAGTATGTAGTCATAGACTTAAATATTTGTATCAGTAACAATCAGCAAAATGAAAATAAATAAACTAGATTCTTAGGTTAGAAAAAAGACTAGAGGGGATAATCAAATAAAATAATAATAAGCAAGATGAGGTATTTATATAGGTAAAAACAGGAATGAACAACATGAAAGAAAAATAATTATGTGAAAAAAATTTACTAAATAGTATTAGTTAATAAAAGGAAAAAATCCCCACAAAATTACTATATAGACATTAAAATGAGAAAATAGCTATTGAAACAAGAGAAAATGGGGGAAATTATAAGAATATTCTCATATCTTCCTGCAAATAAACACATTTTTAGAGAAATACAATTTATGAAAACTTCTCTTAGAGATAAAAAGTTGAAATCTATTGATGTTTGTGAATTTTCAACAACAGTAAAAATAAAAAAAGAATAAAAGGAAATACCTCCACTCCCTTATCGAAGTCAATTCAAAAGGAAAAGTCTACAAAATCTTCAAAAAGCAAGTAATTGTAATTTTTCATAAATTGCTTCAGAACATTGAAAATAAAGAAAAGATTTATAATTTTCATGAAGTGTTACATTGATAACTAAATCTAATAAAAAACAGTATTAGAAAAATAATATATATCTAATAAAATATCAATGGAACTTATTAAATGTAAACTAATAAATCCAATAATATACTATGAAAATGATAGATCATGACTAATTATAATTTATTTCAGAAAGGAAGATTTGTTTAATATTAGAAAATCATGAATATAATGCACCATATTCATAGATATAAAGCTTTTGACAAAATTCGATTCTTGAGGGGAAAAATATTCAAGAAAATAGAAATGTATGTGTGCGTAGTGATAAAAAACATATTCTAAATCTATTCTAATAGAATATATTATGTAAATAAATTCTAAATTTTAAAGTCATGATTTTATATAACATGCAAATATTAACTGTGCTTCCACTAACGGTGAGGAACAAGGCAATGATGTTCACTATTGCCTATAAGAACCAACAATTTCTGGAAGCATTAGCCAATACAATTAGACAAGGAATATAAAATAGAATAAAAAGAATTGTAAAACAAGAAATAAACAGTCTATTTCCATGAGAAAAGTTCATATATTTTATAAATTTATGTTATATCCTAGAAAATCAATATGTAAAACTAGGACTGAAATAAAATAATTTTAAAAGGTAGCATATTATAAAATTAACATAACAAATCAATAGCTTTTTTATATTCTATCAATAACTAGAGAATATAATATTAGAAGAAAATCTTTATAACAGCAAAATGTAATTTTTAAAAAAAATTAACATTGCAAGAAAAATAAGAAAATCTATATGTAGATATACTTAAAAATTACTGAAAAAATCTCAGTGAGATTTGACAAAAAAATATAGCTTTTGTTCTTGGATATGAAGTACCTAGATTATAAAAATGTCAATTTCCCCTAATTTATTATATAAAATTAACAAATATGATAAATATACAAACTTTTAAAAAATTTAGACAAGTTAATGCTAAACTTCATGCGCAAAAAAGGGAAAAAACAACTTTCAAATGGATTTACCATACTGTCAAGCCCTAGTATTTTACACTGGGCCATGATTATATTAAAAGACTGGTGGAATAGACTACAGAGATCCAAGAAGATACCTGGATCTATACAGAAATTTGGGACATGATAAAGGTTTTATCTCAAATCATGAAGATAACCTGGTTAGCTTGGCATCTATTTACCTTTTTGAAAAAGTAGATACATATTTCATATCATGCATAAGAATAAACTGCAAATAATCAAGGATATAGGAAACAATGAGAGAATATAAAGGCAGAAGAGAGATACAGGAAGGGAGAGAAGGAGAAGAAGAGGAAGAAGGCCATACACCTTTTAAAGGAAACAGGAAAGGATTCATTTAAAATTCAAATACAGGGAAATGCTTTCTAAAAGTAACAAAATAAAGATGTGATAAAAGAAATGATTGATAATTATGAGCACATAAAATAATTTTAAAAGCTATTGCATGACAAAACAATATAATAAAACTGTCAAAAGTTAACTGACGAACTGGAGAAATATTTGCAATGTATACCACAGATGAAGGGCTAATATCTCTAATATATAAATGTCCTAAAGCTTTTAGGAGAAAAGACCAACAACCCCATTAGAAAAATTTGGGGTGGGGGGAAAGTAAGAACAGACAATACAAATAAGATGTAAAAAATGGTTCCTCAGTATATAACGATTACTGCCAGCTACCTCATAATTAGAAAAATGTAAATAAACTCCACACTGAAATTACATTATATATTCCATTGATGAGTCTTGAGAAAACATACATTCTCAAACATTACTGATGGAAATGCAAATTTGTACAACCCTCTTGGAAGAGAGTTTGTGAATTTGTAGCAAAACTACATGCATATTTACATTTTGAGTATTATTCAATTCCAGGAATTTATCCTGAAAACATGCCTAAAATGATATGAAAATAGGTATTCCCAAAATTATTCATCACAACATTAATTGTAATCACAATATTGCAAACAACCTAATCATCATATATAGGATAGTGGTAGAATAAGCTATAGTATATCCGTATATGGTAGAAGTATTCAGCTACAAAAAATCTATTCGAACTCATAGAGGTTAATTCTAGAATATACTATTATATAAAAAAAGCAAAGTACAAGAAAACTTGGAATGTTAGCTTCTTCTTAGAAGAAAAATAGGAAAATACCACATTTTAACAAGGATAGGTTGGAATGAATGGAAAAGGTGAATGGTTGAGTTTGTATAGAATGTCGGGGAAAATGACACATTTATGAATATAAGTTTTTGCTTAGTTTTGATTTTTAGAATATAGTTTTTCACATGTTCACAAAATAAAATCAAGAAAAATAAGAAAAAGTATTTAAAAAAAAGAAGCAAATCAGCCTAGGTAATTTCAAATGACAACATAGACACACCATGTCTATAGACACACTAATTCAGGTAACTCTTGAACACACTATTTTGACTACATACCCTCAAGCTAAAGACAAAAGAGCTGTAAAATAACAGTTTAACTCTCAATATTAGTTTTGTGTTTGACACTACTATCAGTTAATATATCCCAAGTTACTTATAGTGTTTTCAGAGAAAGAGCAATAATAAACACATTGTGGGTATAGTGTTACTGATGAGAATGCTTTACAGAACTTGGAATATAAGGCTGATGATTTTAATTTAATCTTTGAGGATTCAATTGGCCTTTGGACATAAATTGCTTCCTAGCCAGTGAAAATTGTTATCATTTTTATCTACATATAATAGCATTGCCCTAACTAATACCCATAGAGAGCAGATTCACCTTTGGGAGCAGAAGTATATATGATCTTGGAAGCAAATGGGCAATTTATGTTTAATCATGCAATGATAATGCTTATTAAATGCTATCTGTTTCTAGTTTCAGAAGAATGACTAAATTTGTAAATTGCATCTCACAGCATTTTTACATTTACTTTTCAAAACATGATAGCTTAATCTATGCAAAAATAAATTAAGTAAAATTAATTTTAGTGATATACATCAGAGTTTTCCAAAGTTCATTACAATCAATTGGCAAATTTACTTGGCAAATTAAAGTGCTTGTGCTACTTTTTAAAAAATGATATATCACAAGGAGTAACTGAATAAATTAAGCTTAATGAAACCGAAACATTATACTAATTATATTCATTTAAATAAATGTCTATATAGTGGTACTTTTATAAAAATATTTATGAGATTTAAATAATCACCAAAATGCTATGATTGTTGATGAACTTCGAATTCACTTTATCCAGTGTGTGTGTATTTGCAAAGGCATGAAAAAGTATGTCTTGGAACACTTTACTGGGAAGACTTAGTGAATAAGTTAAAAAATATATATAACAGTGTATTGCCAGGGGTTGATGAAGTATAGTTAGAATACTAGTTATGCTACATGTACTTTGATACAAAGTTTTAAAGCCGTACATTGACATATGCTATAACATTTTCTTACGGAAGACTTATAGATATTACTGATACTCTAAATTCTGTGCTTAAAAATGAGTCTTTTTTTTAAAAGGTATATTTATTTGGTAGACTGTTACCTCAAATAAAGGTTGAATACCCCAGTCATACTTAGAATTTGTTGTAGGGTGATGAATTTTCTAGAAATCTCTTCAGGAAGCACAAATTCTATAGTTTGTTTATTATAAGTGATGGTAAGTAGAGCTATTCCTTCTTCAGGCTTTGGTTCTCCAACCTATATGTCGTGTCTCTAAGGGGTAAAGGTGATCATAGTAACTTTATTGTTATTTTTAATATTAATAAATCATAGTTTTGAAATAGCAAAAAATGAGATTTGTGGTAACACTTATAGTCAGCCAAGTACTACTCTAATTGCTTTAACTACAAAATATGTTAATACTCAAAGCTACTTTTTGAATATCCACACCTTATCTGTTGGCTAAATAATGTCTAAATTTTCATGACTAGTGGCATTTAAACAGTCTAGCTCCTGAGATCATGAACCAAATCACTATATTATATGATCTCTTTTAAAAAAGTGTTTTTTATGTTATCACATTAACTAAGAATGTTATACTGGCATTATATAAACATTGAATATAACCATAATGGAATTAGTGCTATTTTAAATAATTTAAGCATGTATTGTGGAATGTCAGTTAATAGTATTACCATTTTATAAAGGTCTAGAACACTATATACACCCTATAAATATATAGAAAGAACTTACTGTAAACTTATTATTTCGCTGGAATATAGAAGTGATTTTATGTGTTATGTTTTGAATATTCATCAAATATAGAAGAAAGAAACTAAGTAAGACACTATTTAGGAATTTCTTTTACAAACTTTAATATACAAAAGACAGTATGGTGGAATTGATTTAAAAGAAAACTCTAGTATCTATTTTATGTAAAGTTAATTTATGACATTTCTAGTTTTCAAATCTCAATGTTCTTAGAAACATCTGTAAAGATATCCATATTGTGGGTTGGGCTTTATCACCAAAGATTCTGAATCAATTGTTCTGGGGTGAGAGTAGGACAATCAAAATCTTTAAATGGTTTGCAGATCATTCTAATGTACAAACAGAGTTGAGAATCCCAGGTATATGACAAAGTCTAGACATTCAAATTTTTAACATCTCTCATGTGATTATATAATAAGCTTTCCATTGCACTAATGAATAAAATCTTGAGTTAAATACTGAAGATCAAAAGGTACATTGTTACTAATTCAAATGTTTTAACAAAGGAGCAAAAGCTGTGTGATTCTACACTAGTTGAAGCTTTGAATTACTAAACACTACCTAGGTAGCTCTCCTTTCAGATAAAAATGGAAAACCAAGATACTGCTGAAAGGAATATGATTAATATGAAGCAATCATAAAATGCTAAATACATTTGTGAGGTTAAAGATAGTTAAATGATATTAAGAAAATTACAAGAAATTATTCCCAAAATGAATACAATAATTAGACATACTGATTAAGTAAAAAAATACCTGAATTTGGTGAGAATGGTGACATAATAATTATGAGAACTACACTCCTAGGAGTATATATTTATGTTAACAATTATTGATTGCATACTCCATTGGAAAATTAACAGGAAGCTCTAATTTTTGGTAAACTTACCATTGCCCATATCTACCGACCTTTTTATTTAGCTCTATCAAATACTCTTAATTCTTTGGGTTGACTGGAATCACAAGAAATTAAAAATTATAGTTGAATTTGGTTTAAAGTTGCAAATACCAATTAGGTGAAGTTCAGAAACCATCTATGTTGCCCATTTAAAACTCAGAAGACAGTGGTTTAGTCTGAATATAAATGACCTGATAATTGAGAAAATAGTAACTAAGCAGGATTTGGAGAATTAAATTCTATTAAATTAACACTAGTAGTGTTTATCCTAAATTTTAAATTATTTTTTGTCGAGTCTTTTAATTTTCTTCTCTTAGGACGTTTTTACCTAAGGCCGAAACGTTAATGTTTTCTCCTTCACATCAGATCTCTCAGTCATAGAAAACTTTTCCTAAAACTGTATAAACTAAATATAAAGACTCATGATCATATTTTTAAAAGAGCAAAATTGAATAAGGTTAAGTAATATTTAATCTTTCTAATGTTTAATCTAATCTTGTTTCCTAATTTTTAAACCAAAATATTTACCTCATATAATTATGAGATTTTAATTAGGGAATATATTTTAAGCATCTAGTATAGCATCTGAAACATTTATTTATATTTAATAGATATTAACTAGTCTTAATTTTATTATTATTGATAACAATTATTCACCAGGTAGATATTTGGTTGGCACAAAGGATTTAAGCATTAACATATCTAAATTTTTCTATCTATAATATAGAAGTTTTGGCAGCTACCCAAGTTACTGATAAGTTTAGAACTTTACACATTTCAAATGCCTTTAAAATTAACTTTATATTTGTAATTCAGATATTACTATAAATTGTTCAATTTGGCTCAACTTTTGCTTGTAAATCTAAAGCAACTTTAGGAAAAGCTACTTTAAAAGAGTTGGCACCTTAATATTCCTTAAGAGTAAGGCTAGTTTTAAAGTATTAACACTAGTTTTCACTTTTAAAAAAATAATTATTTTTAGATAGTTACTGTAGATTCAGATTATAACACTGCACTGTAATTATGGTTCAGATGGTATTGCTATTCTTAGCTCATATTTTCATTTGTATATAACTTCATGACAAGTACCTATTCAGGCTAGAATTTCTCACACTTTTCAGGCAAGAAATAGAATTTTTTTTCCTGTAGACTGAATAAGCAACAATTCACCAACTGCTAGCATAAAAAGGGCGTTTTAAAAATGCTGTGAAAAAAGTTTTCTTTTACTTATTTTTTATAACTTTTATCAGTTCTTTTTAACTTATTGTGGTTTTAAACTTTTACTTTTATATGTCATTTAAACTTTCCATAATGCACTATATAAGTAATGTGCTAAATTTTAAAAAAAAAGGAAATTCAGTGATTTTTAAAGAAATTTAATAAGGCTTTTATATGATGTCCACATCTTTAAACAAAAAGAATAAAGCAAATTATTTATAGATTTATTTTTGCAAATCTAGGAAATTATATCCTTGATTGAATTTTATGGTTATACATATGTCATGGGGACCACTATTCTCTGGAGAATCAATTTATACATGGCAAAACTCCATGAATAATTCAGAATGGTGGCGAGCCAACAAAAGCCCAGAACTATGACATATGGATAAAAGCAGACATTTTGGTTTATGAACTATAAGCACAGACTTGAGAGACAGAAAGTTGTGCCTCAGGATCTCCATAGTCTTTCTAGGGGCACGAGGACCCAGACCTGGTCGGCAGCCACTTGGCACCCAGTATTCCTTACTGCCAAGCACACAATGCTGTTTTTGGAGTGGTGGGAAAAACCATGCCAAACAGTGAAGTTGAGTCTGCTGATGTGCTTTCTTCCTCTATTGCTATGGCATCTGTGAAGGAACCTTCTGGGCTCTCTCACAAAAAACTGTCCTATATTTAGCAATTGCTATTTGAAAATTCTGCTTGTATTTACTGTTCTACATATTTGTCTTCAGTGAAGTAGTTTTTCAAAAACTCAGACCATCTTTGATTTCATACAAGTGGTGTCAGTCCAAATGCTGCTTTCTCTGTTTCACATAGCCATGTACCAGACTGGAGATAGTGATGACTCATCCTGACCATCTTATTAACTCCTGACCACCTTGTCAAATCTCCACTACCCAGTACCGGTCAACCTCAAAAGATAATAATGATAATAATAGTAATAATGATAACAATAATAGTAACTGATTATTAAGTACTTACTTTTTACTTATAGTGTTTAACATGTCTCTATTTAGGTCCTGTAGTAAAGGCAGTCCTGAGTTCACAGCCTATAGTAAATAGAATGATCCACACCCTTACTCATCAACATGTACATGTCCTAATCTCCAGAACCTGAAAGTATGTTACATTACATGACAAGGAAAAATTGAAGTGGCAAATAGAAGTACAGTTGCTGATCATTGACTTTGAGATGTGGAGATTATTCTGAATTATCTGGGTTGGTCCAATGTGCTCCCAAGAGGGAGGTAGTAGAGTCAATGTCAGCGTGATGAAGCATGAGAAAGACTCAAAAGGCCATTGCTAGCCTTGAAGATGCAAGGGGAACTAAGCAGCTTCTGAAAGCTAGAAAAGGCAAGGACATGAATTCTCCCCTATATACTACAGAAGAAATACAGCATTGCAGACACCTTGATTTAAGCTCAGTGAAACTTTGTACTGCTGACTTCAAGAACTGTAAGATAATTTCTCCTTTTTTTTCAATCATAAAGTTTATGAAAATTTGTTATAAATTGTTATAGCAGCCACAGGAAACTTATACAACCCATTTCCATTGTGCCCATTAATGTGCATAATGGGAGCCAAAACAAATACTGTAGGAGAACATACAATTTCCTTAAAATGATAATTTGATAGATTATCAATTACTTGATAGGGGTTGCATATAGACTGAGAAGGAATTGATGGCTGTTTTTTTGGAAAGGAAGGCAAAGTACAAATTGACTCTGAACTTAGGGAATCAAAAAATAAATGAAACAGTTGAGGTTGTGAAGAAGTAGAAGAAAATTTGTTTCTACAATTGAGCATTTTCTACTGATAACACACATCTTATATTATTTAACCACTTGATCTCTAAAGAACAATATTTCCCCAAAAGTCTGCATATTATGAGATGATACCATTTTTTTGAGGTTAAGAAAGCATATGTATGACATGTATTAACTGTCAAATTGTTTGACTAACACTTTAGCAATATGGCTTCATTGCAAGAGTGTGTCTGGGTACCACAATTCTGATCATCAGATAAAAGTATTTCCTCCATTGCAGACTTAGCTTAAAGTTATTAAGGTCACTTCAAACTTGTCCTTTAACATGTCGTTTTTATTTTGTGGTAGCAAATTTGATGGTGAAAGTAAAACCCAGGTTTTATGGGCTGAATTGTGTCTACCTCCAAATTCATATATTGAGGTCCTAAACCTTAGTACAGAATGTGACTGTACTTGGACACAGAGTCTTTAAAGAAGTAAATAAGTTAAAACGACATCATTGGGTAAGCCTTAATCCAGTGTGACTTGTGTTCTTTTAAGGAAAATAAATTTGACACAGAAACATACAGAGAGAAGACACAGGGAAAAGATAGCCACCCACAAGCCAAAGAGAGTTGCCTGAAACAGATACTTCCTTCGTGACTTTAAGAAGAAAGCAATCTTGCTGACACC
Source organism: Rousettus aegyptiacus (assembly GCF_014176215.1). Taxonomy (NCBI): domain Eukaryota; kingdom Metazoa; phylum Chordata; class Mammalia; order Chiroptera; family Pteropodidae; genus Rousettus; species Rousettus aegyptiacus. The sequence continues at coordinate 73,681,588 of NW_023416307.1, forward strand.
TTGCTCTTGATTTTCTAGCCTCCAGAACTATGAGAAAATAAATTTCTGTTGTATAAGCCATCTAATTTGTGGTACTTTGTACATTAACCCTACAAACTAATACACCATGTCAAACTGATCACATTTAGATATCAGTTGCTATCTTTATTTTCTTCAAAGCATCTTTTTAATGTTTATTGTTTACAAAGTGACCAAAAATAAATTGGGTCATTAATGGATTTTATTATAACTACTATCTAAGCAAACCATAAGATCTAGAGTATACAAACAAGTTTCAACAGTGCCAGATCAATAATAGACATTAAAAAAAAAAAAAAAAGCACAACAAAAACTAGGGAATGGCAACTATGTATTTCTATGAAATCACCCAGAAATGAGAATCTTATAACCCTAGGAAGAAATTATTTGTTTTGGAACTTTCTGGACAACTTATTTGGAGGAAGAGTATAATTTGGAAATCAGAAAGAAAGGCAAGTACAGACTGCCAGCCTGAAATAAGAAGCCATAAGTCTGGAACTGATGGAAAAGTGAGAATCAACCTAGAAAAAAAATTAGTGGCAGAAGCAAAATCTCCTCATAGAAGGAAATTTCTGTTAAATACTTAATTTTTAAAAACAATTTTATTCTGGATAGTGCTAAAGGGCAGTAACTTCACAATTGTGAAAGCGAAAAATGTGGTGTATTTATTGTGTGTAGTAGTATACCTGGTTCTTTACATTATGGACAAGAAGACCAAATAATGATTGACTTTATTTTACCTTTGCTCCCAATTATTATTTTCATAGTCTATTTTTTAGTATTAACACTTATAATATCTTTATTTTACAAGCTACTATTTAAAGTTTTTGTTTACTGAAATGAAGGCTCATTTCGGGGATGATTCTTGATCTCCTACTTACTATTATGAGTTTTACTTGCAAGATGAGATCAAAGATTCTTATACTGGGAGAAAACTTAAACAAAATTTGTTTCTTCAAAAAATAGTACATTTAATAATAAGCATTGTTAGCAAATTAACATATAGTAGTTTATAAAAGTCAAAGTGTAGCAAAAGAAACAAACAAAACCTTTTCTCAATTTCTTGTTTAATTTTATACCCTCGTGTTAACTAGTTTAAGAAATTTCTAACTATATACAATCTTCCATATTTTTATAAAGTCTTTTTTCAATTTTAAGCAAATCGTTATGTATATCTGTTCTATAATTTGCATTTTTCACTAATGAAGATGTCTTGTGCATCTTTTTATGTTAGCACCTATAGTCCTACCTTATTTTTTTAAATGACTGTTGAATTTTATTTTATTGATCTAGCATAATTTTATTTTAAATAGACATCTTTTGGTAGGCTATTTCCAGTTTTCTATTACTAAACATTAGTGCATATCTTTCTACGAACATCTTTATTCACTCTGCAAGTCTATTTCTAGAAAACATTCGGAGATAAAAAACTTACTCTTTATTGCTTGAAAACATATAGAGACAATATTCCTTTTTTTTAATTTAAATAGAGTTGATATGCAATAGACTACATTTCTTTTGAACAGCTATACTTCTTCCAACTCTCCAGGCTACAACCTTCTCTCGCTGAGGTCAGTGCCACAGCCTCCCGAATTGTCTCTTGGCTTCCACTCTTGCTCCCTACAATCTAGCCACAATCCGATAATCAAGCTATTACCCCTCTGCTCAAAATTTTTCAAAGTCATACCACTTTACTCAGAAAAATTCATCCCGTGTTAATCTCTTCTCTTTCAAGCCACTTCCTCCACAGGCTCTTTCTCACTGTTTCTCAAGAATGTCAGGCCTCAGGGCCTTCGTACGACCTGTTTCTTCTGCGATAAATGTGTTTCCATGAAATACACTTGTTGTGGAAGGTCAATTTCTCATCAAGTTCTTAGTCCTACTCTGACCACACTAAAAATGTCTAAACCGTCAATCTATAGTCCTTATTCTTTTTTTCTTTCTTTTTATTTTTCGTCTTATTATTTATTTATTTATTTATTTATTACTTATTTTTTTACAGTAGAAAAGAAAAATTTTATTAGAAAGGAAAGTGCATTTCCAAAAGTGGAAGCGGGACTAAGCAAGAGAAGTATGACCCAAAGACCTCTTTTTATTTTTTTAAAATGTTCACACAGTGCTTGTCACCTTCTAATCACACACTTTTTAATTTATTTATTTGTTATATTTTTGTCTTTCTCCTCTCACTAGATTGTAATATACATTGTGACAGGAACTTTGTTGTGGTTACCAATATTCCAAAATTCAAAAACAGCTTAGTAATTTAACCATTCAATACATATGTAATGATTAATATATGAGCCAAATCTTGTGTTTATTTAAAAGAATTTTTTTGCACATTTTTGCCCTAAAAGGCTCTAAAGGTACAGTTTTCTCCAAATAATCGCAAAAATTATTTAAAAAAAAAAACAATTAAAAGTCGTATATAACAATATTTTCATCTTTTCAACTAGAAAAGAAATGAGAGTAAGACCACATTCATTATGAAGGTCAGTTATGATGTCCTGTCTTATCTACGTTTAAAATGAGCTTGCTACCTCAAAAAATGTCTTTCTATAAAGTGTGACAAAACCAGCACTTTGGAAACTGACTGTATTAGTTTGTTAGGTCTACCATAACATAACAAAATACCACAGTCTAAATGACTTAGACAATAGAAGTTTATTTTCTCATAATTCTGTAGGCTAACAGTCTAAAAAAAATTGCCGTCCAGGTTCATGTCTTTTAAGGCCTATTTGTCTTATAGACGGCCATCTTTTCTCTGTGTCTTCACACGATCTTCTGTCTGTACATGTATGCCTGTTTCTAAATTTTCTCTTTTTTTCAAAAACACAGTCTTATTGTATTAAGGCCCACCCTAATGACCTCATTTTAATTTAATTAGGTCCTTAAAGACCCTATCTCCACATAGAGCCACCTTCTGAGGTACCAGGGGTTAAGACTTCAACATTTAAATTTTAGGAGAAACAATACGACGTATAATATCAACACATGAAATTCTTTTTTTTCTTAAGGGTGGTGATTGTAGATTTTTCTCAAGAGTGATGTAACTTTTGTAGTAAATAGAATTCTGAGATGAACAATCATAGATATCCCTATATAGTCCCCTCCCTTGAAATATGGAAGAATTTGTAGCTTGCCTCTAGACAGTAGAATATGATGAAAGTAATGGCATAGTCACCCCTTAATTGGGTTACATTGTATGACAAAGGTAATGGGGGAGTCACTTCCATAATTATATTGCATTGTATAAGACTAAGACTGCCTTTTACATACGTAAGCAGTAGATTCTCCTGATAACCTTGAAGAGGAAAATTACCATGAATCCTACAGCTAGAAGAAAAACTACTTCCCACAACCTGAAGGAGCTTCGAAGCAGACCTTTTCTGAGTTGAATTTCAATATAAGAACCCATTCTGCCGACACCTTTAGTTTTGCCTTATGTAGCTGGGAACAGAGAAACCAGGCACAGAGAAACCTGGACTTCTGACTTCAGCAGCAGTAAGATAATAAATGGGTATTATTTTAAACCACTAGTTTTATGGTAATCTTTTGTACAGGATAGGAAAAAAAAAAACACTTTGTGAGAAATAAAGGTAGAAATGAATGAAACATAGATTACTTTGGCTCTATCTCAGTGGATCACCAAGTCCATTTTTATTCTGATTTATTATCTTTCAAATTAGTCTGATCTAGTCCTTCCCCAGAGCTTATATGAAATGCCATACCTTTACTTATTTATTTATTTATTTATTTATTTATTTATTTATTTATTTATTTATGCATGCCTATGGCACCTGGTATTCCTAGGTAGTCTCCCATCCAAGTACTAACCAGGTCCAACCCACTTAGCTTCCAAGATCAGACGAGATTGGGCACATTCAGGGTGGCAGGGCCATAGACTTATATATTTTTTAAAAATAGTTTTCTAATTAGTGTCACTGTCTCAAGCTCACTACTTTATGATTCCTCTTGTCAATCTTTCTCACCTAAACCTCCTTCTGTGCATTATTTAGTATCTTTAAAGTTTAAGGTCTATCGTTACTTTGAATTAGAATTTACATATTCTTTTTCCTTCTCTAAAATTCCATACTAATACCATTTTAAATCTCGTTTTCTTGTTACTCATTCATATATAAAGAAAAAGTAAAGAAAAATGTTAGAAAAACTTCAACCTTGAAGACTTGAAGATACTTTTGTTTTCTTAAAAATCTGTATAATTTTTTTTATTGTTTTAACTTAAAATTCCAATATTTGATATATTATTGACAAGTGTTTTCCCTTTCTGGAATTTTATTTTAAAATTCATTTACTTTGTGAAAGGAAGTTAATTATTAATGGACTATTAAAGTTATAGGTAAGGTCAGACTTAGAACTGGGGTAATGTTAGGACATGAAAATTGCAAACAGATTGACCTAAAGGGTGGAATGTGAAAGTATAAAAGGTGAGAAAGAAAGAGCAGAAGAAGGAAATTAAGACTGCTGAATAACATTTATGCAGTTTACAATTTTTAAACTATTTCACAATATTTATTAAGAAGACTCAATTAGTATCAGTTTTATAAGTTCTATTAAATCAGAGATTGTGACCAATATTTCTTACAATTCTGTGGGTTCTATATCACCAAAATCATGTCAAGTTCTTGGAGCTGCTCTGTCACTGCATGAACACTTATCTATCTATCTATCTATCTATTTATATATTTAATGGTGACGTTGGTTAACGAAATCCAATAAGTTTCAGGTGTACACTTTAACAGTAAGGCATATATATATTTACACTGTTTTCACCTCTCATATTTTTATTTCTTTCTGTCACCACATATTTGACCCTTTTTAACCCATCTACCTCCCCTCTCCCGCTTCTGTCCTACCCTCTGATAACCACTACTCTATTGTCCATGACCATGAGTCTCTGTTTGTCCTGTTCATTTGTTACTTTTAGGTTTATATAGCACATATACGTAATGTCATGCTATTTTCAACTTTTTCTGTCTGGCTTATTTCACTTAGAGTGATTATCTTGACATCCATCCATGTTGTCGCAAATGGCAGTATTTCATCTCTTCTATGGCTGAGTAACATTTCATTGTATATATGTACCATAGCTTCTTTAGCCAATCATCTATGACAGGACACTTTGGTTGCTTCCATGTCCTGGTTACTGTGAATAATGCTGCTATGAACCTCAGTGTGCAAGTATCTTTTCAGATCTCTTTAGCGTAAGGAATTACTTCGTCATGATAGACTACTAATGAACACCAATTTAAAAAGCTGGATGAGAGTCTCAATAGAATTATTTGTAAAAGCTTACTTATTTGTTGTGGGGAAGGTGAGATTTCATAGTCTTCATGATATTCATTAACTACAGGCTGTGTTGCTAACTTAGATAACTGTGGATGGTGGTTCTTAATTAAATCTTTGCAAATTTTTTTTGCATAAAATGTAATGTGATATAAAAAGTATTGATTGATGTAAAATTCACAATAAAATTACTCCGATCCCTATAAAGTTCTGTTATGTTAGTATATGTGCTTCTTCCATAGATGATTCCAAGTTGCTCAGGGATTGCAGACTTTTAAACTATCACCTTTTTAATATTCTTTTGGATTTCATATGCTGAAGATATTATGATCTAATGTTTTTATTCTACTTATCTACATCAAATCACCCATGTTGTTTATTGACTAATAACATGAAAGTTTGTACTTATATTTTCAATGCAGTGTTAATAATTTGATGTACATTAGTAAATAATTTCTTTATAAATTACCTACTTTTCAATTTCCATAGCATTTGCTTACTTCCTCAAGATTATTAGATATTTGGTCAAATATTGTTTTGCCAACTTCAACAGTCTTTATTTAATTTCTTTGATGAATATATAAATGAACATTATAAGATTGTAAAAAATGTGCAGCTATGTAAACAACATGTTAAATTTATACCATACATAAGTAATTCCTATGTGATGTCTTTGACTTTAGAAATATTGCAAGTTAAAAATAAACTTGATACCCCTAAACAAATATATCCTTGTTTTCAAACATTTTAATGTTAATTCCTTTTTTTAAAAAAATTCCTAATAAAAAACAATACATTTCTTAAAAGAAAAACAAGTCTATTATGAGCCATGATGGATCATAAAAATATGTAAACAAAGTTAAACTCTAAGTAGGTATGTTCATTATAAAAAAATATTTAAAAAATTTATGTTCATTTAAGAGACCAAAATAATACTAAAATACCACAGAGTCAATTAGAAAAATGTATATTTTGCTGATCATATTAAGCTTTTATTTAGTTTTATTAGTGTGATTTATTTTGTATTTGATCGATCATGTAGTATTTTGACAAAAATTTTTAATTATAAATGACTTGACTTCTATTTATCATACTAACAAAACTTTATGGAAGTGCCATTAGGCAACAGAGCTAAATCTTTAGATTAAGATTACACTTTCAAAACTAATTATTATGTAACCAATTCCATGATTTAACATTCTATGAAAATGGCCTGGAAATACTTAATAAAATAATAAAGTTCAAAAATGCATCATGATTCACCAAAAGGAAAAAATATATGAATAAATTTAGTGCTATTAAAACACAGGATTCTGGTATTAATGCCTGTAGGTTTTAGGATTCCAGAACTTTTCTTTGAGTATTTACAAGAACACTTTATGTACATATTGTCAGGTTATCTGATTTGAGGTAATACAATCCTTGCTGTCTAGCTTTATGTCCAGTTATAGATAAAAACGACTCAGTATTAGACCAAAGCTAACCTAATTTAATTAAATAAACTAAACAAAAAATATATCATCAATATAACATAATGTCATGTGAAGAAGGAAGGAAGATAAAATTTCAAAAATAAAAAGTTTTATAAGATTATCTTAGATTTGATTTTTAGCCAATCATCTATGACAGGACACTTTGGTTGCTTCCATGTCCTGGTCACTGTGAATAATGCTGCTATGAACCTCAGTGTGCAAGTATCTTTTCAGATCTCTTTATAGTCTTTTGGTAAATTTTTATAGTTTTTTGGTAAATTGTTAAATCATTTATACTTTGAAATGGATTTTTAATCATTAGAACTTCTTCAGTTTCTATCGAATCAACCTTTTGGAGATTCTTAAGCTTTGTTAATATTTTAAAGTGTATCTCCGCAGTTACCTTTTATTATAAGAATTTCTAAATTCAAAGGCAAAACTCTTTATTCTCTGTGAGTTTTATAAGTTTTTGCACACAACATATTCATAAAAAGCCTTAGATTTATTATTTTTTCTCGTAGCAGAAAGATATAAAGTCATATTTCTAATGTATATTTTCTCTTATGATCATCACATTATTTATTTATTTATTTTTATTTTTTATTAAATTTATTGTGGTGACATCAGTTAACAAAATAATCTAGGTTTCAAACATACAATTAAATAATACATTATATTTATATTGTATTGTCTGTTCACCAACCAAAGTTTCCTTCATCACCATATATTTGACTCCCTTTACCCCTATCTACCTCCCCTATCCCTACTTCCCTTTGGTAACCATCAAACTATTGTCCCTGTCCATGAGTCACTGTTTGTCATGTTCATTTGTTAACTTCGGTTTTATATCCCCCATGTAGGTGAAATCATATGGCTTTTCTGCTCAATTTATTTTGCTTAGATTGCAGATCTCAAGAACCATCTAAGTTGTTGCAAATCACAGTATTTTTTATGGAGAGAAATGTTGCATTGTATATATGTACCACATCTTCTTTATCCAATCTATTGAAGGGCACTTTGATTGTTTTCTTGTCTTGGCCACTATGAATAATGCTGTGATGAACACCCAGTGCATATCCATTTACGGGTACATGTTTTTAAATTTTTTGGGTAAATACTCAGAAAAGGGATTGTGCAGTCATATGGTAATTCTATTTTTAACTTTTTTGAGGATCTTCCATACTGTTTTTCATAGTGGCTGTGCCAATTTACATTCCCACCAGCAGTGCATTGGGGTTCCTTTTTCCCCAGGAAGTCTCCAACACTTGACTCATCCTTTTGATTAGCTACTCTAAACAGATGTGAGATGGTTATTTCATCGTTGTTTTGTTTTGCATTTTCTCTAATAGCTAGTGAAGTTGAACATCTTTTCATATGCTTATTGGTCCTTTGTATCTGAAGTGTCTGTTCAGGTCTTTTGATCATTTTTTAATTTGATTGTTTGTTTTTTTATGTTGAGTTGTATGAGTTCTTTGTATATTTTGGATGTTAACACCTTGTTGGAGGTGTTGTTTGCAAATATCTTCACACTTTAGAATAATTGCCTCTTTGACTTGACAGTTTCTTTTACTGTGTAGAAGCTTTTTAGTTTGCTATAGTGTCATTTATTTATGTTTGCTTTTGTTTCCCTTGTATTTGAGGTCAAATTCATAAAATCCTCTATAAAGTCAGCATCCATGGGTATAGTATCTATGTTTTCTTCTATGCAACTTATTGTTTCAGCTATTATATTTAGGTCTCTGATTCATTTCAAGTTAATTTTGGCGTATGGTGACAGATAGACTAGTTTTATTCTTTGCATGTGGCTTTCCAATTTTCCTAGCACCATTTATTGAAGAGCCTTTTTTTTTTCTCTATCATATTTTTTTGGCTTCTTTGTTGAAAATTATTTGCCCATATGTATGTGAGATTGTTTCTGGGCTCTCAATTCTGTTCCATTGGTCTATGTACTTGTGCGTGCATGTGTGTGTGTGTGTGTGTGTGTGTGTACGTGTGTCCCCCTCCCCCACAGTATCATGTTGTTTTGAGAATTGTTGCTATGTAGTATAATTTGAAGATAGCAGAGTGATACCTCTGGCCTTGTTCATTTTCTCAGGATTGCTTTGTCTATTAGTCTTTCGTGCTTCCAAATAAATCTAATAATATTTTTGTTCTGTTTCTTTAAAAAGAGCTGTTGTGATTTTGGTAGGGATTGCATTAAATATGTATGTTGCTTTGGGTTATAAGGTCTTTTATCTATGTTGATTTTCAATCTACGAACATACAACATCTTTCCAGTTCTTTGTGTTTTCTTCAATTTCTTTTAATAACATCTGATAGTTTTCAGTGCATAAGTCTTTTGCATGCTTCATTGGGTTTATTTCTAGTTATTTTATTCTTTTTGTTACACTTGCAAAGAAATTATTTTTTCTATTTCTTTTTCTGAAATTTCATTGTTAATATATAAGAATATTATGGACTTTTGTACATTGATTTTGTAACCTGAAACTCTTATATTGTTTCTTATACTGTTTCTAATAGTTTTTTAGTGGAGCCTTTATGGTTTTCTGAAGGAAGTGACAATTTGACTTTTTCATTCTCTAATTGGATGCCTTTTTTATCTTTCTCTTGCCTGATTTCTCTAGCTAAGACTTCCAACACTATATTGAATAGCAGCAAAGAGTGTAATGTTAGGTTTTTCATTTGGGATTTTTCTTGTTTCTTGAGATAGGCCCATAATAAAATGAACTTTTTTTTTTTTTAATTATAGCTTTTGCTATACCTCAAAAGTTTTTATATGTTGTATTTTATTTTCACCTTGTTTCTGTGCATCTCTTGATGTCTCCTTTTATTTTTTATAAGACTGAGTCATTCTTTAGGACATGTTGTTTGAACTCCACATATTGTTTTTTCTCGTTTTCTTTTTTGCAATTGATCTCCAGTTTCAAAGCATTATAATCAAAGAATTTGGTTGGTATGTATCTTAAATTTGTTGAGGCTAGTTTTGTGTCCCAACATATGGTCTATCTTTGAGAATTTTCCATGTGCACTAGAGAAAAATGTATAATCTGGTATTTTGGGATAAAAGACTCTGTAAATGTCAATTGTGTCTAATTGGTCTAACATGTCATTTAAGGCTATTTCCGTATTGATTTCCTTTTTGGATGATCTATCCATAGCTGACACTGGGGTATGTAGGTCCCCTACTATGATATTTTTGTGTTTCTCCCTTTAGTTTTATTAGCTTTATATATTTTGGTGCTCCTTGATTGGGTGCATATATATCGATGTGTTATGTCTTCTTGGTATATTTTGTTTTTAAATCATGACATTATTTAGACGTTTATCCCCAAACCTTAGTTTGTAAGCAATTGTAGAATTCTTCTTGATCTAAAGGGCTTTCAGGAATCTGTACTAGAGCCTGTAGCTAAAGAGTTATAGTAATGGAGTAAAAAAATAATTTGTAAATACTGTGAGGAGAGACCTCATTATCCTATCGGCATTGTCTGTTGATCTTAGCCAGGTCAAAGAAGCTTGTACAGTTCAGACCTGATGACTATAGCCACTGTTAGGAGGTCCATTTCATGAGATGGTTATATGAACACAGAGAGATATGGCAGCCTAGTGTTTAAAAATTAAACATAAGTTTCTCAAATTAAATATCTGAAATTAAAAAAAAAATTTAATATATTTTTTATAAAACAATTTACAAATACAAGGCAATGTTTTATGAAAATAGAGTATTTATTTTGTTTCTCTAAACCCTGATAGTATTAAAGTTAAATTGATCTTCATATTTATTCCTATTTTTTAAAAATGTATTCTTAGGTGGTCTACCCTAAGACCTCTAGAATAGGGTTAGGATTATCTTGCTTACCATATCCCAAATTCCTAAATTTCAAATAATATAATACATCCTCTTATATGTTCAGTAGCTCATTAATTTATCAAAATTTTCTTCAATCAATGTTTAGTAAACATTTACCATCCACAAAACAGTGTTATTGTTCTCAGAGTAAAAAATTAGTTCAAATAGTAAGAGTTAATATCTAGTATCTAATTAATACTTAGATATTATTTTTATATTTATAACTTTAAAAAAGAGTTTCCACAAGCCAATTTGAGTAGTTGTAGCCTTTAAAAAAAAGCAATGTTTAAGTTAATCAAATATATTTGGAGATGTTTTGTTTTATTTGCTTTTGAGTTCAAATTAATTTTTTTTATGGGCTATATTTACACAAGGGCAATGTAGGTTTTCTCATTCTACTAAACTCTTTTTAAAATGGGAAATGTTAATTAAATATTGCTATTTATTAAAATTTACAGGTCATAAAAGAGATAGTGCCAAATATCTTATTTGTTTAATGTTATAAGTTTATTAGGAATTTTGCCACTACTAATTTGATTCATATGTAAACTGCTTCAAAGTAAAATTAACCTGTCACTTCTATAATTATTAATTATTCAATTATTTTATAGGCAAACAAAAAAGAAAAATAGGTATCTGTAATGCCAGAAAATACTTATAATATTATTTACTATGCAAATAATTATGGTTTTGCTCTTCATTTATTTTACTATAATAATACTATATTATAAAAATATACAATTAATTTTATGAATCATTCATTACATAAAGGAGAGTTGCTTAGAACAGCTAAATTACAAGGACCACAGATCATGGCAATGTCAATTCTGTAATATGGTGGTAACACCCAATGTGAAAAGTATGGTCTCTTTCGTCTTGCTAAGGTCATTTATGTTTATGATTCACTAATTTAGGACATCTATACAACAAAAATTCCTATTTGTGTACAAAAAATTTAAAGATCACTAATAATACACTTTAAGGCACATTTCCTCTCCTTTAAAGTAGTTACTATCATTATGATTTCAATAAATTGCAATTAGAAATATTTTTGATGACTTCTATCAGTCGTATCTTGCACTATTGCTTTAGTTGAAGCAATATAGCACATATTTATTATTTTATTGAAAATTATAAAGCATCAATGTGTTAGTTTAAAAAATGTTTCCATGAAGCTTGGGCTATTCAAATAGCTCTGGTTTTAATGCAGGAATCCTTCAATTACTAGATGGATGTGACTTAATCTGAGGCTCAATTTTCTCAAAATTTAAAATAAATTTTTTTTTGTAAAAATTAAAGTATGAAAATCATAGGGAATTATTTGTAGTTAGAGACTAAAAGATAGTAGCTACCCAATATGTTCGAATAAAAGAGACATCAAGTGTGCAAATATTAAAATTTAGCTGAGTCTGTATTGGAACATACTCTTTGTAATCCAACTGTTTATATGTAACAATTATATTTAAGTTGCTTTTGCAATAAAATGTAAACATATAACATGTAAATAAAACAAATATAATAAAGAAAGTAAATTTTAAATAACTCTAAAATTGAAGGTATGTTGTCTAAATTAGTTTATACTAATAGATTCTGAATATATATGAGGTGAATGTATTTTTTAAAAAATTAAATCTGTTTGATTTCCTGTTCTATTTATCATGTGTATACGTTGCCTAATTTGTTTTAATATAATTCTTTTAAATTAGAATTTCAGTTTTTATATACTAATATGAAAATGAATAAGGATCTTAACGTGAAAAATTTTCTTTAAAGATTTATTGACAAATCAATAAGTAAAATGTACACTTTAAATAATTTAGCTTATCAAATTCTATGTTTGTGGTTTGAAAGAGTAATTCAAGAAATATAATATTAAACTTTCAAAGTGATACAACGAATTCTCCTGCCATGACCAAGGTTTACTTAAACTTTAATTTTCTGAGATTAATTCTAAGTATATTACACAATTTATAAACATTGTTTTACACATAATTATTATGCCGTTTAATTTTTCTGATCTACTTCTGTGGTTGGTGTTACCAACAGAGATTTTGTACCATACCTAAAATAAAATAATTTCCCTTATTATGTCAATGAAGAAAGTATAACATGTTGCAAGATAATGTTGTCTATTCCAGAGGAATCCAGAAACTTTCATTCCCAGAAAACTATTACTTAATTTTTTTATTTTATTATTTTTGATTACTTACCCTGAAAAAAGGAGCTCTGCACCAACTGGGTAGCTCAGCATGTCTTCCTGGAAAAATTTTTGGCCTCCTCAGAAGAATTAAAAATATTTTGTAATTCAAGACCAATTTTTCAGTTCATTCACTAATTAAAGATTATAAGCAAAGAGAGATACAGTATTTCTCCTTTAAATTCCAGATATTTATAATTGAAGACTTTATGCTTAAGAAATCCTCCAGGTTTAAATATAATGATCCAAAAGGATTTTAGAGTAGCTAAATAACAAATTAATTTTAAAAACTTGGTTTCTTTTATTTCATGGTACTTTTCAAGTCAATGAGTAGGTTAGTGCTGGCTGCAAGAAAAAATTATTATTATATACTTTAAGTTAATACATAATATAATGATACCAGCAGTTAATATTTCCTTATCAAACTAATCACCTTCCTGTAGAAATGAATATATATTTTCCAAATTTAAAAAACACTATTTACTTGAATAAATATATAGAATCCACTGTGAACATCCCATAGATCATTATTTTGTATTCTAATGAAGCAATGAGATAGATTAGTTTATTACATTAAAAAAATCTAAACAATACTCGCATAATCACAATAAGAATGCAAATTTTTCTTTTGCACATCTAATGTAAAATTTTCTCTGTAACCAAAATTTAATTTATATTATTGTAATAATAATAATTAATGCATTTTTTTATTTACTCTAAAAGCATCTAATTAAAGATAAGCATCTAATAAATAATACTAATAAAATAGTATTATTTGGAGCTCAGGTCTATGAATGTAAAAGAAATAATCATCTTAGTACACGAATGGAAGTATAAATATTCTTATTTTTTTGCTGAAATCAGAAGACAATTACATTATAAGAGAGGCAGGATTGAATAGTGGATAGAGCCTGGGAATGGCAGTTTTAGAGATTAATTCTTTGACTCTATCACTACATTATTCAGGTTACCTATAAAATAGTAGCACTGAACAAAATAATGTTAAAAGTAGTCTCTGGTTCTTCATTTTTATGATTTTTAATGTTTATTCATTCAAAAATAACCACAGATTACTTGTTATCAACATATTAAAATATGAAAAACAGAGATTATTTTAAATAAATAATGGTTTAGACTAGGTACCATATCTCTCAGACGTAGGTGCTGATAGTGGCTTGACCATTAAGAGAATGTTTTAATATAAAATTAGCTTCCTGCTTGTGTTTACCTGCCTATTATTTCTTTTTAAATGCTTTTATGTGGTACGTATATTAATGTACTTATAAATAATTTAGTTTTTCAAATTTTTCTATGCTAATATCTGTAGTGTAGAAGTATCTAATGTCAATTTTATATCGATTATGAACAAAGGTTTCAGATTGGCTACTAAATATTTATACTACAATTATCTTGCATTGACAGATACCTTGTGATTAGTTAAAAATTTGCTGTCAGAAGTTAATTATGCTTATATATGAAACATAGAACCTAAAACCTTATTTAAATAATATGGAATCTTGAAAATAGTTGTAATTATGTTAGACAGATTCACTATAAAAGTCTGTGATAGAGGATTCCTTGCCATATAATTATATCTATGTATATCCAAGATCCTAACTTGATTTCAAACTTTTAGACAAATCTGGACATAGTAAGGGGCCTAATAAGGTAAATGTCAAGTAAAAATAAAACAACAATGACAAGAACAACACAAAAACAAAAATTTTCAGATGAAAAGTACTAATATAAAAGGCTAGAAGTGTTTGAAATGGGAGTTGCTTATATTGAATCTAGAAAGAGATCTGTCCATAAACATCATGCTCCAGACAATTTTCATCAAATTCATATCTGAGATTTTGGATAAAAGTGGTAACGATATTTTTTTATCAAAAAATCTTTCAGGAAAAGTGAACGACAGCTGCTGTGTGTTTGTAATTATGGTTGAAATGTAGAAGAGAACGCCACAGTTGTCTTAAAGGAAAAGCTGGCTTACATGAGAGAACAGGAGGCTACTCCAGAAATACAATTCTAGGAATATAGTGAAAATATTCTTAAACCTAAACTAATGTGAATTTTTTTGGGGGGTGGGCAGGAGGAGGGTTGAAGGGACAACTGATTAAGTATTGCAGCAGACCAGGCATAGACAAAATAAAAATTATTTGTAAAGTTAATTTAAAAATGTTTTACCCAAATAGTAAAGAAATTTAGGAAAGTATATGTATATGTGTGTGTGTGTATCTGTTTAAAAACATATGAATATAATTACTATATTCTTTCTAATAGCAGATTTTCACATTTAGGTTTTATGAAGTCCTTTGGGGGAGTTAAATTCTTATTTCATTAAACACAAGTGGCTGAGTTGCCAGGATGGCAGATACTTAATGTTTTCTCTACACTAGCCCAATAAATCAAAAACAGCACAATAAGTGCTTGTATGTATCTTCAGATGATATAGTATTATTTAATCCTGAGAGATAAGAAACAAATAAATGTAATGTAACTTTGCATTTTCTGATGAACTATTTGAAAATATTAACTGATTTAATCAAAGAATTCCTTTTTCTTTGAGTTTGGTTTATTTTTTTTCTAAAAATTTACAGTTAGAAAAAAACATACTCTTTAGGTTTTTCTGAGGGAAGATTAAATGTAAAATTGAATTATGTACTCTCTGATATGTTTGCTTATCTTAATAGTATAATTGAAGAGTTCTTAGTTCATTTCATTTCTCAATAATATCTCTTGAGGAATTTAAGCATAGATGAAATAAAGAATTTTTAAGAGAAAACAGACCTCTCTTAGCTTGCTACACTTGCCTTACATTTTGCCTTGCTTTTAGCTCTTATATATTTACCTGTTTCTGTGTATTTTGTTTTATTTAGAAATATTTTTTTAAATAAAATAAAATATAAAAAGTTTATTACGAGCAAGACTGTACCAAATTCATATTATCCAGTGTAGGTGAATATTGGTGGTTACTTCACCAATGTAGGTGAGAAAAATTTTCAGGATCTAGATATTTTGTTTGTCTGTTTTAAGAAACTATGCATTGTCTTCTTTTCTGTATTTTTAGTCCAGGCAATTAAAAATCTTCATTATTTTTTTTTTTATTATTATTCAACAAATGTTTATTAAACACTAGCTATATACCAGGAAGATCAGTGAAACAAACAGACCAAACTCTACCTTCATGGAACTTACATTCTGTTTGGAGAAGAGAGATATGAAGTAAGGAAGAAGAGAGAGTGTGCAATGTATAGAAAGTTTAAATAGAGCAGGGAAGGAACCTCCTGCTTTCTAGGAGCAGTTGTGATGAGATTTCCAGGAACATTTCCTGTCAGGGCAGACTAAGGAGATAAGCAAATTCTAATTTGGAGTTACTTTTGAGACAAATTTTACAAGAAGATTTTCCTGTACCATTCTACATGCAGTAATGTTTCCGCACTTTAGAGTTGATTTAAGTTTTTAAAATCCACTTTATTGGTGTATACTTTACTTATAATAAAATTTATTCATTTTAAGTGTACAGATTTATGACTTTTTTCTTATTTTCTTATTGTTATACTTCATATTTTTATTTTTTTAAAACAATTGACTTACAATGTTATATCAGTTTCAGGTGTACAATATAGTGATTGGATATTTATATAACTTACAAAATGATCACACTTGATAAATCTAGTACCCATCTGATACATACATAATTATTACAATAGAATTGACTATATTCCTTATGCTATACTTTACATGCCTGTGACTATTTTGTAACTACCTATTTGTACTTTTTAATATCTTGGTATTTTTTACCTATCCCTCTAACACCCCTTCCATCTGACAATCATCAAAATGTTCTTTGTATCTATGAGTTTGTTTCTGTTTTGTTGCTCTTTTATTGTGTTCTTTAAACTCCACACAGAAGTGAAATCAAATAGCATTTGACTTACTTAACTTGGTACAATACATTCTAGGTCCATCCACATTGTTGCAGACTGCAAGATTTCATTCTGAGTACTGTTATGACTGAGTATTATTTTGTTATCTATCTATCTATCTATCTATCTATCTATCTATCCATCCATCTATCTAGTACATTATATATATGTACTAATTTTTCTTTATCCATTCATCCAGGATGCCCCCATATCTTAGCTATTGTAAATAATGTTGCAGTGAATATATGAATGCATGTGTCCCTCCAATGTAGTGTTTTGAGTTTCTTCAGATAAATACTCAGAAGCAGGATTACTGAGTCTTTCTTTATCTCTTGTTACAGCCTTTGTTTTAAAGTCTATTTTGTGTGGTATAAGTATTGCTACTCAACTTGTATTTTCCATTTTCGTGAAATATCTTTGCCATCTGTTTACTTTCAGTCTGTGTGTGTCTTTTTATCTGAAGTGAATCTCTTATAGGCAGCATATGTAAGGGTTTTGTTTTCTTATTTATTCAGCCATCCTTTGTCGTGATCGGAACATTTAATTCATTTACATTTAAAGTATTTATTGATAGATATGTAGTGATTGCCATTTTTTACTCATATTTTTAATCTTTTCTTCTTCCTCCTTCTCTCCTTCCTCCTCCCTCTCTGCCTCCTCCTCATCCTTCTTCAAGAAATCACTTTAACATTTCTTGTAATATTGGTTTGGTGGTGATGAACTCCTTTAGCTTTTTCTTGTATAAGAAGCTCTTTATCTTTCCTTTAATTTTAAATGATAGGCTTGTTGGGTAGAGTCGTCTTGGTTGTATGTCCTTGCTTTTCATAATTTTGAATTCTTTGTGTTAATCCTTTCTGGCTTACAATATTTCTGCTGAAAAATCAGCTGACGGCCTTAAGGGATCTCTCTTGTAGTTAACTAACTTCTTTTCTCTTGATGCTTTTAAGATTCTCTTTTCTTATAACCTCTGGTATTTTAATTATAATGTGTCTTGATGTGGCCTGTTTGGGTTCATCTTTTCTGAGACTTTCTGCACTTCCTGGACTTGTATAACTATTTTCTTCACCAGGTCAGGAAAGTTTTCAGTCATTATTTCTTCAAATAGGTTCTCGATTTCTTGCTCTCTCTTTTCTTATTCTGGTACTCATAAATCGTGAATATTGGTACATTCTATGTAACAGAGACCCCTTAAACTCTTTAAAAATTCTTTTTGCTGTTTCTATTGAGTGTTTTCTGCTACTTTCTCTTCCAAATCACTGACTTGATCCTCTGCTTCTCTTAATCTACTGCTGATTCTCTCTAAAGTATTCTTTATTTTAGTTATTGTATTCTTCATTTCTGACTGGTTTTGTAAATGTTTTCTATCTTCATTTTTATATTTTCTATTTCTTTATTGATTTTTTAATTTTTACTATTGCCTTTGTATTCCAGAAAGTTTAAAGTGGCAATATTTTGAAAGAGTAAAAATATTAAATTATTTTCCCAAATGTCAATTTAAGTCAGATAATTAGTATATGAATAAGTATAAAGAAATTTACAAACATTTGTGAAACAATAAAATGACTAAAATTTAGTTAGGTAACATTAAAAAGATTAGACATGAGTTTTTATGTAAAATTTCTTAGAACATTTATTTTATTTTTTAATTCTCTACAAACAAATTTAATTTTGGATGTTTCTGGGAGGCCCTTACTGAAACCAGATCAATACTATCACGTCAAATCAACATTTTAATGGCTCAGTCAATAAATGTAAATTTAGAGACATCAGGAATTTGGGGTTATTTTGGGAATATCGATTGTATCTTTAATTTGGCAGGAAGACTAGGGATGAGGGCAAACAATAATCACCTAAAATTTGACTGAAATATTTTAATAGTATATAAAATTATTTATTGTAGGAAAATTGAAATACAATTTTATGTAGCTAACTAAAATAATTTGTGCCCAGTAAGTTAAGAATTATGTTTTTAAAGAGTCATTTGTTAAAAATAATATATGTTATATTTATATATACAGAAATTCTTTGTAATTTCCTAATCGCTTCAGTGTTTTATATATATATAACTATATAAGTATTTATAAAACAACATATTTATATATTTCATAAAAGCCATTTTCTTATCTTCGAAGTCCTAAAGAAATATTTCATTAAACATAATGTTGCCTTAGATTCAAAACATAGGCCTTTCGTATATGTGTGTGTATTTGTGTATGTATGTGTGTGCAAGTAGAAAATGTCACTGCCACATATAATTTATTTCCTTGAGCTAAGTTGTATACATATTTTAAAATGGTATTTCTTTTTAAATAGTAAAATGAATAATATTATGTTAGAAATTCACACTTAAAAAGTGTTTTGAAGAGAATAATTTTATTTATAAAAATTCAAATGTTTAATTTCATGTACATATTAACTTTTTTTTTTTCTTTCAAGGTTGTTGTATCATTAAAAAAATAATGATTTAGGTAAAGGTTTAATGGCATACAAAATTAAACAACAGATTCTATGTATAAATGTATAATTTCATCAATTTAAGGACTATATTTTAGCTTAGAACATATAAGAAAAAATGCTTAGATCCTACATTTCCTATGGCCTTTTTTATCAGTATGAAAGAAAAGATGCTGACAAATATGTCATGAGAATTGTTATATTGTTGAAATAACCATGGCCCTAAAATGTAAAATAAGATTAGTTTTAATAATGCATTGAATTTATTCAAATGACTGTTTTACTTTTGCCAACCTTTTGCTACTTAGATACACTGAAGTTATTCTGTTGAAAACTCAGTGTTTGGGTTCTCACTTGGAAAAGCCAGCACAAAGTCTTCATATCATTTTAAGTAAGTAATCATACATCCTAAAAAATAGATCTATTTAGATCTCATATTTGAATAATCTTGCAAATGACTCAAGTTAATAGAACTCTCATAGCTGAAATATAAAACAAGAATGTAAATTGTTTTTTAAAATCAAACTATAAATCCAAGAAAGCCTGATTTTCATATCATCTGACAATCATATTTTTTTCTTAGTGAGTGAACTGTATGGAATTTGAACATTGCTTGATGACAAATCAAAATATGGAGAATAATCTATGATTTAGATCAGTTGGTCTCAAATCAGAACCTAGAGACTTGCTAGGAAATCAACTTCTCACATTTCACTAATCCAGAAGGATCAGAATGAATTAGAAACTGAACCAGAAACTCTGGTTAGGTCCTAGGAACTTGTGTGTTAACAACTGCTGCAGATTATTCTAATACATACTAAGTTTTGAACTACAGATTAAATAGTAAACACCACCAGATCAATATCAGTCTAAGACTTTATCTTCACTGTTGTGGTGGGCTTGGTTCTGACTTATCTCTGGCCTGACACTGTAGCTATTTGAATACTTAGCAAAGTCAGACTTTATGTTTTGTCATCAATGTAATAATAGATTCATTCTTTTTGCAATGATGATTTGATATTATAACATTTATTTTACACATTTAGGTGATTAAATGTCTCTGCTTATACCAGCTATATCTTTATTTATAGATAATTCTCAGGTAAATTTATTTTCTCTGTATCTAATAGTTTATGTGTGCACCACATTGGTAATCTCTTTGTTCTCTTTAGCTCTCATTTCCTACAATTTTGGGCTATCGAGAGTCTGAAGATCAATAGTTAATGAATTCTCTCTTTTGCAAAAAATATTAATGGAAAAATACTTTTTGTAATTTTTTAATCAAAAGAACTTTTACTGTGCCAAAGCATAGAAAGGCACTCTATAATTATTAGAACTTTATATAGGAGATTTTATAAAACCCGCATTATGAATAATTACAACCAGTGGCCCTGACCTTTAATAGATTTTAAGTAAACTTTTAATGCTAATTAGTACTTTTAATGCTAACTAGTATATGTGAGGATGATGAGTCAGTGGGATAGTGAAGTTTAGCCACTCAAGACCAAGACATAAAAAAGAAAAAAGCCACTTCGAAAGAAGTTAATAATACTTAATTCTAATGAGATTCTAAGAAAATTAGCTCCTTTATATAGATATTTCTGTTGAGTTTCACCTTCGTAGAGTGTGGATAGATCCCAGGTCTGGCTGTGATCCAGGCTTGCGGCTAGAGATAGAACTTTAGATATAAAATGTTACCTTAATGTAGTAAGGTGCCTGCGTCTAACTTGTGCAAGTATGACACAGCTTATTGTTTATCACGCATGTGTGGCGGAATGCCACTATTGTTCTCTGACATATATAAAGCCCATGCGGTCTCCTAGCGCAGAAGCCCACGCTCCCCGCAATAAAGTTAGTGCCTGCCATTTCATTCTCATGTCAGCTCCTTGTGCGTTTTTTTTCAACTGGGAATCTCTCCACTGAAGCTTTCCCTTCTTGATCAGCTCAGTGCTGACAGTAGAGTAAACCACACAATCCATCCTTCCTCTTCCATGATTAATTAGATGCATTAACATTTTATATGCAATTATTTTATATTCATTAAAATGATGGGAATGTTTTCCATATATCATACTTTTAATCTTTATCTATAAAATAATAAATGGTGTTTTATTCAAAATGTTTAAAAACATTTTACAGTGTCCCTAATGTCTCGTCTAGAGCCTCTTATAGAGAAGAAACTTCATTGTTTATCAGAGTTGAACATTTATCAAATATATTTTACTAATGTATCAAGTTGTTGATATGTAAGAGAAAAAAAAAAGAAAAGATAGTTCGACAGTCTAATTTCATCATCTGATATGACCTGTTTTCACAGTTCTTATATTGGCACTTGTATTATAGTAATATTTTTGAAAAAAATTAATTACTAAATATCTATAATTAAAAAGTAAAATATTATCAAGTAGGTTTTATATAATTACAAAGACCAATTACATTTTAACATTCAGTAAAGGCTTTTTTAAAAAATCATTTGCTTGGTGAAATTAAACTGGACTTATTAATTGGCTTAGATAACAGCTGTTCTGAAACACAGGACTCCCTGCATATGTAATATATGAGGCTGCAGTTTTGGGTTTTTGACTCTCAAAAAAAAAAAAAAAAAGTCAGTGAAGTATTTTAAATGGATGTTCAGGAAAATAAAGGGTTTATTCTTGAGGAATAATCGAGGGTTTTCCCTTTGAAGAAAAGTAGATTGCACTTTCAGCCTATCCTTTGGGATGTTTGTTTGAAATGTTAATAAGAATAACTGGTTTAGCAAGGATTAGGACAAGAGCTAAACATCACTGACTTTTAGAAAGATATCTTCTCCTGGGAATCTCTGTCTCAGTGACTGCTGTGGTTTTTAAAGTGAATGAAATGTCACAAAGATCACACCATTTGTGAATGCACCTTAATATTCATTGCTGAACTTGAAATATTTCATTTTAAATTATTCATTTTAAAAGGTTCTAAAACTTAATAAGTGAAAGAAGACATTACACTAATGTCTTTTAATTCTTGATGTGTTTGTGTATCCTGCATTTTTTAAAAATACGAGTAGTGTCATTATTTTAGAATAATTTTTTCTAAAATATATCTGCAGAGACAATTATTTCTCAGTTGCTGAAATTAAAGTGAATGGATTCTAAAAACAATTTCAAATATTTAATTATTCATTCATTCATTTATAATTATCGAGCTTTTAACATAGGCCATGCATTAAAAAGTACAGACATAGATTTAGTAACAATATAGTGTGATATGTGCTTGAGTGGAAGTAAGGGGAGTGGTGCTATATATGTACATATAGGCATTTCTAACATTAATTGGGAAGTATCAGAAAAGTTCTGAAAGAAGAGACTGTGAGTGAAATAAAGAATCTGAGTAAGAATTAGTTAAGCAAAGAGTGAAGAAGTTGTGGGATGAAAATCATCTTCAAAAGGCTCAACTTTGTCAAGTCTGTGTTAAGAGAATGTATATTACCTTTTAGGAGCTGCCAAGAGTTCAATCAGGCTAAAAAGGTGTGTCCAAGAAGGGAAGGATGATAAAAAGAACTTGAATCGTGAGAGTGTTGTTATGGAATCCAAACTTCGCCTAAAGACAATGGAATCCCATTAATGTATTTTACAAAGTAGGGAACGTCATGTTAAAATTTGCATTTTGGTAAATCAAACTCTGATATCAAGTATGTAGAACATATTGAAGATGAGAAATTACTGGAGACCGAAAGAACTATTAGTAGACATTTGAGGTAAGCTAATTGAGAGATGGTGATCTGGTTAAAATAGATAGACACAGTGAGGAAAGAAAATAAATAAATGGTCATATATCAAACATATTTAGGACTGTAAATTAGGAAGTCTTGTCAAATTAGGAAGCATTTTGTAGAGGTTTGAAAGGTAATCATCAAGAAAACTTGAGATCTACAATGTATTTAGATGGTGTCAAATCTAAGTGAAAATGTAAACTTGAATTCCTTTGCTTATATATAATATATAAAATGTATTTTATATTTCAAATATATACACATGTATTTAAATCATATTTGAAAAACTTTTCTTCCTTAGCTGATAGAATGAACCATCAATAAGAACAATAATACCTTCTAGATTATTTATTTATTTAATTTGAATTTATTGAAGTAAAATTTGTAAATAAAATTTACCCTTTTTAGGTATATAATACAATGAATTTTGTCAAACATAACTACAACGACCAAATATAAAACAATTTTATTGCCTTCAAAACTTCCCCAGTGCCTCTTTAGAGTCAGCATTCTCACCCTACTTGCCCCCATTACAAACTTTGGTCTGATTTCTGTTCTTTTATTTTTTCCTTCTCCAGAATGTTGTAAAACAGACTCATACAGAATATGTGTTGTCTTTAACCTTTTTTTTTTACTTAGTATAATTTTTAGGAAATCCATTATGTTGTTGCATATATACCAACTCTTTTAATTACTGAATATATTCCATAATATGGTTGCAAAATGTATCTTCATTTTACTTTATCTTAAATGATTTTTTATTTCTATTATCTTTTTCTGTATTTAACATTTTGCTTTCCATTTGTATACTAATAATAGATTTTAACAAAGGGAGATTTAAATTTTATTCTCAACTCCAAGATGTCTCATTAAGAGAACTATCATAATAGATTGAAAACTCTGAGGACAAAACAAATCCGCATTCAGGCATATTTAACAATTCTTTACATTTGACTTGATATTTAACCTGACAAACTTTTCTTTCCTATTAGATAGGTATCCATCATCTTTCAAGCTAGTTTGTAGAGAAATTTGAAGTTGGTGGAAAGTATTAACTTTTCTATGTGTGTGAAAGGAAAAGTGAGTGCCTTTATAACAATACACAATTTAGAGACCAGTTCTCAAGGCAGAATAGTACCTTTTTTTCCCATCTGTCTTTTTTTGCACCTTCAGGTTAAAAAAGAAATCTCCCAAGCTATCGAAACTCAGGTCAGATATTGTCTCATTAAGTTATCAGGCATCCAGGGAACTCAACCTAAGAAGTAATTTGGGAACACAAGTAGTATATGGGATGGGAAAAGAAGGAATTGACAAATAGAGCCAGGTTTATGGCATGAGCTTCAAAGTATATTTCAGTGCTAATCACTTCACTAGGTAAATAGAAAGAGGAATAGCTTACGTGGAGAATATATTGGTGTAGAAATACTGTTTAACTAGCTGCTGAATGTTTAGTGAGGGGTAGAAAGTAAGTAGTAATACATAAAAGCCTGGAAGTCAAAACAGATAATTAAACTTTATATGTAAACTTAAGAATTATTATCATAAATAAATGACAGTTTAAATGCCATAGAATAATCTAATAACTTATGGAAAGATATCAAATATGGGCAAATATGACCAAATAAGATATTAGCAAACCAAGTATAGCTTTATATTAGAAACGAGAGTCTTAGAAAGTATATAAAAAGGGGCAGGGAAAGGAGGTGAAAACCAAACACTGAGATTTGCCATATTCATGAAATAAGACAGACTGAGTAAATGAATGAATGAATGACCTATACAAACTAATGTTTTGCAACTGGCCTAACTGGCCTGATTATTGAGCAAGGGGAATACAGTGGGCCTCTCACTGAGAAATTGGAACTCTTTCAGAGTCAACATTCATGTCAAGCAGTGTGGGAGTTTGAGTCAAAGACAACCCAACTGTGCACAGACATGAGCTATGAGGAATTTGGGTTATCTAGATGTTTCTACTAAGACTGTTGATGCTTGCCTGCATTCTTTTTCTTTCCTTGCTCTCTACTGTTCGACTTTAAATAAAAACCTCTTGGTGGTATACACTGCGGAGTCTGGTAAATCCTTTCAAATATCCAAACAGGGCAAAACAATATGCCTGATTTTTTTATTGTTTTTACTGTTAGATATGGAAGCACTTGCTAGATGAAAACTTCATGGCAGATACAATGAGCTGTAATGACATTTTTCAAGACTGATAATAAGTCCAGAAATGCAGTTATAATCAGACAATGATAAGCATCAAGACCTGATGAGTTTGTAATTATTTATATCCTTTCTTTACAATCTGAATTTTACACCAGCCAATCAGAGGTACAAGGATGTGATAGGAATTACCACCCACATAACTTTCATGTGTTGGCAGAACTAATCTCTGGAATATTCCAAATAATGTATCATTTATTTTTGTTTACTATCCTTGTAAGATGAGAGGACAGTTTGTAAGGGCTTCTACTTGGTCTTTAAAAAAAAAATTCTCTCTTAATCCATGTATGAGGCTATCAACATAGGTTCTCTATCAGTTACTAATCATATTTATTCCCTCTATATATTCTGGAGCTGGGGAAGTAAATGTCAAGGTTCTATAGCCCTGCTGGATCCTCTGTAAAATGACTTGGGCAGTACCTTCATTTAATACTTGGCCTCTAAAGTCATCACTCAGGTCAGAACACTATAATGTGGTTTTGGGTCTCTATGGTTTAAGATAATTTCAAAGACAATATCCAATAACTCACATTACATTTGTGTACTAGCTATGCCTGAGTACAGCATAACTGAAAAATAAAAATAGGAAACTCTGGGAGGATAGAGAAAGTCAGGTTATCCCTTTGACTCATTAGTTGCCACTTTAACAAAGTTAACTAAGAGAGAGAGTCCGGCACTATACACTTTGCTGAACTATTTGAGAGTAAGTTTTGGATATCATGAGTTTTTAAACCACAAATAGTTTCACTATCTCTCATTGACTACAGACCCATAATGAGAATTAATGTACAAGAAATCCCAGATGAGAAACATAAAGACAGTTCCCAGATGAGGCAGCCTAGATATTGAATGTGTTACTCATCTATTGACAGCAAGTGTTAAAATCTCTATTGGCAGAAGTATAGGTAACATATCTAGGTAGGCACAGATTTTGAGGGTATCAGACAAAAGTGAGCAGAATAGAAGGTTTGCTTATGTCAAATCTCTTGGCATGGGTGCCTTCAAATAAGAATCAATTTAATATTTTGGCTCAATCATCAGAGACTGGTTTGAAGGATCTGTTAGGTAGGCTAATTGATATCTGGACTCAGTGGCTACCTCCACTCTTCATACCTCTCTGCCTTTGTGTAGAGAATAAAGTCTGAAGACTGAACATACAAGAGAAATGAGATTAATAGATTCAATCACTCTGTTGCTAATCACAGTATGAGTGTTCATGAGGAAACAATTAGGCACACACAAATTATGAAATATTATACAAAGTCCTCCCATATCTGAAATAGTTCGATTGGCCTGTACTCCTTAAAGATCTCAATGTCTAAAGAGATAAAGAAAAACCAAGGAATTCTTTCAGGTTCAAGGAAACTAAAGACAAATGATAAATAAATGTAATATGTTATTCTGAATTGAATCTAAGCCTTTTTTTGTTTTTAATAAAAAAGCTTTAATTGTCTCTATTGGCACAACTTAACTTGGTAAAACTGAATTATGGACTGTATATTAAATAATAGTACTGTATTAAGAGTAAACATCCTGAATTTGAAAAATATACACTGGTCACCTCAGATATTAATCTTATTCTTAGGACATAGGGGAGAATCATCATTAATTTGTAAGGAAACTGCTTGAGATCCAGTCATTGAAGCTTTTATGCAGGAAAATAAGGTTTCTTCAGAAAGCTGAAATTTGTATTATACTTCTCATTCCAATGAAACATCATCATTTTCTTTCTTGCCTTCTTAGTTACAGAATTGCATCTCCCTTTTATTTGGGTTCTGACCTTACATAAACCTGGACCTTAATAACATTCTATCAGTCTAAACCCAATGGATCTGAAACTATCCCTCAAAATAAAATTTAGTCGCTAAAGTTATAAATTACAACTAAAATGTTTAATTTATTTTATTTGGGAAAAATTCATGATTATCCATCTCATTGTGAATACTTCAACTATTTGAAGACATCGAAAGCAAATCACATTATTCATTATCTATTCAAGAGGAATTCTGTTAGTTTTTTAGAATAACTAATTAATGCACATTTTTTCTCAGCATTCCAAACTGATAAATTTTTCAACACATAATTGTTGTCATTTGTCCAATCTATTTTATTTTCTATTATAAAATCTATTACTATTTGTTTAAAGATAATGTTCATACTTTTTATACCACATGAGTGTTAAAGAGAAAACTATGTTAAGTATGATGGCCACATTTATAAGATTCCAAAAGTTGATTTAAAACAAAATTTATTTTCTTACCTTAGCGCAGAGAAGTCACAATTTTAGGTGTTAAATTTGATAACTTCTTTAAAATCAGTCGATTTAGGATAGCACCTATCTTAGCTATTTTTAATATAAAAAGTTAACCCTTTAAATATATAATAGGATAGTTTTGTTATGTTTAATTGAGAAATAAAAATACTAATACAACTTAATAAACTAAAACAAATAAAACTGATTTATATATTTTTAATTAGTTGGGTTTTCAAAATCCTTTGAATCTTACAATATAATAGTTTTATTTGATATAGTTGAAAGAATTATTTAAGGTGAATAATTTTTATATGACATTGGAACATTCTTTTTCACTTGATAAAATTAAACCATAATTATCAGTATAATTTTTTAATAATTATCTTGACTATTATGCAATTAAAATATGATTCCTTTTTTATTTAGATAAACTGACATTACATTTTAGAATTTATGCACTTATTTTTGTTGTTACAATAGATAATAGCTATAGCATATAATTAAGTATATCTAATCATTAAAAAAATTTGTAACATGCATTTATAGAAAATGGAAGTTTATTATATTTTACTTGAAAATGCAGTTATATGATCCCTGTATTTATACATATTTATGAATCTATTAAATTCTTTATTAACACTAAAATTTTGAAAAGAGAAAAAAGAATAATTAAATTAGAAAAGGCTGTTAAATTAAAAACTAGAAGGTTGCTACCTGTTTTTGTGACTTAATAAATTGCAACACATTATAAAATGTTATTGTATTTCAAAGCACATATATATTTTCTTAACGTTTTGATTCCAAAACAAGAGTCACTTACCTTTGAGATAGATATAACTTCTCACAAAATGTTTTCAGCTATTGTATTTATGCAACTATTACATCAATTTATGAATATGTTTAATAAGAGTCTATTATATGTCAACACTTCAAAATTATTGAAATGTACCTAAGTGAATCTCAATATCTTCTCTGTACCTAAGTGAACCAGTGAACCATTTTGATGATTAAATAGAATAAATATTAAAAATTTAGGTTGAATTTTATCTCCAGTGTTAAATCAGACACTACAGAGGATATGAGATGTCACCCTAATGCACAGTTATATATTTAAGTAAATATACATACAGATACAATTCAGATGTAGACAAGAAGATAGATAGAGATAGATACTAGTAGAAACACCAAGTCTCTGGGTCAGTGATCAGACTTTACCCACTACTAGTAATGACAATAGACAGAAGAACACTGCAAGCTGGATTTTTCCTATGCCTGCCTTCCTGCCTTCAGTGTGGTAAGAGACCATGAAGAAGCCTATGTTTCTGGCAGAATCATTCTACAAGATAAAGATTCAGAAATATGAATCTCTATGCTTTATAGAAAAAAGACAGTTATCCTTCATTATTTTCTGAGAGAGGTGAATAATTTTTATCTCAATAAAAACAAATCTTCTCTAAGAAAGTGAGGTGGGATCCTGGGTCTTTATCTTTTGAAATTTAAGTAAATCTCTGCGGGGGAAGATAAAGTAAGCCTCTGAACTTTAGACTCAGAGTTTTTATCCCTTTTGAAATGTACACATATAGGAAGACAACTCTACATTTCTCTGGAGGGCTAGGATCTATCTATTCAGTCACCCTTTTTCTTAGCCCAAGTCACTATGCTGTAATGCAAACATTTAGTCGTTGGGGACATAAGAGAAGGTTTATTATCCTTTGGATGGGATAATGAGACAAATGACTGCAGATCTGATACTCATGGCATGTAAAAAGCAAATGTTTCTGGGGGAAGTAAAACCAAACATTCTCTATCTGCTTAGCATATCAATTCATGTCTCAGGAGGTCAGGACTTTGCAAAGGAAGATTTATTTTCTCACATTAAGTGCTTTTATGTTTTGTGTAATAGCCCTATTTGTATTGATCTGTGAATTCATGAGCATGTAAAAAGCATAAAATGGTCAAGTCAAATATAATCTCTCATGACTTTCCAAGGATTAGCTTGATAGAATATTTGCATCGAGAAAGGCACAATGAGTTATTTAAAGCACAGCTCTATTCATTCCAGATTGATTCTAACAGTAATGATGGATAGATGTCATGCTAATTTCTGAATAGCTATAATCTACCACAACCATTTACTTCTCTCATTTTTTTATAATTTTGTTTTTAAGAAAAAAAAATGCCTATGGTAAATTAATTACATTATTCAGGTTGATCGCTGGGAATGAGATATTACCATTTAAAAGGAGAGAAGAAAGGGAAGAAGGAAAGAAGGAAGGAAGAAAAGAAGGAAAGAACTAACTCTTTGACAGCAGGCAAGCAACAGCTTAGAGCAGACCTAGGCTATAGTGTTCTCAAATAAACATAAATAATCTTCACAGAATATCAACAATAATCATTAAGACTGCAAAAATCAACAATAATCAGGTAAGATAATTCCATGATAGAACAAAAAATAGGTCAGGACATTCAGTAATTACTAAATAAATATGTATTTCTCCTTCCTGTCTAATATAAATAACTACTGTTCCTTTATCAATGACAATTCTAGCTTTATTTTGTTTTCCATCATTTATGTAAAATATGCTAAGATATCTAAAAATAAAGTACCTAGGCTTCCTAGAAAGATCCATTTATAACAAACTTAACTTTTAAGACTCTCCTTCAAAATGATCCAAACAAGTTTAAAAACTATTGAAAGACCATCCCACCTCCCTCTGAGATACTCTCAGATTCCTCATGGTGTGCATTCTTTCTGCAAGCTAATAAACCTGACTCTGAACAGGGGTATGTTTCTGTCTGATGGGTAAAGCATGAAATTCCAGAGAAAAGAAATAACAAAATTAAAGGTTCTGATATGGAAGCCTGCTTGGTATGTATCAGGGAAAGAAAGAAGTCAATGTGGTTGAGGCGCTGTGATTGATGGAGAACAAATAAGAGATAGATCAGAGAGCAAAACTTTGACCAAATAAATGAAGGATAGGACCTGGAAATAACAATAAGGACTTTGAATTTACTCTGAACAAAATGAGAAACATTTGAGTCTTTTGAGTAAAGTAGTAATATTTATAATTTTTAATAAGTCACTCAAATTACTGTATTGAGACTGGTGTGAAAAGACAAGGGTATATAATTTAAAGAACTCAGGAAGTTATTGTGGTAATACAAGTGTGTTGGGCCAGATTGTAGCAGTTGTAATGGAGACATATTTAAAGTGCAACTAATAAATTTGTATCTATGTTTATCTCTTGCTTCTAAAAAAAACATCAAACGCTAATTAATTGTTCTCATTGATTTGTAAAAGAACATTTGGGGGGACATATATTTTAATACATTTATGCACATATTGTTGCAATTAACAGAAGTAATAAAGATAAAATGTTTTTAAACTGTTAAAATTCTAAACAAATTTAATATATATCATTATTCACAATGAGAGTTTCATCTTTTAAACCATTGTAATCAATATTGGTCAAGACTTTTAGCTTTAATATTGACATCTGGAAATTCGACTATGTAGGAAAAAACTTAAATGATTAGTAAATGTTTAGAATTGAGCACATATCTATCTATTTGTTAACTTTGTCCTTCAGTGTAGAATTTTAAAAATTGAAACTGATTTTTTATTTAACTTAGACAAAATACTCTTAAACTTTCAAAGAATCTTTATTCCTACTGGATAAAGTAAAAATATTTAGCATACCCTACAAGATTCTCAATTATCAGGTTTCAACCTCTTCTACTAGTTCATCCTTGATAATCCATGACTATTATTCTGTGCTACTACCATCCAACATGCCCTATAGACCAATATGAAATTTTTTCTTTTCAGAAACGTTTATGCCCTTTTAAAGTTTATGTCATTATTGACATAATAGTATTTATATATACTATTTTCTTTGTTTACAATAAGATTACTTAAACATTTTTCAGAGAAATGCTTTGTTGACATGAAACAAATATATTATATGGTCTACAAATCTTAAGTGCACACTTTTTTCTAACTTTAAAAGTGGATATACATGTGTAACTACTACCCTGATCAAGTTATAGATGTTACCAGCACCCTAGAAGCCTCTTTTATGACACTTATTAGTCTCTATCTCTCCCATATTCCCCATCAAAAGTGACCACTATTTTGAGCCTATTAACCTTTGGGGATATAAACATATACTCGTTGTCAACTAATTAACTACACAAATACACAATAAACAATTGAAGAACAACTACCTGATCTAACAGAATCGAACTACATGAGTATAGGAGTCCTTGTTCTCCTCAAAACAAACAAACAAACAAACAAGCAAAAAAACAAAACAACCGCTATAATCTATTGTCAGTTTTTAGTCCCTCCTACAAAGAGAATGGTAAATCTGAGATGTAAGTCTACTCATGTAGTTTTTTCTTACTGCTAATCAAAGTAAAGTTATCCATCTCTCTCTCTCAGTTATATTTGGAATATAGTATTCTGATCTGTGACTCACTATTCAGGTGGCTTCATTGTCCTTAACCGTTATTACTGTTCAATTAAAACAGGTTTTTTAAAAATTATAAAACTGTCTTTTTAATTTTTTAGTTGGCTTAAAGGGATTACATTTAGTAAAAGTTTTATAATTGTTCTGTATGAGTGTCTTACTTTATTTATCAACTTATTTTGTGAACATAAACATTTTTCCTTTGTACCTCAGCTGTTGCTTATTTTTTCAAATTTATTACCAACTCTCAAATGTCAATGAGGCAGTATTCAGACATTTATCTTTGATTTTTCTTTATCCAAAAATGATAAAAATGTTTTTTATTTTCCTTCTGTAGCTTTTAAAATAACAAAATTTCAAAGAGACTACAGTATTCATAGTTTGTGTATTTACTCTTAAATCTCTCCATCCACTCCCAGTAGATCATTCCATTTTTGTAACTTTATTGGGTTTTTGAGGATTGACAGAAACCATGAAAGAAAAATTTAAAATAGAAAAAAATAACATAGGTAACCTTTGTAAGCTGTAATAAAAAAAAAAAAAAAAGATGTTCCGTTTAGTATATGAGGATAAAATAAAACAACAAGTGTGGATGGGGTTCTTTTTCTATTTATACCAATTCTGGAAAACTAAGGTTTTTTTAAATTAATGCAAAATGACAGTTTACATTTTTTATTCAAAAGTATGAAAGATGTTTTTTAAAATTTAATTTTACTAATCTTGAAATACATCTTATATTAATAATATAATAATAAGTAATGTGTGTGATACTATAAATGAAAACCCAAAGTTTTCTGTTGATAATATATAGTTATTGCAAACAACATAATACAATTCTAAATAATTTGAAAAATTAAAGCCAGGTAAAATTTTAATTTGTTCTCTTAAAATATTAAGTCATGCATTATAAAATTTCATTCATTATTGCCTCTGTTTAACACATGAAACTCATGATAAAATATAAATTGTAAAATAATTACACTGACACAATGTAACACCCTCTCCAAAAAAAGTTCCTGCCTTTTAATTTTATCCACCCTGAAGATCAATTGATCTTATGAAATACTTTGACTTTATTTTTTAAAGTTGTACACTTTTATTCTGATATATATTTTTCCTATGTTAATTCAGGTATATGAATAAAAAAGGGCTGGTTAGGAAAGAGAAAAAAATACCTATTAATTTTTAAGTTATCTCTGACTTTTCATTCGGGAGTGTTACTTTATTTGACAAGTTTATTTTTTTATGACATGACCTCTAGAATCTAGACCTTCTGCTGCAGTTTGTTGATACTGTGGTGAAAATTGTCTCTTGTATCTATGAAGTTTGTTTTCAAGAAATAATAACACATTAACACAAATTGTAATAAGTGTAATAAAACAAAATTATAGGCTGTTAGAAATTATGGTATTGAAATGTATCCTATTTGTTTCCTATATGCTCCCTTATTATATGTTAGAAAAATAAAGCTGTGGTTCTAAATCTGTTTGAAACATATATGAAATAAGAATCAAAGTGAAGGAGGAGAGGCAGTGAAATATGAAAACATTAGAATAAAAAGACATATTTTCTATATTCTAGTCTTGGGATTAACACTAGGATTAAATAACTTCTAATGAAGTTATTTAATGCTCTGAGATCTAATTTCTCAATTTGTAAAATAGAAATATACAACATTCCTATGAAATTCATGAGAGTTGTAGATAATCAAATATAATATCTTCATAACTACTCTGCATTAAACAAATATAATAAGTTAACTTAAAAGTTCAATGATTTTCAGAACATAATGTTCACATTATAACTATAATGAGCTCCATTCACTTGGAAAAAAAGATTCTTCCTCTTTCAATATAATATTCATTTTCACATACAGTGCTTTAGTTTTTATAATTACAAACTAAACTATCACCAATATCACTCTTAGTTGTACACTTTTATTCTGATACACAAAAATTATTTTTTTAATTTTTATTTTAACTCAGATATTCTCTGAAACTGATAATGTAACAAAGACCTGAATTGTCAGATAACTGGCATGTCAGTTTTTATTTATATTTCTGAATATCTAGAAAAGAATGATAGCTTCGCAGAGCTTATAATTTCGTGTCACATTATCTAAATAAATGGAGCAATTTCCATGAGAAAATGCATGTGAAATTATACCTTGAAGATCCAGATAATGTTTTTACTAATTTAAAATGAGATTAAGTATTACAGGAATAATTTTCATAATTCTGACACTGTGTTTAAAAAACAAGGAGTGGGCATCTAAAACAATTCTGAGAGATTATGAGCGCTCCATTTTTCTTGTGTTAGAGCACCAGATATATAAATATATTTGAACCAAATTCCAGTCTAAATGATATTCTGATGTCTACACGATGTTACTCTTTTTTAGTATTTCTGTGATTAAATTTCTTTTAATATTGCTCAATGACTTTAAAAGACTTAATTCTATTTCATTTTTCTACATTTTTTTTCTATTATTAACATAGGCATGCTTCAGAAAGCTGTTTATTTCCTCTGGACATTCTATCAAGTATTTTGTTGTTGTTTTTGTTTGTTTTTTTGTCGGGAGCCATTTTGAGGAAAATTAGACTGTTAAGCAGAATGTTTTTGCAGAGTTGGCCAGCTGTGCAGTCTGCTGACTCAGAAGGAGGTGCACCTGGTGTGGGGGAGAGAAATTGAATGTTCTTTGACTATAGGAAAGAGTATGTTAAGATAGCTACAAAGTTTCAGTGATTGTTTGTTACTTAGAGGTATTTTGCTTCTTACGCACTCTGTAGGGTATAAATGTGCTGTGCAAAATAAACTAGGGGCTGCAGTATTCACTGTTAGCTCTCCTGAATCTATCTCTTGTCTCTGTCTTTTTCTTAATCCTCGCTCCCCCTCTCAGGTGCTGTTTGATTTAGGCCGGCTGGTTCTGTCAGTTTTTAATTTTTCAATTGCTGTTAACGTTCACTATTGTATTAGTTTCAGGCATACCGCATAGTGGTTAGACATTTGTATAATTTATGTAGTTATTCCTCCAAATAAGTATTGCATCCACCTGACACCATATATAATTATTACAGTATTAGTGACTGTATTCTGAAAATGGTACTTTACATCTTCACGACTATTTTATAACTACAAATTTATACTTCTTAATCCTTTCACTTTTTAAAAGACTGATACTATGCAGTGACTGTATACTATGGGTTGTATAAATATAGCTGAAAAAAGCACAGATTGTTCTTGGAGATAAAAAATTATAGTTGATTATGCTGGGTAGGGGAGTGATTGTAAATAGTAGTTTCTCTATTTTTAGAGAAATGAAGAGAAGGGAGCTTGAACTAGACATTTGCTCATATGAAGAAAAGAATGAAAATGAAAAAAAAAAACACTTTTAGTTCCTATACACTGTTAAATGCTTTGGAAACTAATGTAGTTCGCTTTTATGGTCACCATATCTTAATTTGTTTTTGGAGAAGAAAATATAGACCTTGAGCTGGGTATAAGGTAGCAAGTCAATTGTCCCCATAAACTTAATAAAATTCAGAATTTCAGTGGAAAAGCATTAGATAGGGTAAAGTCATGTATTCTTGTTGAAGAAAGTAGAGGGAAAGAGACAGGTATGGAAAAGCCTAAGTAACAAGAAGGCAACACTTTGTCTGAAAAGCAAATTATTTTCTAAAGTTTTGTGTAGGGGAGGTCAAGAGTAGCAAAGCACTTGTAAGAAAACAGGCATAATATGTTAGTGGCTTACTGTTCTGTGCTACTATACATTTCCTCCCTTAACGTAAACCTCCATTAAAGTGTTGCTGAAAAAAAGGAATAAAAAACACATAGTGACACTGGCAGTGTTTTATAAAAATGCAGGGAACTGGTTCACTGCTTGTTCTGTATTTGTTAGCTAACTTAGAAATGTAAAAATATTTGTATCAGCCCCAGAAAGCAAAACGGATGAGATGAAGAATTCAGGGCAATTACAGCATCAAAATAAGAGCAACTAAGAAACTATAATTAAGCCTCTGAAATCCCTAGAAACTGGAGGTAAGGCAGGATTTCCATTCTTTTGCGGATTGGATAGACCAATTATAATATCTTTCTATGAAGAAATTCTTCAAAATGTTGGGAGTATCTGGAGACATCTGAGTATATTAGTTCATGTAGGCAAGATGTCACCAATAATTTGGCAGAAATGAATGAAAGATTGTCACATGATTAATTGATACCCTTCTTTTTTCTGAATATATTCAGTATTGTTTCCTAAAATAAAAGTCTTGGGATAAATATATGAATGTAGATTAACATGACTTAAATCTTCATATTAAATTCATGTGGGGATGTATTGGGAAGCAAGATCTTGAAAATAAAAATGAGCCAAAGACACAAGTAAACTTTCTAGGTAAATAACTCCTTAATCAAAACTTTGTTATAAATTATTATGCAATACATACCTTTCACATTAAAATATCTCTTATCCTTGGCTGTAACTTTGACAGTACTTCTGGATATCATCTTATGTGTTCTAGTAAGTCAAGGTAATTGAAAACTAGGAAATGACAATGATTAATGACTTATTAAACACAACTGCTTATATGCCTATTATTTACTGATCTCTTTGGGGCTTACCATAGATAGACAAAAGATACAATTTTTTTTGTAACTAGATTTCTAATAAAAAAATGAACAAAAATTTCTGAAGAACTTAGACCAGGTGTTATATATAATTTCTCTCCTACAATTGCCATTTCCCTCCATAATTCTTCCTTTCAACAATGTGGAAGGAAACTATTGTTTGTATTAAAGATAACAATGAGCCAAACAAATAAAAAGCCTGCCTCAGGAGCTTACATTCTAGTGGGGTGAACAGACATTAAACATAATAAATAGGGAAACCTAAGTTGCAAAGAGCTGTAGAAATATAAGCAGGTTAAAGGGATTGTTGCAATTTTTAGGGAGTTGGCAGTGTCTCACTGAAAAGATTAATATCTAAAACACAAATCTGATCCTTTCAACCTTTTGCTTAAATTTTAAGCTGAGTAATATCTATATATTTATATTCTGTTATATAATAACAGGAGGAATATGTACTTTTTATTACTTTCTGGTTGAAAAGAAGATTTAGATTAGAAATTATGTCCTACATATCTGTTATGTTGAGTTTTCTACATTGCATACATCATTCAAGCTAGTTTAATCAAAAAGTGATATATTAAAGGACACAGAGTTCACAGCCATCTGGAAGACAAAGAAACTTTCTCTAGGCTAATCTTTTGGGAATAACTTCATACATCCCATAATAGAACTGGGCCAACAAGTTTGTTGATGACTGTGCCACAAACTGGAAACAACAAAAATAGCAAAGTGCTTCCCATTGCTCTCCAGGACCATGAGACTTTGCCATAGTTATAAAATTGCCAAATTAAGAAAGTGACTACTGAGTCAGGAAACTTGCATGGTTGATTGTTTTGGAATTGTGGCAGCTTTGGTGTAAAAGTTAACCAAGCATACAATAGATAGATACTGTATGTACTACTTCTCTTCCCACACAATGCAGATCAAAACCAAAGTGTTGTAGAAGAGGGTTTGATAGGAAGGACCTAATGTACATTTGAATATTAGACTGCAAGAAACTCTGCAGTGGAAGTTTTACTAAAGAGTTTGTGAATACTAGCTGGGTAAGCTGGTTTATAGTATCTATTGCTATATCTTCAAAAGTGAAAAAGCAATCATTGTAATAGATACAAAGTGACCTTAATCTACATGTTGAATTGAAGTCTACTTTGATTTTTAATGTAAATGTTGGTATAAAGCCTGATAAGATTATCATAATCATTTTAAAACATTTAAAAAACATTACAATTCATTTTCTAAGCACGTACTCAGGTTAAATGTGACTATAAGAATTATTATTATGGCCATGCTTTTGAAAAATACAATTCTGAAAAACATTGAACATTTATATTCTTGTTAGGGCTATATTATTAGGAACTTTTATTATTTTTTTATTGAGATATTTTTTCTCAAATTTTGTGTATTTTACTTAAATTCTTATTATTTCTATTTTTTAAATGTTGACTTTGAAATTCAATTTTAAAAAATGACAACAGCGGTCACATTTAGATCATGTTACTATTAATACATAAAAACAAAATAATCAGTCTATTAAAAATTTCTCACTGTGAATATTATGTCCTCCTGAAAGATGGTGGTATATCATAGTTTAAAGAATTAAGAGATCAAGTCTTCAAAGCACCTTTGGGCAGAAGGCTATGGGTCAGGATTTAGTTAAGAATTTGGATGAACATCTAAATATTCTAATATAGTAACAATTATGTTTATTGCTTTTAGGATTCATTGGTTCAAATATGGACTTGGAGAATAATCTTATTAAAATAAAACATGAAGGGACATTTAAAAGAGAACTTTTGATGATTAATTCCTATATATCTATAAAAAAATTTCCCCACATATGGCAAACATTATTAATGTTTACTTGGGTAATTTAACAATTTCACATTTGGAAAATGCAATTAATAGAAATCAAATTGAGCATTTGTACAAACTTTTTCCAAGCTTTTAGATGTTATACAGTTATTTTTAAAGCTTTGTTTCAGTAACTGAAAGAGATTTATACTAAGACAAATGGTCAATATTAGCTCATTTGACTGGGTAGATGTGTATTCTCACAAAACATCAGCGTATATTTAAAATAGCTGTAAAAATGTGTATTTATAATTTTTAGGTTTGTACTGCATTTATTATAGTAAGATTTGCCAGATTTTATTTGAGTTAAATAAATACATATTCTCTTTAATCAATGTGATTTTTAAGAAATAAGAGTTGCAACTTAGTAAAACAATAGAAAAATTAATTTTAAAGATCAAATATAAGAATATAAACTTACAGGGGACACTTAAATTCCTATTCTTTAAAACTCAAACAATTATAAAGAAAAGTGCTTGCAGAAGCTTCACAGGTCAGAAGAAAATGGCTTTCTTTTCTCTTTATGTAGACCATGATGAACCCATCATAATCTCCAGGTCTTAAGTTAGATGAGACTGAAGAGTGATTCACCCAAACAAGATAATAATGGTTAGGTTAATATATTTATATTTTTATAACTATTTTTAAAACATCTACAAAATATGTATTTAATCGCTTATTGTCAGACACTGTGTTAGAAGCATATTGTCCAAATCCTTTCAGAATATTTTAAAATTAAAAATCACAACTCTTAAAACTAATGAGAAAGCTAGAAAATATTTAAATTAAGAGACAACCAACTTAAGTTAGCATATGCCTATCAGGCAGATCATTGTTTTTCATAAAGTAAAATATTTGCAAAGATAACTTTTCTGTAAAATAAACTTTTGTATAAAATAAACTTTTGTATAAAAAAAATTTTTTAAATGTATATAGAGAGGAAGTATAAATAGATGAGAATGAGAGTGTAAGAAAAGTTGTAATATATAGCTTACAGATGATAATGTGTTGGGCAGAACCTGACTCTGTTTTACTAATTTATTGTCATTGATAGTCAATTTTTAAAATGTTTTTATTTTGATTAGTTTCAAGTATACAGTACATTGGTTAGACATTTATATAGTAAATAAAATGATCCCCTCAATTGCTCCCTCCTTCACCTGACTCTCCACCTAGCCAATGTATTAATGCTAACTGCATTCGCTATGCCATGCTCCCACCCCCATGACCATCAATCAGCTACTAATTTGTACTTCTTTTACCCTTTACTCCATTCTCTTAGCCTCCCAAGTTCTCCTCCCCTCTGTCCATCATCAAATTGTCCACTATATTTGCGAATCTATTTTTGATTATTTTGTTCTTTTCATTCCTTTAATTCCACATATAAGTGAAATCAAATAGTGTCTATCTTTCTCTGTTTGACTTAAATGCCGTCTAGGTCCATAAAAGCAATATCTTTCCAATCTACTTCCTTTTAGTCTATGCTTGTCTTTTAACCCGAATTGAGTCTTTTGTATTTTTTCTTCTTAAAGAAGTCATTCCAACATTTCCTGTAATACTGGTTCGGTGGAAGCTCTTTATCTGTCCTTCAACTCTAAATAATAGATTTGCTGGATAAAGTATCCTTGGTTGTAGATCCTGAGTCTTCATCCTGTCAAATATTTTGTGCCAAGCCCTTCTGTCCTGTATAGTTTCTTTTGAGGAATCAGCTGCCAGTCTTATGGGTGTTCCCTTATAAGTAATATCTGTTTTTCTCTTGCTGCTTTTAATATTATTTCTTTGTATTTGACCTTTGGCGTCTTGGTGTGGGCCTCTTTGGATCCCTGATTTTTGGAATTCTCTGAGCTTCCTGAAGTTTTATGTCCATTTCCTTCACCAGGTTACGAAAGTTTTCCATCATTATTTCTTCAAACAGCTGTTCAATATCTTGATTTTCTTCAGTTACTCTGATCAGACGAATATTTGAACCCTTAATAGTGTCCCATACACTCCTTAAATTATTTTTATAGTCTTGACATCTTATCTCTTCCCATTTTGCTTGTGTGTCCTTGGCTTTCCTATCCTCTCGATAGGGTTTTTGATCCTTTTCTTTATTCACTTTGTTTATTCCTTTGTTTATTCCATTTAATATGCTTCTCATCTCAGATAATGTTTTCTTCATTTCAGACTGGTTCTCTTATAATTTTCATTTCCATTTTTTATGAGTTTTATCTCTTTGTTGAAGTTCTCACTAAATTTATTTACACTTCTCAAAAGTTCATTGAACATCTTTATAACCAGTGTTTTCAACTCCGAATCTGTTAGATTACTTGACTCCATTATATCTGGATCTCTGTTTTGTTCTTTCATATGGTTTCTGCTTCTTTGTCTTCCCATTTTGACTGCCTTTTCATGTCTGTTTCTATGTACTAAGCAACACTCTTAAGTCTCCTAGTCTTATTAGTGTGGATTAATGAAGTAGGTGTCCAGTGGCACAGTCCTGAGAAGGGTTCAGCTGTAGGCCAAGTTTAGCCCTAGCACGTGCCTCTCTGGGGCCCCTGATAAGATTCAGTAAGCAATCCACAGATGCTGTGCTTATAGTTGCCTCAAAAGGCCACACTAGAAACTGAGGCCGACTGCCTCCAGTATAAATCTAGGCACTACTCAGCAAGGATCACCTGACTCACTGAGGATACACTTGGATGTGGCTTGGGTGGGGCCATGAGTTGGGGAAGGAAGGGCTTCAGGGAATCCTCTGGACTCAGTGTGTCGGGAGCCATTTTGAGGAAAACAAGACTGTTTGTTAAGCAGGATGGTTTTTGCAGTCAGCCGTGCAGTCTGCTGACTCAGGAGGAAGTGCACCTGGTGTTGGGGCGGAAAATAGAGTGTTACAGAGTTTCCATGATTGGTTGTTATTTAGAAGTGTTTTGCTTCTTACGCACTCGGTAGAGTATAAGTATGCATTGCAAAATAAACTTGGGGCCGTTGCAGTATTGACCGTGAGCCCTCTCGAATCTATCTCTTGTCTCTGTCTTTTCTTTAATTCTCACTCCCCATCTTGGGTCCTGTTCGACCTAGGCCGGCAGGCTCTGGCAGCAGTGACCTCTGTTAGCCAGTTTAATGACATCTGGGCTATGGCAGCACTTCATCCTGTGTACTGGTTTGGGGGAGGGCTCAACAGGGAACAAAGGATACCATCTGCACTTCCGTACATAGTGAGTCTCACTTTGGCCCTTACTCTGACAATTTCTCCCTATAAGTCCCTGGTGCCCCCTGCAAGCAACTGAACCAGTTCTCAGAGCGAGCAGGTCCATCACCATGAAAATCCACTCGCGAACATGGCCCCTTTAAGAGGCTTCTGCAGCTGCGGGGGCCACAGACTCTGTCTCACTCAGCAACTCAAGACCAGGCAGTCCGGCATCCTCGCCCTGTCCTACCTTCTACCATTGCAGGGTGATTACTTGTATTTTTCCCTTATTGTATGTCTTGTTCATCTAGATGCCAGGCAATTTTTACTTGCTGCTGCTCTTTGTTTACGTCATAACTTTGATTTGATAGTCAGAGGGATGAACAGAGCCTCTATTATCTATACTATTTTTTTTCGATAGTCAACTTTTTCATGACTTGTAGACTATTGAGATTTTAATAGGTTAGTGTTCAAAATACATGCCTACTCTATATGTCATTTTCAAGAGGTGCCCAATAAACTTTACAATTTTTGTTAAATGCTTACATGTTGTCCTAATATAACATAGATATATAATATTAGAAATGATATTAAAAACAAAGATACTTTAACACCGAAATGATATTAAAAACAAAGATACTTTAACACCGAAATGATATTAAAAACAAAGATACTTTAACACCAAAAAAGCTAATTTATCAAAGATTCTCTTAGATTTTTGTGTATCTTCTTATTTTTGTCAAATGGAGATTAGTTAATAAAATGGCAAAGGCTATATAATTCTATATTCTGTATCTTAGATATATATTTGATAAACAGCCTCCTTTAATCGTGCTAGTCATTTAATTTTATATTAAGAAATTAATAAAATACCTATTTTCTTATATTCTAGAATACTGAGGAAAACAAACACATCTTTTAAAATATCCAGTCATCTTTTCGATGAATGATTCTGTGTT
The DNA here is from genome assembly GCF_014176215.1 of Rousettus aegyptiacus. NCBI lineage: Eukaryota > Metazoa > Chordata > Mammalia > Chiroptera > Pteropodidae > Rousettus > Rousettus aegyptiacus. The sequence continues at coordinate 73,724,105 of NW_023416307.1, forward strand.
AATAAGATATCTTCATGAGAAAAACATTTTCTCATACCTCACACTGTACATTAAAATCAATTCCTGATAGATCCTATGTACAAATATGTGTTAAAAATATAGCACTTAGAGGAAAACATATGAGAGTATTTTTTCTCATCAGAAAGCAAGCAAATATATTTTTAAACAAAATGCAAAATATTCTCATCAAATTATTTTAAAAATCATACATTGGGTTATAATGACATTAATAACTTCTGTTTACCATAAGATACCATTAAAGAATGAAAAATAATACATTAAGTAGGATAAAATTTTGCAATAACACACACACATATATATCTTTATTTTTTACTTTCCACTATTGTCTTCAAAGATTATTTTATGTCAATATTAGTTTTCATCATATACATATAATATATATATCACATGTATATGTCAACATATATATATATACACATATACATATATAGACAATACTGTCACAATGGGAAAAAGTCTTGAACAGACATTGCACTAAAAAAGATATCCAAATGGCCAATGAAAATTTGAAAAAGTGCTCAAATTCATTTTTGATTAGAGAAACATAAATTAAAACCATAATAAGATACAACTGCACATGCACCAAAATGTCTAAAAAGAAAAAGCTGGTGTGATGTATGTTATTGTGTGCTGCACAGATCTGTCCTCAAAGATTCAAATAATCATTCTTCAAGTTTCTGGAAATGTTAGCAGCCAAATCATTTCAGCCACCTTATTGTGGTTATATCTCCTTCTCCGTGGCAACATGCTTATAATAAATGATTGATGCCAAAATATAAAGGCCTCATCCCTTTTCTCAAATTAGGATGACTCTGAAAAACCATCTTAGTTCCAGAGTTCCCTATGGGATTGGTTAAGACCTTCGTTGCAATCATATCACAGTTCAGATTCACCTTCTGACCAATCCTATTTCCTGCCTTACCTACAGAAGTGCTGATTTTGAAAGACTTCTTCAATAAATTGTCATTTTGTGTGTAGAGTCTGCTTCCTAGAGAACTTGACTGATGACAGTTAGGGCTGGGTCTGGTCTGAGAAAGTGGACTCTAAAATGGAATTTTGGCTATAGATCAAATGTGCTGGTTGACAATAGGGACCCTATTGCTGATGGTAGGTGAAGAACAGATATCCCTTGGCATATAATACCAGCGTAAAGTTTAAACTTTCACTGAGATGGTAATGAAAATTACTGAAATGTGAAAACCAAGATAGTTTATTAGCGTAAGGAAATGTACTTATAGATAAAATGTCAGGCATTTGGGAAATATAGGAATAATAGAAATGAAAATAACTATGGAATTGGATGACTATGCCAGGGATAATCAATGCTTTGGAGAAACACAATGGAAGGCTGACAATGATTAATTACCAATTTATAGTGAAGTATGAATGCCAAAGCATCTCTTTCACAGGATATGAAGAAACTCTCAACTCCAGCAGTCAGAGGGCAGAAAAAACTGTGAATCAGGCCAAAAAATAAGAAAAGCAGATTCGAGAGGAAGTTTGATTCTCAAATCTATCGGTATGCTATGCCAAAGAGTGAGACCCTCACTTGTGAAAGGGAGCATGTGGATTGATGCACTCAAAGATTATGAATTCCCAAATTTTCCAAACCATCTGAGTATGACAAAATGGTCCACTTCTCCTTAGTAAGTGCCAGTTCTCCCTACTTGTTGAAGATGATGTAGAGGCCTCTGCTCTGTAAGAAAACATCTCTTACAATCTTCATCTACTTTTCTTTTTTGATGCCCTTGAATAACCGAGTCCTGATTTAAGTCAACAGAAAAAGTGTGTGGTCCTATAAGAGTGGAAAGGGAGTACACCATAACAGTTACAAGATTTAGCTTACAAATATATGTAGAAGCCAAGACAGTATATATGAGACTGGATCCTGGATCCATAACTCTGGACTTCAGATATAAAAGCCTAGACTCCTAGAAGAGTAATGCTTCCACCTGAGGGCATAACAAAAGTACAATTAAACTTCAGTCCAATCAGGATCTAGGTACCAAGGGCCTAAGGCAGATGTGAAGTTTTTATCTTAGGCCAGAAAATTGACCCTGATCATAAGAAAGTAGTAGGACTCATATTACCCAAATGACACAGGAAAGAATATATTTGATACGAAGGTAGTCATTTAGATATTTTTTGATAATCCTTTGACAAATTTTCAAGGTAAATGAGCAAGTGATGTAGTCATCACTCAAAAAGGGCATGGTGAATTGAAATTCAAACATCTCAGATATGAGAGTCTTCTTCAAACAATGGATAATCCATTTGGAACAGCAGAGTGCTGGCCAAGAGTAAATGAAATCTAAAATAGGTGGTAGATATGGTTGAAAATGAGTATTTACAGTCTTAAATGCAGTTCATCACACTCACATACCTCTTGCAAGTTTCTCTTAGCAAAAGTAGCACAATGTAATAGAACCCTAGGAAAGATATTCCTCAAACTTTTTCTTTTTTTCTTTTTATTTAAAAAAATTACTGGGTTTGAGCAAGAAAAAAGGGTGCATTGTAGTTAGAATGATGCGCCATCCTGGTGCCATTCCCAGCATTTGTGTTGTGTTTGACTAACAGTTCATAGCTTGTTTGTATCTGAGATTTGCTCAGTCCGAAGAAATAAACCTTACTCAGTATTACCAGGTTATAAAGCCACAGCTTTCTCATCTCAAATTAGGACTATTTGCAAGTGCCTTGCCAGCTGTAGAGTAGCCCATATAATTGGCTGAGGCCTTTGTTATATCTTTTTTTTTTTTTAGAGAAGGATGACTTTTACATCTTTTTAAGATCCAAAAAATTGGCATAATGCTATAAATCATATAGAAAAACTTAAAAACATTCAAAATATCTCAAAAAATAATCTTTTCAATTCTATTTATAAGTTATTATTATGAGTCGATTACATGATTTAAAAAAAGACATTTTTAAAGAAATATGCATCGATATAGTAATCATATTACAAAATACAACTTTCTGAAAGGTTATTTTTCTTTGTAGTTTTAGGATTTCATCAGGGTAGCATCCTTCCATGGTTATAATAGTATTTTGTTTAAATTGCAAAAACCATTAAAAACCTAAAAACATAAAAACAAAAACAGAACAGAAGAATGGTAAGCTCATATTACTATTAAGTACTTCTAAAATTCTCCTCTCTTGATAAATAGTGTAACTTGCATCTTCTTAACTCTTGGCTATTTTGATTTTGGCCTTTTTCATGTGCGTGCGTGCGTGTGTGTGTGTGTGTGTGTGTGAATACAAATAATATGCAGCAGTAAAGGGAATTTCTGACAGAAATAAAAGTGCATTGCTGTTTACTAACTGATAAGTAGTGAATAAACCAGGAAAAGTAAAATTCTATGAATCGGAACACATTTTTAGTACAGACTGGACCATTAAGCAAGGCTATCTCTTAAATTTCTTTTAATTGTCTGTCGGGGGCTGTTTTGACTAAAATGGCTGCCAGGCCGAAAATTGCTGCTCAGCAGGGTTTCCCGCCAAGACCACGTAAGCCTCCCGGATGTATCTGCCTCGCTTCCCGCCAAAGGGACTTTTCGCGGGTCTTTCCGCCTTTGTGTTATGCAGTATCTCCTGACTGCCTCTGGCCAATCAGCCTCGCTAACGCAACATCACCGGATCACGCCTTATATAAGCCTGCAGCGAGCCTTAATAAACGAGACTTGATCAGAAAGCCTGTCTTGTCTCCGTTCTTTGCGTCTCCCTCCCCTCCCCGCTCTGTCTTAGGGTCCCTGTTGACTGTCCCGCGGGCCGGGACAGTGTCGAAAATATTTTATCCTTTTATGTTTTCAATTAAATTTTTACTTCTGTCAGAAGTGGGATTTTAAAATTAAGATAATTAATTTTTTAGTGATGATTACCTTTCTTTTCAGAAAGACTTTTCTTTTGAAAATTGTCTTACAGGCTTATTTAAGAGTAATCAAATCAATTGTTTCTCAACGGTTAACAATATAAACTAAACCTCTGTGATGGGTATTATTTATAAACCTTGTTCACGATTTGAGATAATTAAGTTTCCTTTACTGATTTTTGAGAATAAAGTGATACATAGAAAAATTGCATAAGGTTTTCTTAGACACACACACATATATATACACACTCATACAAAGTTTAGTTAAGAAGATGTTCTTTTAAATGAAAAAGGACCCTTCTGTTAAATGGGTCAGGAAAGAGTTACAATTCATGAGGATTATGCACAAAAAATTTGGAAAATTTTAAATTTAATAAGACGTGTAGGAAATCATTAGGAAATGATAGAGGAAGAGGGGCTCAGTTTTTAATACTGCTCTAATCCATGTTGAAAAATTTCTGCTTGGAGAATCAATCTTACTTGAAAATTAAATTTATTTTTCATTCTGTTGTCAGTGACTTTCTCATAAAATACCAATTTTGCTTGCCTTTACAAAATTAAGTATTATTTAAATATTTCCTACTACATTCTTTTCATTAACTTTCCTCTTGGGGGGGGGGGGAACAGAACGAAACACGGAAGCAATTCACCGTGTAATAACAAAGAAATGACAAGTGTTTATTTTAGTTGGTAGATGACCCTTAGAGAATCAGGCTCTAATTCTCATTAGAACAACTGTAGTCTGAAAAGACAATGAAGATGTCTATACTTCAGATCAATTGGGGGGAAGCTATAAATGGCTTTTATCTAAGGTATACTCACATTCAATATCTTAGAGGTAAGATCACCTTAGGAGAATTATGTGTTTTATGGTTTTTATTTTATTTTATTTTATTTTCTAATTAAGTATTGGGGTAACATTGGTTAATACACTTATATAATTTTCAAGTGTACATTATAATTTGACATCTGTATATTCTATTGTATGTTTACCATCTAGTTTCCTTCAGCTACCATATATTTGATCCCCTTTACCCACTTCACCTGTCCCCTACCCCCCTATATTTGAACCCCAACCCCTTTACCTCATCTACCTCCCACCTCCTCCCCCAACCCCTACCCTCTGGTAACCACTAGTCCATAGTCCACATCCATGAATCTCTGTTTGTTTGTCCTGTTCATTTGTTGCTTTTAGGTTTATATCCCACATTTAAGTGATAGCATGTGATTTCCAACTTTTTCTATATGGTTTGTTTCACTTAGTATGATTATTTCAAGGTCCATCCATGTTGCTGCAAATGGCAATCATAATCTCTTTCTAAAGAAATTGTGATTACTCAAAACTTCTAAAAATTTCTTTTGAAGTTGAAATTTCCAAACTTAACCAAAGGTTGTATACAGTGCACAGGTGAGAATACATTGATTCTGAGTCACTATTTTCACTTATGCAAGAAGTCTTTTTATAAAAGTAGTATAAACCTAGAATAGAACATACCCAGAAGCAAAAACACTAGAGTAGCTTTTAAGAAAATACATAGAAAAGAGGAACAAATATATCAATTAATTATTCCTCTAAACTGTCAAAACAAAACAAACAATAGTCATCTTTAGCATTAATGATAAAAAGATTTTATCTAGCCAATAATATTTATGAAATTCCAATAAGAAGATTGAGTTTCAACTGCTAAACATTTGTAGGTATTTATTAACCATAAATAATAACTATTACATACTAATTGTAATCCAAAGCTTTTGATTAAACAAAACAGGAAAGAAAGCAAAGCTATAGAATCATGGTCCTGGAAGGAATGTTAGATACAATTTCTACTATATCATTCTTTTAACAACAGGTGAAACCAAGAGTCACAGAAATTGAATGATGTTGTGTCAAATCTACTGTTCATATAAAACACAGGGACAAAACTGAAAATTTTGCTATTTCCCAACTCATATAGGATATATAAACTTATTCTGTAAAGCCTAGTTAACTAAAAAGGGATTTCATAAGGTAAACTAAAATATTTTTATATATCCTTTCCAGACATTAATTGAAACAATTTAATATGTGCACCCATAAACATTTTACTGAAGGCCATACATATTATGAGATGATGAATAATTCATCATTTTCCCATTGTTCTTGGTACAGGAAAGTATACAAATGTTACTAAGAACTTTCTGTAGCCTTAATCCTCTCTTTGTATGTCAAAAAAATAACACAAAATTACTTAAAGATTTTAGAATTATTTTTCACAAAATATTTTACAGAAAGAAAATCAGTCAAAAGTATTTGCCACATTTCTTATTAATAAATATTACTTCACAATGCTTACAGAACATTTCTGACATTTCTAGAATGTTTGATGGCTATATAATTTTGTTTCGCTCCTATAAATGGAGTTAAATTTTAGTTTTACAGAATTAAAATTTTATTAATAGATAAGTAAAATCTAGAACAATGTAATTTTCTTAAACTGTGAATTCTATTTTTCTTTGTATGATAGAAAACTAAATTTTATTTAAACATTCCACAAAGAACTTTGCATTACTGATCATGCTCAAGGTTGTTAAAAATATATTTCATATAAACACTACTGAAATACAAAATTAACTTTTTTATGCAAAATAAATATCATCTAAAACTAATTTTGGTCTAATAAAAAAAATTGAAATATTTCTTAGTTTAAAGTTAAGTTCAATATTTTAAATATTTTGAACTATCTTCTTTAAAGGATTCAAGATTTTATGTTAATTCAATTATTGGACAAACCTCTGATTTTTTAATTTTTAGTTTTGTGATTGCTTTTACAACATTGTATATTTGAAACAAGACCAAAAATATTAGGATTCTTTTCTCATCCCTCTATCGGTGAAGTGGCGCCTTTTATTTGCCTAGTGGTTTTCTCACTACCTCAGCTTCCTAGAATTAAGAGACAAGTAAGTCCTCATTGTAAAAAAAAAAAAAAAAAAAAAAAAAAAAAAAAAAAAAAAAGGAAAAGAAAGAAAGAAAGAAAAGTAAAAGAGAATTATTGATGGTTAAATGAAATTTGGGAGCTCATTAAGGAATGGATACAAAGAAATTGGTGCATAAGAATGGTAATTTTAAGTATTACTCTACTATATAAATTAGAAATATTTTAGTGTTCTCAGAGAAATACAAGAATTGAATCTTTCCATTAACTCTGAACACCATGTTCCTTGGATTTACTCCTATGAGCCCACCTGAATTTTAGGATTTATAAGTATTATTCAATATAATTTTCTGTGACTTTCACTGTATTATATACCAGTAAGCTGAAAACAAGTTCATTCTACAATTATCATGAATAACTAATGCTTTAATACACTTTCTTTTTCCTATTTTTATTTTCATCAAATTAGTCACTTAGGCATAAGGTTCTCATTGACTACCTACTGTTTGCTAAATAGAAGAAATAAATCCTTATAGGAGCCTTATATTTAAGACACAAAAGTATGATAAGGGTCCTCCTGTTTTTGAAGACTGGTTCTTTGAATTGTTTTCAACTTTAATTCTAGTATGTATGTTCCATGGACATAGGATTATATCTCAATTTTTTTTGATTCTAGTAATTGAGAACTCTACTTTTGTTATAACAGTCTAACATTAAGTTTTTTTCTGAATCGCTTATAAATGATATTTTTATAACAAATCACTAACAATCGTATAGTCATATGATTAGAGCTGTGAGTTGTACTTAAAACTCACTTGTTGTAAATAATTTTGAGACAGCATATTGAAAAAGACAATAGAAAAAGAAAACCTTATTTGTGGCAAAGCTGGTTATTGTCTTAACACCACTAAATAGAAGTGAGTGATCTGTGGTTACAAAATTGGTAATGTTAACTGCCTGTGCATGGCACTCATAGTTTTCAGGATCAAGTTAAATTTCTTAGATGGGAAAGAGGAGTTAATTAAATGGCCTGAGACCCATTCCTCTCCCCTTATTATGGACTCATTGATAATAAAAGAATGTACTTAGGTGATCAAGGATAAAATCCTTGTAAGCATCATGACAATGGACTAATAGACAAACTAGTGATGTTTGTTAGAAGGACATCCCTTAGTCCTGGTTTACAATTGCTTTTGGTAAACAAACCTAGAATCTGTGCGCTCTTGCAAAGTGTTATATAACATATAGAAGTATTTAAATATAAATTGAAGATATATCATAACCTAAAATCCTCCTTGTTGTGTGAAGTAACCCTTTTACTAGTCTTAGAAATGTCTTCTACTGCTCTTGACTAGAAAGCACATCTGATGTGGGAAAGAAGACACTCAGAATACCTGACCTCTCTGCTTAGCCTATGCCACTTGATTTTCTTCATTCTTTAATTTATTAATAACATTTAATATTGATTTGTATGTCTGACTTATCAATTCTATCTTTTGTTTTACTTCAGTAGAGGAAATCTTGAAATATAAACAAAATATACAGCACTAACATTATATTTGGTTTCTAGACCTCCTTTAGTTTTAAAACAACAAAATCTTATTTTTCCTTTCCAAAACATAAAGCTATGACAATATTACTGAATATTTTAATTAAAAGATTATATTCAAAATTTAAAAATGAACTAGAGAAAAGAGTGTCAAAACACATCTTTTATCAAATCTTATTTTCTTAGACCTTTTACTGATTTCCTAATGAGGCTAACATTCTCGACAACCAGAGACTTATGGTAATAATTAAAAAATTGTTTTAGGAGATAGAATTTACATTGAAACTTAAAGAAAAAACTGAAAGCATTACTAGTGAAGAAAATAACCTTTATTTTCTAATGGAAAATATATAAAAGTTTTTCAACTTCAAAAGAACCTGGAATGACATTGGAAACGTGAGTGATAATTCTAAAGATACAGAAAAGGAAAGAACTAAGGAAAAAAAAAATGCCAATGGTAAACTTGTAAACTTGAATCAAAATAAACACTTAGGAGGTTTGTAATATCTGGGGATTCATTAATTCAACTTGATTACATAGTAGCAGACTAATGGCTGAAATATGTTAGGACTGAAATCTAAAAATTAACTGACTGCAACATAAATGCAAATGTTTAAGACTATTGCTGGAAAGATTCTTGAGTAAACCCATCATGTTCTTGAAAACAGTAATTTTTTTTAACAGTTTATATATTGGAGACCTAAGATGAAATTGAATCATTCTCAAAAAGTGAGTGGAGCACAGAATGGATAACCCAAGCAGATAATATTTGTACAGTCATAAAGGTAATGTTTTTTACTGTCTGTTCATGATTAAGATAGTCCTTAATGATCAATTCGGGTTTTGGAATAGAACTCATATATCAGAGAACTAACTACATTGGCCTTCTAGAATACGTTAAGGAGAAATATGAATTAAACAATTTGAAATTGGAACTGGATGTGGAGAAGAAACAAAATTTCACATATAGGAACTTTCAGCACAATTATGGTACAGCTTAGGCTAAATATTGTAGTCACAGCAGCTTCATAATTTGCACAAGGATCATCCAGAGAAACAGAGAACAATTGTGAATTTGGTTCTATATGGCAACAAATCAATTATCTGAAAAGAAAAGATACTCATTCTTCAAAATTTATTCTAATTATTACATAATATTCAATTCTTCAAATTTGTTACTGATTATAATTTCATTTTCTTACAACATGTTAGTTCTTTTATTTTTGGAAGTTGGTCAATTTCTCCCTAAAACTATGGCACGTAACAAAAGTGATCACAGAACTTTATCCGTGCTGTAAAATGAGTTCAGAAACAGAAGTGTCCTTTTTTCACAAAAGGATGATGTCATGTCTACTCCTCCCAACAATAATTATGTGTGTATGGCTTTAAAGAATCCTTTGTCTATTTAATTTGTTTGATGAGAATGTTAATGGTTTTTCTATTAAAGTACATTTTTAAGTATAAGGCATTATTCGATCTGTTTGCCCTTTCTCCTATTTTCAATCTTTTCAAATTGTACTCAGTATTAGATCAATTAAATGCTTGATGAAGTAATAAATGATATTTATCAGGTTTCATCATACTTAATAATACTACTATAAAACAATTAGTTGGTCATTAGCATCTTGTTCAATGGAGCCCCAGATTAGCCTTATCAGAATTTCTAATTGAAGCATATAGCAGCATATTCTGACAGCATAAACTGTTGCCTTCCTATAGAAAATCATTGGTAGAAACCAGTTGGCAAATAGACAAGTCAGTGAGAGGTTAATACACTATCCAATTGCTGTAACACCAAATTTGATACTTAAATACTCGGGTTAAAACTTAGCCTCCTTTAGAGGTCTCAGAGCAACTCGCAACAGTGATTTTCAACTTGCCCCAGTGGTTCTTGTTAGTGGAAAATCATGGTGCCAGTTTCTGTAAATGTATCTCTTCAAACAACTGTTGCAAGACACATGATTCTCTAATACTTCAATTTCCTCTAATTTTCAAATCAAATTTTCATCCAATATTTTTATAATGAAAATGTAGTATTAATGAATGCTATGCTTTAAAACTGAGACCTAAATTGTAGGATAGTTCTAAATAGACATTTCTTTAAGTCAATTTTTTCAACAGGAGGTGTTAAAATAAAATGAAATACAGACCGGGGTTGACAATCCCCCAAACAGACAAAACCATTTAAGCCATGTAATTTATCTCATGAACATAAATGAAACTTATGTTATTTTTTAAAAAAATACCTCTGATAATCATAAAAGAAATTCATCATTTTCTAAAAATGGTATATCATCACTTTTAACCAATCCTCCCCCATGTTGAATCCTTCATTGTAATAACAATCAAACACTGTAAAGTTTAAACAAATTCCTCATTTTTACTTTATAAGCCACCCTTTAACATCATGCCTCTGAGCTTCCTTCCAGTTTTGGATTTGAAGACTCAACATTTGCAAACTGTCCTTTTTGTACAATAAACTCTTACTAATACTATTTAACTGATCTGGTTCTAATTTTTACTGTTTCTGAATTTTCGACAGAAGTATAAAAACTTGTATGGTTTTACTGCCTTTAAATTAGAATTGTATTTTACACTGCTATGCTCCTGATACTATGTTTAGTATTACCAACACAGTTACTGTGCATGTTGGTGATAGTTCTATTGATGAAGCAAAGCTTGCAGTTATGAGCCTGGAATTTTAGCACCAGCTTACCTCTATGACCTGCTTTATAACAGTTTTTTTTTTTTTTAATTGAAAAATGGTAGTGATACCTGCTTTTGTGGAGTTGAAATGCTCACAAAAGACACATTTCGAAAACAAAAGTATATCACTAAAACATTATTTTATATTCTCCAATAGCCTTTTCTATAAAGTATATGCCACATAATATCTTAAGAAAGAGGGAGCCTTATAAGATTTTTTTTTGAAGGTTAACACTAAGTTTTTTAACCTGCTCTTTGAAAAGTGAGAGATTAAAAAAAAAATTGTCTTATTAAAGCATACCAAAAAATAGAATTTCACATTCAAAGGGTGTTCCGTTATGGATCATTTTCTCAGTGAATAATAGGAACTAGTTAATTTCTTATTATGATTTTGACTTACATGTGATTTCTCAACCTAATTGTATATTAGAAAAGTAATGTTTCTCTCATTACATAAAGTTCAATGAACTGATATTTAATGAAATTGTATAAAATTTTGAATATTACAGATTATTATTGAATATTTTGAACATTATCTCTAGGTTATATAGCTTTAAAATAGTTTCTGCTCAAAATTTTAATAAATAAAAATATTGAAATAACTAGGGAATAATGTAAGATAGACTCGTAGATTTTTTGTATCTTCTAAATTTGTATTTTTATTATCTCAGTAAGATGTAAGCTTAACATATTTTAGTATTTATATTTAAAAAACATTTGGTCTTCCCATCTTCGATTTTTCACATAGCACCACAGTATGATGGGTTTGTAAAGGATTATTATTGGTGAATAAATGAAGAATCTAAATCCCAGATAAACCAGAAAATAAAATCCTGTAATGAATAAGTTGCAAACATAAATCTTGAAAGAAATTTAAATTTTAAGTTGGGAAGATTAAAATTAAGTCTACTACTAACCAAATGAGATTGAAGGTTTAAAAAATAACTGATGGCAATCAGAATGATAGTGACAATAACACTAGTCCTTAGAAATTGCTATAAGTCACTAACAGTTATCACATACAATGTATACATAACAATATTATTGACTAATATGCATGTGTATATATATACATACATATACATGTAAAAATATATTACTGTTGTATATTAAGTGTAAATATACGCCGGTATATACTTGTACATATACATACACACACGTGCACACACACACACACACATACATGCATATGTGTATATGGGTGGTTATCTAAACTTTATATATAACAGTATATATATTGTGTGTGCATATATAGACATATGTAAAGTGTAAATATACACCTATACATGTGCACATATAGTATATATGCTGTATACTATATATATTGCATAGTATATGTAGTATATTTCATATGTATATATACTGTATACCTATATACATACATGTATACATTGGCACATATATACATTTAATGCTAAAGAGATGAGGACTAGTATTATCTTTATTTGATGAGAAAACTATTGCTCAGACTGTTTAATTAACTTGCTGAAGTATAAAAGTTTAAGTCTGGTTAACTACAGAGACACATACAACTATTAAAGCCAGTGATAGTAAGGGATAAAAGAAGAAATGTATTAGTATCTATCAATGATGTCTTTAAATAAATCTCAGAAAACATTGACCAATACTCTTTATGTATAATACATATATTAAAATATATGCCGCTTGTATTGCTTATACATTTTTTTCACTCATATGTCAGAATCTTGTTTAATTTCATAGGAAGAAGTATAGAAATATAAACATAGTCTGTCACAATAATAGTCCCTGAAGGAAAATGTGTATTTGGAAAAACCGTTACATAATTACATTGAAATAAATACCAAGTTGGTTATTATAGGGCAATATCACCATAAAGACCTAGAGCTAGTCATGCATCTTGTATGGTCAGATAAATAGAGACTCATCTAAGAGGAAAAATAAAACGTTGATATAAGGTTATCTGTATTATTATCCAAAGTTTAAATTTAAAAAATTCTGATGATATATATTTTTAATCAGGAAATAGCAAAATACAACATCTTTTTTTTTTAGTTAATGTGAACTTAACTTCTCAAATAAAGTAATTCTCTTTCTGTTTCTTATTTCATTTAGTGAGGCACATATAGGTTATATATATATTACATCATCTTTTAACTCTCAAGTAAATTCTGTTTAAATTGGTCTGATTTTTACAAAAAATATAGAGAAGCCCAAGAAACTGTAATTCTTTGCTTGAAGAACGTGAAAATCTCAGTGTAGTTTATAAAATAAACTCTTAACATGTATTTATCCACCTTTACCATGTTTAAAAAATTTCTAGTAGGATCCAAAGGGGCTGCGATGTTGACTATTTCTCAATCTTAATTTACTTTAGTCTTAGGAGTTTTTGAGCATCTCTATGTTGCTTGAGATATTCCAAAGCTCTAGTATTTGTTTTCCATGTATTATTTTATTATCACTTCCAACTATTTTTCATTAAATCTAATGTATATAATTATATTCATTTAAGGGAAATGTTATAGTCTTAGGTAATTCTCTTGATATGTCATAGAAGATATTGTTACCATCACAAAATAGTGACTTTGATAAATGGGGTTGGAAAAACTGAACATCCACATGTAACAAAATGATATCAGACCCTTATCTTACAGTATACACAATAATTAACTCAAAAAGGACTTAAATATAAGATTTGAAAAAACAAAACTTCTAGATGAAAACATGTCAGATAAAAGCCTTGGCAACAATTTTGGATATGATACCAAAAGTTCAGGCAAAAAAAGCAAAGTTAAACACTAGGAAAACAAAGTGTTTATTTAAAATTTTTATTTTACAACCAGTGAATGAAAATAAATTTATAATTTCATTTAAATAACATTTTCTATACTCCTCTAAATTTTATGTGTCAGAAAAGCTTTCTAAGCAGTAAGTTGTAAACCAGGGGAAAATCCTTACCCAATAAAACATATTATATATAAAAAAATGCAAATGGTGACCTTGTTTTTTAAAAAAATATTTAAAATGCTTAAAATTTCAGGTAATTTTTTTAATAACGTCATTTTCATGGAGTTCTATTGCAAAGATGATTTATTTCATCAGTTTCTATTTTTCACTCTAGGTGTGTAAACAAATGACCAAATGTCAAATTTCAAGTGATAGTGTGTCATACATTACTCAAGTCTTTAGTATTTCGGTTGAAAATTAAAAATCCAATCTTGTATTAAGCCAGTAGGTTAGCTCTGTAGACATTATGTGAGAATAGGCTTCTGTCAGGTGGCCTAAACTTGAAGGGGCATTCTTTACCTGTAATACATGAGATCAAATCTTCAGGACCTTACGATGTTTTCAGTTTAGCAGTGTCAGTTACCTGTACTAGATTCTTATCTCCTCAAGTTTAAAAGCCGGCCTTAGTTATCTTGTGTCTGCACCCACTTCCTCACACATGAAACAGTATCTCATGCAATAAAATCCCAGTTTTGCTTGGGAAGCCACTCATATACAAGCATTACTGACATATTAAAAAAAAAAAAATCATGTGAAAGTTCAGGAAGAGGCATATAGGTGTATATGATTATCAGGAAAGATATAATGCTTCATCTTGCTCTTTTTCGAAACAAACTATTAGCCCCACAAATATCAAACTCTAAGATACAGCATCAAATTAAAATATTATAAGCCATTTTTAGAAAAGGAAAACACTTTATTATTTTTTTTTTTGTAAACTAAGTGACAGTCTATTGGAGTGCTATACAGTATAAAAATTAGTTATGCCCCCCCCCCACACTCCCCCAAATGTTTGCAGTTGTTACATGCCATACAGATCAGCTCTATTAAACTAGCTGGCTAGGTGTCTAGTTATTATCTTTTGCACTGATCATTTAAATTTCATGCAGCGAAAGTCTGACAAATCTGTTGTGTTTGTGGCTGAGCTTTGCACAGCTGGTGCAACAGAAGATTAAGTTGCCCCAACACTAAACTGAATGATGGATGACCAAGGTTTCCATATAGCAAAGTGCAGTTTTGTTATATAATTACCAGAATTATATGCAGCACTATATCTGTTTCCGGACTATAAATTGAAGGGTTGTTTGGTCTGAGTTATGAAAGAAATTATAAACTAATTTGTGGAAAAAACATCTGTTATGAATCAGCAAAAAGCTCTGCTAAGAAAGAAATAATTTATTTCCTTCTGTTTTGTAGCTATTTGTATGATCGAGAGAAAATGAAAGTATTTTCATAGTCTATAGTCATTCACAAAAGTATTTATGTCTGCACTTCTATAGTTTGTAAAAATGCAATGCTATATATTTTTTTTTTATCATGTTTGGAGAAAAGAAGAAAATAAAATATTCAGTTTCCCAAGTGTATTCCCTTTAACTTGGTATTCAAGAAAGCATTAACTTTATTAGCACATTTTACATATGATGAAGTATGTTTTTATGTTTTCTAAAACATTACAGCTCTCAGAATATTAGAAAAAGGTTATAGTTTTTTGATAACTCCTTCATAGGTTAAACAATAAATAATCACACTCTGAAAATCTATGTTGACTTCTAACTTAGTTTATTTGGAATCCCTCTCCTTTCTGAACCACTCATGCAAATTCTACCTTTTATCCTTTTAGCTTCACATTAAATAAGAAATGAATTAGGGTAGTTGTAAAACATGAGGGATTGGCGGTGTAGCATCTTGGCCAAACTAAGGAGTGCATGTTTATCAATGTTTTACATATTGTTCAGATCAAATAACAGATGTCTAAAGGTATTTTGACTGTTTGCTGTAATTATTTTCATTTTAATCCCCAAAGATGACATAAAATCCTAAAGAAGATTGTTGATTGTATATAGTAATATTTCTGTGTCCCCTCTTCATTGACATTTCTCCTTTCCTGATGACCTAAGATTTTTAAAAATCATTTTCTTTTATTTGAAGAACTTCAAATAGATAATTTTTAGTACTGCTAGTAATAAATTCTTTTAGTTTTCCTTCATCTGATAATGTCTTTACTCCACCTTCATATCTAAGAAAATTATTTGGCTGAATAAAGAATTCTAGTTTGAAAATTCTTTTCTTTCACCACTTGAATGGTGTGCCACTTCCTTTTGGACATTTTAGTTTCAGATTAGAAACCCTCTGTCATAGAATTGGTGTTCCTTGTAGTTGGTGTTTTATTTCACGCTGGCTGCTTTCAAGATTTTTTCTTTATCTTGTTTTCAGAAGTTTAATTATGATGTGCTTTGGCATAGAATTATTTGGGTTTAAGCTGTTTGAGGTTGCTAAGTTTCTTAAATTTTTGTGCTTTTTGCCAAATTTTGAAATTTGGGGCATTTTTTTTTTTTTACTCTTTTAGCCCAATTCTCTTTTTATTTCCCTTGTGGAACTTTGATTATACAATATAGGAGTTTTTTGTTATCATTCCACTCATTCTTTAGTCTCTGTTATTTCTTATTTTTAGTATTTTTTTCTCTGTCATTGAAGTTGGGTAAATCTACTGATCTGTCCATGACTTTCCTGATTTTAATTTCTGTCATCTTCATTCTACTATTGAGTTCATCCAGCATGGTTTTTATTTTCATTATTATATTTTCTAGTTTCAAAATTTGTATTTATTTTTATTTTTATAACTTCTATTTCTTTGCTAAAATTTTTGATTGATTTTTGTTTGTTTCAAGAGAGTTTCTAAATAACTGTTAAAACATTTTTATAATAATTTCTTTAAAATTATCTTGATTAATTCAGTTTTATTCATCTTGGTGTCAGTTGATTATATTTTCTCCTCCAAGTTGTAATTTTTCTGGTGATGAGTAATTTCTACTGTATTCTGAATATTTTGTCTATTATATAGAAGACTTTACATTCTACTTATAGTTCTTATTTTATCAGGCACTTACTCTGCTTAAGTTTAGCACACAGATCTTCGTCTTCTTTTGTGGGCTTTGATTCCAAACATAGTTTAATTTTCAAGGAGCTTACAGGGTTATTTTGGTCTACTTGGTTTATCTAGTACTGTTGTGGCTGCCCAGTTCTGGTCACCAAGTGTCCCTCAATGGAGTAGAGTGGGGTGAGTTTCAGGTCGACTGGGATAAAGAAGTTTCTCTATCTAGTCTCTAGTTGTGATGAATTCCCACGTTTGTAGGGGGAAAAAATGCTTCTGTTTTAGAAACTTACTGTGACAGAATGTCCTTCATTGGTATCCCAACCACCCTCTCTCTTGGGCGGACAAAATAGGCTCAAAACTACAGGGACAAAAAGAATCCTGGGCAGTGCCTCTTATTTAGGCTGTGTCTCTTTTGTTGAGACTGATTGGATTCTGTGATGTCACTCTGTGGGAGAGCAGAATCATGGATCTGACTGTAAAGAAAAGAGCTTCCCATGTATGGCCACTTGTGGTGGGTCCCTATTTTCTGTTTTGCCCAGCTATCCATGCGTCTTTTTGTAAGGAAGAGGAATTTCAGACCAGTGGGCAAAAATTCTTCCCCATGTTCTTCCCCTGGGCACCTGTGGTTATTAGGTTTCTTCCCAATAGGTGGCTCTTGGTGGCAGCAAGGTAGTACAGGGTTTTTGTTTGTTTGTTTGTTTTGTTTTGTTTTTGGTGTTGTCTGAGAGCTCCAGTTCTATCTTGGGAAAGAATGCACCTATTCAAGCTTCCTTCTGTTCTTAGGTTTTGGACCAGGAAATGCTGGGCCTAGATTGCTTTCTTCCACTGGGATTAGAGGCATAAAACACCTTGCCATTATGTTGTTTCTCCAGTTTTGGGGTCCTGAAAGTAGTGCCTCCTACTTTCCACCTTCCAGAGTTCTCCTGTGGTTGCCTCTTGAATTATATGTAGGGTTTATATTTTAAAAAGAGAAGCAAGAAATGTGTATGCTTTTTTGTCCAGAATGAATGTGTTCAATAATTTTTTTTAATTAAACATTTTCTATTTAGGCCTGAGAGTATCATATCAAAATATACTTTTGTTTTAAAATGTCTACCTTTCAAAAGTAAAAATTAAGAGACAAATAAGCTGGGTGTGGGAGAACAGATTCGTCAAAACATAATAGGAGTATACTAGATAAATCTATTGGAGGAAATAACAAAACTGAAATAAACAGAGATATATCATGAACATAGGAAAATGAATTTATTTAATAATAATTTAATTAAAAATGATAGTTGTCTCAGAATTAATCTACAAATAAAGATTATTACCAACAAAATTTCCACAGTTTTTTTTTATGAAATCACTGCTGATTTAAAAATTTATATAGAAGCATAAACAATCAAGAATAGTTCAAGCAATCTAGGAAATGGAAGAGAAAAAAGAAAATGAGATGGATAAAGAGAAAGTAGGAGATAAAAAAGGGAAAAAAACCAAAGAAAAAATAAATAGAAATTAAGAAGGTGAAGTAGAGAAAGACACTACTGGATATCAAAATTTATAAACCTACAATAATTTAAAAGTTGGTATTGGCTCAGGTATATCAATAGACTAACTGAGCAAAATAAAGAACTTAAAAAAGTCATATTTGGTATATGATGGAAATTATAGACTTAATGGTTCTGGGAAATTCAAATATTTTAAATTTTTATTTATTATTTATTAAATGTGTATTTTATGGAAAATATCAAATGTTTTATAAAAAGTGAAAAAATTAGCATACTTAGAAAAACATACATAACCACTAAAAAATTAGCATACTTAGAAAAACATACATAACCACTAAAAAATTTATGTATGAAAGTCCTGTAAATCAACAACAAAAAAGACCAGTGACCCTAAAGACCACTGGACCAGTGATATTAATCGGCACTTTTTAGAAAATGGTTTCCAAATGAACAACGGGTATCTGAAAATACACTCAACAGGGAAAGTCTTATGGAAATAGGCCACTTAAAATACACACATACACACACACTCACATTTACATGTACATAAGTAGAAACAGATTTGTAGTGATCAGATAAAATTCAAATTGTTTAGTAACCTTCTACTAACTGCTATATTTGTAGAACAACTAAGTTAACTCATGCTTAACTTATAAAAATTACATAAAATTTCTAGGTCTCAATAGCTCTGATCGCTAAGCTATTTTATAGCTGAAACAAGCCATCACTCTATAGTAATGATTTTTGAAAGGGAAAGAGCACAAAAACATTTGTATACAGCATTACATATGCTTTATTCTCAAGTATTTGTCTTTCTTTTTAACAAAAATAAATTCTTCCCTAACTAAATTCCCCTTCCTTTAATACTTTCTCGCATTTTTATTCTTGTCAAAATGAATATATATATATCTCTTTGTAAACAATTGTAAATATGATTGAACATATAAAATTATATATGTATTAATTTCTATGTATATGTAATTACATGTATTGAAATAGTTTATAAGTTGTTATTTTGATCTTTATTTTATTTTTTTATTTTTACATGCTTTATAATATATAGATAATTTTGTCATTTATATAACATGAATAACATGTGGATGGAGACCCCCAAATTTTAGTGATATGTTTGTAAAACAAAAAGGTTTATTTTTCTTATTCTTAATTGATCTAATTATTTTGTTTAGAGTAATAATAGCAATATTTATATACTTATAAATATATCTTATGCGTATATATCTACATCTCTATCATCTACCCACCTATTATCTCTACTTGTATACATTATATGTAAGTGAAATAAATGCAAATAATGAAAAAGAATGGAAGAAAGAAGGAACTAGTATTTTTTTATACTATAAAGTACTCACTCTGTGAAGTGGCTTAGTGTTATTTGAAAGTGAACTTGAATTAACTGTAAACAAAATTGGCATGGCAGACTGCCTCTGCAAGAAAATAGTTAGATTAATGCTTTATATCATATTTAAAAGAACCCTAAATCTAGTTTTAAGTATTAATATGAAAGATTAAAATGATACCATTATAGGAAATTATAGGAAAATGTTTTTTAGGATCTCACAAAAATGGAAAACTTAATTAGAAACACAGACACCATAAAGCATGTTTCACTGACAAATTAATTTTTTTAAATTCTATAGTTTGACTATGTTAGGCAAGGCAATTGAACTGCAGTAACAGGAAAACTGTACGTTTTAAAACAGCAGTGTCTTAAAAAAACAAAAAAACAACAAAATTTATCTTTATACACATTGATCCTAAAACCGATATTCCTGACTAGCAGAAAGCTCTCCCTCAAGCAGTGATTAAAGGGCCGGGCTGCTTTCATCTTCTGGGATTTCAGTCACTGAACTCATCCAAATCAAGCCAGCATAGGGGGAAAGAGAGTATGTGACTAACTTCATAAGTGTTTATATCTAAATAAATCTTACAAATGGCTAAACCATTATAAGAAAACCAATTTAGATTAGGAAAGTTCTACATAAAATATTCACAATATTCACAGAATAATAAATAGAAAACATAATAAACATGAGAAAAGATGTGCAAATATAATGGTAAAAGGTAAAAAATACAAATTTTTATAAAGTTGCTAAGATCGACATAACTTTAAGGAGTGTATTTCAAAAATTCTAGTAGAATGTGAATTGAAAATCTTTACAGAAAGATTTCTGGTGGTATCTTTTACATTTTAAAATAGGAAAACACTTTGACCTAGAAATTTTTCTCCTAGAAATTTATCAAAAAAATAAAGAAGTATAGTAAAATTGCAGATTTGATATCAATGAGAAAAATAAAATTAGGATACTTGACTTTCAAAAAATGATTTAACTCCACAGTTATGAATCTGGAAAATAGTTGTATTTTAGGTTTAAGTATATAGAATTAAGTACAGTGTGCAAAAGTATGGAAAGAAAACATCAATGGCGTGCAGCAAATGTGTTTTAAACCCTTTGAATAGTCTTTCTGTTGTATAAAATATTCCTAATTGTTACAGAGATTAAATGATAGAATTTATAATTTTGAAATTTTTTCCAATGTTTTAGAAAGTTATGAATGTTGGAAAGTTATTTTAAAATAGAAAATCTTACAAACATATAATCTCATATTTAAATTCATAAATTATAACTCATGTAATTATTACAAAAGTACACAATTAAGTTGAGACAGAAAGATACATTGAAATGTATATGGGAAGATTCACACATGGAAAGATATGTCCATATATGAACTTAATTGTAATGTATACATTAATAATAACAAGTTGAATGTGTGTGCCCTTGGACTAGGATTAGGACTGCACCGTTAGTCAATATTTGCTATGAATTGATTATAAGTCAAATAATGTATAACATAGTTTTTTAAAATATACTTTTAATCCATAAGATTATATACTTTAATAAATTATCTTACTGACTCCTTTGAGTTCAATGAAAAAGCCAAAAAAATTAAAAGATAAGGAAAAATATCAATTGAGATATATTGACCCTGTATGCAAAGTTCTATGGAAAGCAGTGGGTTGATTCTAAAATAAGAAAGACATGCCTTCCAAAGTTTGAGAAATTAATATACCACTAAATGGAGTAAAAAAGGTATCTTCCAGTGTATGTCATGCCTAAACTCAGCAAAGCAGAGCCTGAAGAGAAATTAGAAGAATAAAACCTTATTTAGCAAATACCAATAAGAGACTGGCAAAGCTGTGGTTGGTCACAGACCAGCAAAAGATCTAATATCTCTTTAATTAATTGCCAGACTTTCCTCAGTGTGAAAGGACTTTGAGTTTCATATTGGCTTCTTGATCATTTTTTTGCATATATAGAATAATAATAATAATAAACAACATTAATTAAACTAAGTTATTAGAACTAAACATACTGTCTATGTGTGTTGTAGGAGAGGATGCTGTTTCTTTAACTTATGTTTTTTCTTTGATGGTGCTATCTTTTTTGTAGATAAGAAGTAATCTAAAAATAAAATTAAGGATATACCACAAATTTGGTTTATATTAGCTATTTTTAAATAACCTTTCATATTGGCAATAGAATTACTATCATCCTAAAAAATACTTCTCAAAACTTGTTTGATTTTGTGATTCTATATCCTTTCCAATTTGCAGTCGTAGTTCCAAATGATATTGACTTAAATGGCAGGTATTTAATCCACTCCAATTCCACATTTTAAGGCAGTTTTTCATTTTCATTTGTGTGTCTCAAAAGAGCTCTCTCCTTTCAAACATGGACAAAAGCCTCAAAAATGATAATTAGATATTAACCCATTCCTAGATATCACATTCTTAGAGTCAAGATTTTAACACAAATTTTATATTGTTAATCCATTTTTTGTTTGTTTGTTTGTTTTTGTTTTTGTTTATTTGTTTGTTTTTCATTTGTTTTGTTCTCCATTGAACCACAGTTTGGTAGCTAAGATCCAGACATCTATGTATGGATAAACTATGACAATATCAAGTGGCTGGTTTCCTTTTCTTCTAAATATCATCAGTCTATGTTCCTCAACTTTGCAATGTCCAGCATAGTAGTGAATGGTTGAAAGAACTGGTTTAGAGTGAGTTAGATCTAAATTTAATTCTCAGCTCTACAGTCTCTCTAGCTGTGGGGACATGCTCTGTGATGATGACTGTGTCCATCCCTATCCAATATGGAAAAAGAAAGCACACCAGTTATAACAGAGAGAAATTAACATTTTAAAAAGTATTAATTCAGTATAACTTTGTTAACCAGAAACTTCAAGGGTAATAAGAAAACTTTAAGATATTATGAAGGTGGCAATTGCAGGGAGTAGGTACCCCCTTAGACCTGAAGGAAAATGGCAAAAAGAAAAACGGCAAAATTAAAACTTAGGAACTTAGGCACCCCATGGAGCTCAGGCTCTGTATTGGAAGAGAATGAAGTTCTCCTTTTAGCTCAGAGAGCCATCCCACTGACTTGGGTCATAGACCTTGAAAGAGATGGCAACTGCTGGCTGTCACTGGTGTCTGATGTAGGTGTCTATAAGTGTGGAAAAACCTGCAAACTGTATCTCCTGCCAAAGAAAGGAACTGCTATGAAGAATGAGGAAGCATTTCAGGAGTGACCTTCAAAAGAACCATGAGGTGTTAGGAAGTCACACACAAAAAAAAAACCATAAGCAGCAGAAAGAGGAAGAACCTTCTTCCTTCTCTAACTCTGCAGTGTCCTTTCAGAATGCCCTATTTTCAGAGACTAATGAAGCCAGCTGGCAAAGCAAATATATAGTTTGCTGAATCCCAGTAGCAGCTCTACAGAACAGAGTACAGTAGGGTGGGGATTTGGACCTGGGAGATTCATAACTAAAAAATTGTCAAAATATATATGTAATGACAAACAGACAATATGTGAACCACACTAATAATGATGGTGATGATGGTGGTGTTAATAAACTGCACATCTTGATTCTGTCTAGAGATTATTATAACCTTTGAATATATTTAACCCTGACATTAGATTACATCTTCAACACCTGCACTAACCATCTTGGACTTCGTCAATATTCTATCTTGCTGTAAGTAATCACTCATGGTATACCATATTCCTTGGTTTGAATAGAAAAGCAGGGATAAGTGTTTGAACAATATATAAAAGATATAAATAAAATATACTAAACTCAGAGAGAATTTATGTCATGCAATTCTTCAGATGCAATTCATTGTTACTACATTGGAACACTATTGGTGTGGTGGCAAGTTGTAGGAGAGTAGGTGCATTCTATAATCTTCTGATTAAACCTCAGTCTACTACTATATCGGGGCTGTGACTTTCATAGTACAACTCTATTGGCGTAGCTAGTTTATTCTCCAGTCCTGGCTTCCTTCTCTGGGTGAAGTAATCCCAGTCTTTGCAGCCTTTATCTCTGTTGACTATTATTTTCTTTTTCCCACTTTAGGTGAAACAGAAAGTCCGAAGGGAGCTAGAATGAGGAGGAATGTTCTTCTCCAGCTACCCATACATTTCAGAGATGTCCTCTGGCAAAGTCCTTTATACTGGAGTGTAGGGACTTTTGTATGTAGAAGATTCTTCTTTTACTTTTCATCTCTGCCTGCTAGAGCCTAGGGGATCTCTTTTTAATCATCATTATAACCTGATGATGTTTCAGGAGGGAAAGCCCATAGATGTATGGGGGCTCCCCTAAGACTGTGGCCCCTAGAACTTTCTCACTCTGAAGCCAGTCCACATTCATTCTGCAGCAGTTTCTCAAAGTGACCACATAAGTGCTCCTACTAGTTTATAGCTCCAGAGGTTTAGGTAGCAGAATAGTCACCCAGTGTCTGGAAGCTCTTGTGTGTCCAAATTTGGGCACAGTGGTTTCCCTGTAACCTTAGTTCTCTAATGGGTCCCAGAATAATCAACTTTTTCCCTCATAAAAACAGGAGAAAGCACGTCTAAGTTCTATTCATGTTGGAGCTGAAATAAGACATCGGCATACAGGCTATAAGGTGAAAATAAAAATATTAAGTGGCAAGACAGTAACCGAAATGAGTCAGTAAATTATAGTAGCAAGAAGGTTGCTTTGATTGAAAACTTATGTGGATAGACTAGTTAATACCTAATACTCAGTGTTTCTTTGAGCATTAATTTCTTATTATCTTAGGAAATTAAAATATATCTGAATAACATTACATGAAGAATTGTATAAAATTCATATATTTTATTTTCCTAAAATTTATACAGGATTCATCATTGGATGGTTTTATTATAAATCTCACTTAAAATGTTTTCTTTTCCACTTAGTCTTTGAATCAAGAAATGTAATTAAAATATATACATGTTTAATGCACTTTATTTTTACCTTTTAGGTTAAAGTCTTTACCTTCATATTTCTGCAAAAATAACTTTTAATTCAAAAAATCTCATCCTTAAACTCATTTTAAGCAAATAACATTTTAGATAATTCTATAAACATGTGATGGTTCTCAGCACAACTCTTATATTTTGACTTTCAAAAAAGATTAAAAATATGACTTAAGTGTTTTTTTCTAAAACACTTAGCCCTAATTATTTTATTTTTATGCGATAAGCATAAAAATGAATTCCCTTTCAAGAGTAAAGTTTAGCAAAAATTAAAATATTCTTATGACTATGAATTTACATTAAAATCAGAATTAAATTTAAATTTATTTTAAAGAAAAATATTGTGCTTTATATAAACAGATTATACATTGATTTATAATCTGATTTTGAGAATTACTTTGAATTTATGTATTATAATGTAATTAATAAGGGGTATGGCTTAGGATTTTAGATTTACTTCTGTCCCTAATTCTGATATACCTTGTATTTCCTAACATTATGCAATTAAAAAATAGTGGATGCTTTCTAATAAAATTCATGCGCAAATAATGATGTGTTTAAATTTATTTATTTTTTTAAATTTATCCTTTTTGAATTCTAGAGCTGATTAGTTCTACAGAATGGAATTTTCTCCTCTTCTTTGTATTACTAAAAGAGCAGCTATTTCACCTATGCCTGAGTGATTTACACTGTTTTCCTTTCACCTAAGTTTGTAAGCAAATACAAATATTCTGAGGGCGCCTTTTTAGGAAAAAAGAGAAAAGATTCTTTGCTTCACAATTCAACTGCATCTGTGTTGTTTTCTATAGCAATCTTGCACAGAGAGATAAGACGTAGTAGATCTTTGGGCCTCTCGGTTCAATGAGTGACTGCTGAGCTGCACAGTTTCTCCTAGAAAACTAATCAGACTATTAATGTAGTTTTAGAATTTTTTGTGTGATGGAATCGGTAGATGTGGTTAAAGGATTATTATATTACACAGTTTAAACTGCCTTAAGTATCATTGAATTTGTTTATGCCTATAAGACATAGGCTATATTTTAAAATTTTCTTTATCACTGTTTCCAACTCTAGAGAACCCTGGACACTTTGGTACAGAGATCATAGTTGAACTTTTGGGTCCTTTTAGAGCTAATTACTTTTACACTGTTTCTAGACCTAGTGAACTCCATCAAGCAGTGCAAATTTACAATACTGAACCATCAAAGAACTGAGTAAATTGAACTAAAGTGCCATTATCACAAGAAGAATGAGTCTGAAAAGTTTTTACTCTAGCAAAATATAGAAGTGTCCTGGATTTGTGATATGTCTTAGGTAATCTTAGACAAGAACAATTCCTTTTGATAAGCTATGTGAGACACTGCTAAAATTCAGA
Source organism: Rousettus aegyptiacus (assembly GCF_014176215.1). NCBI lineage: Eukaryota > Metazoa > Chordata > Mammalia > Chiroptera > Pteropodidae > Rousettus > Rousettus aegyptiacus. The sequence continues at coordinate 73,750,224 of NW_023416307.1, forward strand.
AAAATTATGCAAGTTCTCCTTCAGAAAATGACTAGTTTAATCTCAAAATCTATCATGTGCTTACTCTGTACATAATTTAACAGGGGTATGTTATAAGGTATAATTTGCTACTTTTGCATTTCCAGTTGATTTCATAAATATGTAAAGTAAAAGGAATAAATTACATTCATGCAGAGTGTCTACATATATCTTAACCTACAGGTGGTGCCAAGGGTCACAATTTGTACCCATATCTTATGGTTCCTTTTAAAATGGCAAACTCAGATACCAAAATAATTTAGATATTTAGATGATGGCATTTGATAGGAAGGTAAAGTACCTATTACAGGTACTTTAAATGTAATCATTTTACATTTTAAAATGATAAGTTTTCTTTATTTTTGGTTTGAAACTAGGTCCTAAAATTAAGACGTCCTTTCTCTTCCTAGGAATAAAGCACAAGAAGAACAAAACCAAACACAATTTAGCTAGGACAAAATACTACACTGAGACAAAATACAAATATATATACCAAAATATCGAAATAAAGTGGTGGTAGTATGGTGGTAGTAGAGGTATGCAAGAGGCAAAAATAAATCATATAAAGAGAAGAATGGTAGAATAATGTTTTTTTTTTTTTGCTTTATTTTATTTCAGATAAAAATCATTATGATGAACATTGAATCCCGAGATGAAACACTAAATCCCTTGTTTGGAATAAAGGTAACAAAGGTATACCTGTTATTATCTGTAGTTTCTTGGACCTAGTGTAGCTCCTGGAAGCAGAGATCTAGTTAATAAAACAGGAATCACACATATATACACTCTCTCGACAGAAAAAAGGAAGAGACTATTTATATTGCAAACAATCTCTAGCTGCTCATGTCTATTAACTGGGAAGAAATAAAAGCTAATTTTATTTTTACATAAAATCTGTATTATGAGAAAAAAATAGGTGGCTTGAAATAATATATATCTTACTGATAGCCTGGTTTAAAGAAAAAGTGCTTATGCATTGATGAGTAATTAAAAAGGAAAACAGTACTAGGTCTATGCATAGATACTACAATCCAACAAAAGGAAGAAGTAAATAGATTACAAAATTTTCCCAGGCAGGAAAAAATACAATTTTATAAAGTAGATTAAAAACAAGACTATATTTTGCCATAAATAAAATATATAGTTAACTAATTGCTTCTATGATGTAAGATAATGAGAAATATATTCAAGAGCTCAGGGAAGAGATTGTAAGAAAACAAATGAGAATGATGATGACCATCATCATCATTATCAAATCTTACTAACACATTTAACAGTTACTCTAGGAAATCTTAATTGTGCTTTAAATACATTAGCTAATTAGTACCTCATAAAAACCTTATAAGTGCTACTATTCACTTTTTTTTTAATGATAAAATAGAGGGACATAGAGATTAAAATGAGGTTTAAAGTTAAATAATGAAATAATACTGAGAGTCCAGAAACAGAACCACACATCAACAGCCTCCAGATATGTGAGCAAAGCAATACTAATGTGTAGTAAGAAAAGAATGGTCTTTTTAAATAAATAATGCTGCATAGCCATAAGAATAACAAATGTATCTGAATTCCTACCTCACACCATGTTTGTCAAAATTCGTTGGAGAAACAGAGCAATTTAAATTATAATATACGTATATATTAAATACACATATTTATTATGAAGAAATGACTCAGATTATGGAAGTCAAGAAGTCCCATTATTTCAAGATGAGATTATCTTACAACATATAAATGTATCAAATCAACATGTTGTACACTTTAAATTTATATAATGTTAGATGTCAAATATATTTTGATAAAAAGAACACTAATAAAGATGTCTATAAGAAAAATATATATAAGTTGGATTACATTAAAATGATAGCTTTTGTTCATCAAGAGACACTAAAAAGTAAACAGGCAACTCACAAAGTGGGAGAAAAAATTTACAAAGCACATATTTGATAAAAGGGCTCATAATCAAAGTATTAAGAATAAAAAGCTTTCAAAATCAATAAGCAAGTAAAAAACAATCTAATAGCAAAATGAGGAAACAACTAAAACAGACATCTCACAATAAAGGGTATTTAAATGGTGGATAAATATAAGACAACTTAAAATTCTTAGATAAATTAAACAGGAAAATGTAAATTAAAATTATAATGGGACACCATTACCTCCTACTCACCAAAGTGGCTGAATTTTTTTTAAAAAGGCAAACTATCAAATGTTGGCATATCTATGGCTCATCAGTACTCTCATATGCTGTTAATAGAGAATAATTTAGAACAGCAATTTTTAGGCACTAGAAATTCTACACAGACTCTTGTAGTATAAACTTGATTCACAAGTCGCATGCAAATGAGTACTGTGGTTCAAATAAAGAAGTCATAGATAAAACAGTGCACTTGTGATCACTTCTTGAAAAAAATGTGAACAATAGTTCTCAAATATTTTGATTTCAGAACTTTTTAGTCTCAAATTATTGAGGACTAAACTAGCTCTTGTTTGTATAAGTTACGTTTGTCAATATTTATCATATTAGAAATGAAGACATTTTAAAGACATCTATATAGTAATTCATTAAAAACAGTGTCAAATCCATTACATGTTAAATAAATAATGTAGTTTTTTGAAAAATAAATATATCATTACACTGAAATGGGCAAAGTTTTTTAAACAGAATGTCAAAACAACAAATTAATAACAAATATATAAAAACATGCCTTAAACATTGGTTATCATATAAACGCAACTTAAGTGGGAATGGAATACACACATTCCAGAATAGCTAAACTTAGAAAAAAATTAAAAACCATGTTTGGAAAGTATATAATAATATTAAAGTTTAATAATTTTTAATATATTCTGTTTAGACTTTTAATCCACAATTTTGTTTCACAACTTGAGGAGTGGTGAAGTTAATAATTATTCATGAAAAAATTGATTTAATATTGTATCATTACAGAAAATATTTTATGATTTTAGTACTATTTTAAGGTAATGAAAGTTTACTTGAAAACTATTGAAACTATGTTACAGTACTAGAAAGTACTTTTATTTATTTTTGTTTAAATAGAGATAATACCACATTTGTTAGATGTGTAAGTCACAAATGCAGTTTTTGTGCAACTGAATATTCAATAATATATTTTCTGTTATGTCTCTTTGGATGTGTAATATAAATATGTAGATTTTAGGCATACTTATATAATATATGTGTTTTTGCAAATGTGATAAATGTTAATATTTCTCAATCATATTTTCTATATGTATTTATTAATTCTATCAGTAAATAGAATTATATGTTTATATATTTTTTAATAAACTCAAATAATCTATTTGTCATCTTTTAAGTTGATCTATATTTACTTAATTGCCTAATATTTTTCAGGTTCTGAATGAACAAAAGATAAATTGTCACTAAAATTTTTAAAAATAGAATGGAAGATATCTAGGTGAAAAATAATGAAATCAGTAACCTCTGATGTTTTAGCGTCTTATATAATTTCATAATGTTTAGGTAAAATACTATATTTATATATCTAAAATAAAGAATAAGAGAGCAAAAGACATAATATAATCTACCAAAACTTCTGATAATAATTTCTTAGTAGTAAATAAACATACATATTTTGTCAAAATCTGTTTATTCATATGTACATAAATTAAAAAGTGTGCATTTGATACTTGAGATTTTTTTAAAAAAAAAACCACTGCTCAAACCTCACTAAAGCTCCCTGAAATAGTATCTTCACCATTTAAGGATATGTGGAGTTCAGTTCAGTTTCTCATATGTTTAGCACTTAAAAGTAAGAGGGACATGGGCAAGTTGTAGTAAATCAAATTCGGCTACAACCCATTTTAAAGAATAAACTGGCATTGGAAATATATATTTTTTAAATTCTATATTTAATTTTACATCCAAACTTTCTTGAGAAGCTATAGGATTTGAGAATGAGTAGATATCCCACTAAAATAATTCCTCTCTGACATGCACCTTAAGTCATTTCCTTTCCTTTCATTGCATTAACATCTTACCTTCTGGGCAGCTCATTAAAAGATGGAGCCAGCATGCCAGTCAGCCCTCTGAAATGAACTCTATCAATTCCTGACCAAACATCTTAGAAAATAATAATCAATTATTTCAATGAATATGAGCATTTTTTTTTTTTTAATCAAGAGAATAGCAGAAAAGTGTTTCCTGCTAATGTGGAATTTTGTTTGTTTGTTTGTTTTATTGTTTGGTTATTTTTGTTTTATTGTTTGTATTGTTCTGTTTTGTTTTTAACACATTCATTAAGCCACTGTGAGCTTTGGTAGAAAAAGTAACAAAGTGGTGTCTGTTATTTCAGCGATTAGTGTTTTCTAACTCAATCGCTGTGTTATCTGTCACTTCCAAACAGCGTGTTAGAAAAATATGTTTTCAGGATTAATCCACGTTATGTACATTTATTGAAATCATACAAATTACCTGTAAAATGCTGAATTACCTTATACATGAAAACTAATTTACTAAATTTCAGAATATTATTAAGATAACGTCACAATTTAAATGTCATATAGCTTGGAGGTTTCATGACGATGGCTATATCACTTACAATTAATAAAGAAGTTTTATTTATAGATTCTATTTCATTTGTTATGCATGGTAGTTATCAAGTCTAAACTGGGATAACATTTATTTTTTTACTTTTTAACTTCAGGTTGGCTAAGTTAAAAAAAGTTTGCTAATATACTCTATTGCCAAAACATGAATAAACTGTCATGTTCAAATATTTTTTGGAAAACGTAATTGTTAAAACACTTGTGAATGCTAGTTTGTCCCTGCGTATCAATATAAATATGTGTAAGTAACTTATTATCCTTTTAAGGATTTGTATTACATATATACCTGTACATGTGCCCAAATAATTATAAGAATACTGAGACATTGCTTGCGATAGCAAAAGATTCAAAACACTTTAAAAATGCATCAGTTTTAGACTAGTTAAATGGATTATTCTGTAGTCATGCTATGGAATGTTACACAGCATTTTAACAGTGACCTTGACATATTTACATTGAGAGGATATTGTCCCCAAATATATTAAGTGTTAACAGTAAGACAGAGAATAATGCACAGAGTAGAAATTTATGTACATAGAGAGAATTTCTACTATAAGTGTTTTCTAGCAACTATTATTTTATATTAAGATGAAAGCAGCAACGTAAAAACAGTACATGTTTTGTTGTCAAACTGAAGGTGAATGCAATCTTTCCTCTGCTGAAAAGGTTGGTTTGTGTTCTTATTTTTGATATTGGAATAATAATAATTTATAGAATCATTATAGTCAAATATATGTGTAAAATTATTAACACATATTAGGCATTTATGTCTTAAAATCACCTTCACAAATGTAAATTCCAAAAATTTTATGCATTTATGCATTAAACCCACCTTTATATATGTAAATTTCAAATATATAAGATGCTAGACTTAGTATAAATTAATGCAATTAATGTGCACAAATTTAAAATATTTGAAGAGCAAGGAAATTAAAAATATACTATCAATATTTTCTACATGATGCTATGGGGCATATTTGAATGTGCTGCAAGACAAGTATCATAAATAAATTTTAGGATTAAAAGATCAACAAATCATTCTTATTCATCCCTGTAGACAAAATTTACTTTTTAGGAAAATAACCACAGAAAAATATGTCTCCATGAGGCAGTGTTTATATGCATGCACAATGAAGCAATACAAAAAAATAAATAAATAAAAATGGTACTTTTTTTCTAAAGGAAAATAATAAAGCAATGTCTAACAATTGGCTGAAGTCAATTTACGAATTTTCAAAAAATTAGTATTTTATTATTTTTAGAGGCCTTTATGACACATTTTTTAAAAAAATTGCTATTATAAGAATTTTGATATTTAATTTCTTTATAGTATCTATCTTCTAACTGTCTATGTGTATTTGTATGTATATTCCTACTAACTGTACCTGAAATTGATTAAATTAGCCAACAAGTCCAGTTGATTATGATTTAAATCTTTTCTATCTTCACAAACTCTAAAAGAGTCTGCACATGAAAAAATCTAAAGTGAGTCTATTTTAGTTTTAGAGTGTATGCATGTATGTGAGCGTGTATGTGGGTGTATGTGTGTGTATTTGCTGAGAGCGAATAAAAAGGAGATTTTCCAGAATCTTTTTCTAAGAAAAAAACAGACTATGCCTGTTGTGGAAAAGTTGTAAAAATCAGACCAGCGAAAAACCAAGCAGCACGCAGAGAGTTGGAGAACTCAGGTTTATTACACCAGCGGTCCCAGAGGAACTAATGTTCTGAAGCTCTGGGCCCGGAGCTCAGTTACAACATTGCTTATATAGAACTTACTTGGCATGGGCTCATTGGTTAATTTGTCCTCAGATGGTTACAAAGTGGGGAAATTGCTATGGATTGCAGGCAGTTACAAAGAGTTACAAAGCATGGAAGTTGCTAGGGAGTATAGTAGTGAATGTTCAGTCATCTGAAGTAGTTGGGGACAGAAATTTGAGAAGCTTTGGGCTCCTTGGGGTACAAAATATGTCTCATCTCTCTCTGTATTCTCACGGTGAATTCAGGGCCAGCGACAGCGTGCCAAGGGATACTTTGGCCCACCCTTCCATCGTCCCATCGTGCATCCAACCCTGTCGAGAAGAAGCCAAACTGGCAGTCTTCAACTGGTGGAAAGAGGTCAGTTTTGAGAGACTTCAGACAGCTGCGGGTCTTAATTCTGGCCATGTCTCTCAATAGCTGTGTGATCACCTCTCTGAGCCTCAGTTTTCTCAATTTTAAATGCGTATAAAAGGACCACCACAACCAGCCCAGGCACAAGGGGCGGGGGGGGCAGATGTCTCCTTTAGTCCAGATGTCTGACTTAGGATGAAGAATGCAGGAAAAAGCTGAGGCCTCAAGAAGAAGCCCCTGGGCCTCTGGATGAGAAAGGACCATGTGGAATATGGCTCTGAAAGCCCCTCTGTCCACACTCCAGCGAGGTCATGTGCAGTCCAGAGGGTGATACGTAGCCACCATTGACAAGCAGGAGGCAGTGAATGTGTTGTTTTTCTCCAAACTAGGAATGTGGTAGAGAGGGTATGGAGAAGACATTTGCCCAGTTTGTAAGTACCCTGCTTGTACTTGAACCCTGTACAAAGCATCCCTGGGCACACTGTCTGTCGCTGGCCCTGAATTCACCGCAAGAATACAGAGAGAGATGAGACATAGTTTGTACCCCAAAGAGACTAATACTTCTCAAACTTCCGTACCCAACTACCGCAGATGTCTGAACATTCCCTGCATAACCGCAATGCCTTGGGCAAGTCTGTGCATTTGCCACAAGTGAGAAGTTTCTCGAAAGTCTCCACTTTCAGCTTGCAATTGATGTGAATTGAGTGTCTTATTCCATATATATATAACAGTTTATATATATATATATATATATATATATATATATATATATATATATATATATATATATATATATATATGACAGTGTTGCCCCCAGGAAAGATAGGCAGTTCCAAGAAGTTCTGCTTAGCTCTGGCCCAGGGCGGACACATAGTCCTCATTGGGAAGCATGAGGCACTAAATGTGTTGTTTTTCTCCCAACTAAGAATGTGGTAGAGAGGCTATGGAGAACGCATTTTCCCAGGGTCACAGAGATTGTAAGCAGCCCGCTTGTACTTGTGCCCCCATTTCCAAATGACCTTTGCCGTGAGCTGGTCCCTTAAGGGGCTCGCTTACAGACTTGAGAAGGCCAGCACATCTGGTCGGAGACCCGAGGTGTATGAGACACATCTAATCCTTCCATCGCTCCACCCGGGTCACCCTCTGGACTGCACATGACCTCACTGGAGTGTGGACAGAGGGGCTGCCAGAGCCACAATTCCACATGGTCCTTTCTCATCCAGAGGCCCAGGGGCTTCTTCTTGAGGCCTCTGCTTTTTCCTGCATTCTTCATCTGAAACAAGACATCTGGACTAAAGCAGGCACCTGGCAGTTACATTTGCTGCTTAGAACAAGCAAAAGGGAAGATGATACTTTAGTTAATTTTGAGTATGGCCTATGCAGCAACCCTATCTACAGAAGCAGAACAAAGAGCTGATTAACCTTTTGAGTGAGTATTCCTCTTCATTCTCCCCCTTTTAATGCCCGTTTAAATTCTTATAGGGCATCAACCTCGATTTTCTTGGCCTAGGGGCTGGTATAAGGGTGGTCCGGATGTCACAACTCTTTGTAACTAGGCATGAGGAGTTATATTTGACAAGTCAGTTCAGGATAAATGAGGGGAATGAGAGTGATGAGGAGCATAAGGAGAGGATCTGTAAGTGGGAGAAGCCAGGATCCCCAACTCTATATTCTAGACCAGGACCCCCATGACTCATTTAATTGTTGATGAATTATGGCAGACCCCTTCTAGGAATGGGTGAACTCAGTGTCTTTACAGGCAGACCCCAAAACCCCCTAACTAATTTTCCTACCTAACTCTTTTCTAAGAGCCATGAATCCCCTTATTAGTAGTATGAATGCTGAAGAAAGGGAGGTCTTTTCTTCAGTATCTGTTTCCTGCTGAGAATGGTCATAGTCCCTACCTACTGGGGTTTCATGGAGCTCTTTCCCTTTCCGCCTTAATCATGGCGAGGTCTTGGGTTTCCTGCTGAAGTGCCGCCTCAGTCCCTAGACAAGGAAGAGAAGATACGAACTATTATTTAAATCATGCATCTATCAATTTCTATTATTGATTTGCTTATTAAGTGAGCAAAGGAAAACAAGTTTGGTTAATATATTTCTTAAAGAGTAAAAAGACCTTTGGCCTAAGGTCCCCTTCCTTCTCAGACTTTAAAGACACTGCCTGGTCTAAGGCCATTCCTTCATTATAGTCTGATGATCCTTATCAAAAGCCAGAGGATCTGAGTTACCAGTTTCAGAATTATTATCTGGATTTGGGGGAGAGGACCATTTTCCCAAAGAAAGGAGGGAAGAAAACTTAACTAGGTATACTAAAAAATAAATAAATAAGAATTCCGCAAGAGATGTCCCATATCATTTCCTGTGAGGGCGAGTTCTCTGCAGTGCCTAGTTGGAGACTTTGAGGCATAAATACAGTTTGTCTTCCCAGGGAACATAAGAATAAATAATTCTTCCAAATGTAAGAAATCATTCAGTGGATAATTTAACATGTGCATTTGCCTAGCTTACAGATGTAGCAGAGTTGCATTGGTTAGCACACTTAGTAAATGTTTGCACATTTTTCTGCTAGTGTTATTGTAGATATTTTCCTTGTCCTTCCGGAGTTTATGGTGGGGACTGCAAGAGGGAAGGAATTCCCAGGCAAGAGTTTCCAGAACTGGAAACCGGCTGAGTTGGTCATTTCTCAAAGCCCTTCCCTTTACATATTTCAGATGTCGCCTTTCCCCTCTTATTATCCCCTTTGTGACTCTAGCCATTCTATTTTTATGCTGGAACCTCACATTCTCCATCTAAACCATCCTGGGGATCTCCTGATAGTGGCGGGTAAAGTATAGGTGGGTAAAGTATATGTGGGCTGCAGCCCACTGTTGTAATGTGGCTTCCACCATGCTTTTTAAGTTTTTATTAGCAGGAGCAGCAGATATGGCCCTATCAGGCAGATTCCTAGGAGTAGTAAAACTGCTCCTATTAAGGTTTTAAACACACCAAAGGCTGAAAACCATCCCCACAAAAGGGTACTGGGGTTCCATCAATGCCATACTTGCACAGACACATGTGCCAGTTTTGTCATCTTTTTGACAAGGTCCTCAACCGCCCAGCCCTGGTCATCTATTTATAGGTAACAGTTGGTGAGATTGAATTTTCCATACATGCCTCCTTCTGTTGCTAATAGATAGTCTACTGCCAACTTGTCTTGGTAGATAGCATTTCTCATCTGAGTCTGTTGATATGCAAAAAAGGTCAGGGCTTTCCCATTCTGATTCGTAATGATTTCTAAGACTGCCTGCAGTCGGATAATTCGGTTTAACATGTAAATGAGGGTATGGTATCCCCAAAACCCATAGTATTGGATTATCTGCTCTTGGTGCCACTCATCATCCTTCCAGTTCCCTATTTGGAGTTCTCTTTTTACCTGATGTAAGGGTTGTGGGGTCAGGTAACTAAGCAGTTCCTCTGTTTTCAGAGGTAAGAGGAAGAAGGATGGCCTTATCATGCCAATTATACAGCTCTCTTCCAAATTTCTGGGGAGGTGGATGTAGGCCTTGTTTCCACAAATGCAGTAAAGCATGTGGGGCTATCCAGTCTCGGACCCTGCCTGGATCTTGCCAGGCTCCAGGTGACTCTGGGAATCTGGGCAATGAATTTCTCTCTGTCCAGTTTCCCCACCACACACTTTGTTTGGAGGTGGCATTATAATACTGTAGGCCAAGGCAAATCAAGTTTCTGACTGACTCGATGAGATTTTCTCCAACCCTAGCAAGGCAGTATTGTCCTATAATAATATGCTTTAAAATCCATTGACTATCATCAGAGATGTGTGGGGCCGTTATATTTGCCATTGTTTTGATGGGAACTAGTTCTGTAGCTTCCTACGGCCACCTATACCCCATTAGAGTTCCCCCACATACATAGCAGGAAGTGACATTCAGGGAGTGAGCTATTCCTTCAGCCATTTTGAGAAATAAGTTTTTAGTTGATTGTGGTGGTAGGGGTAGGGGTTCAGTTATGTCCTTGTAGAAGGACTTATAAACTTGAAAGGCTCGAGCTGGATGGTCTAGTACTTGACCTCCGACATGAATTTGAACATAGGAATTTAGCCCCGACCTGTCAATGCCAAGTGTTAGTACTTCCCTAGACTTCCAACAAAGGTTCAGGGGGTTGGTTACGATTAGTTCTAATGGATTGCATTTATGCGTGGTGTAGTCAGCATTGGAGAGAGGCCCATGGGATGGTTAGAACAAAGTAGATAGCTCTAGTATCTAGTAAAAATTCAGTTTTTCCTTCTTGCCATGTTGAGGGTGATCTGAGGCTTTACTGTTGTGATCGTGGTGGGTTTTTCTAGAGCTAGAGCTTACAAGATGTTCCAGTACTGATGATGCCAATCACAGCTGACTGAGATTGAGGCCCTCCAGGCCTACAAGGTTTTTTATTGCCCAGAATCACTGGGCAATAAAAAGGCAGCTAAAATTTGTGCCTTTTTTGTACTCTGCTTCCTTCTCTGCCTCATCCCGGTTATTGGACACCTTAAAGACCTCTAGAACCAAGGTAGGCTGTGTGGGGTTTGGGTTTAGGTCCCAACTTTTGGAGCTTCCTTTGAATATTAGGCACAGACCGAGTTATGAAATGTATAGACAGCAGTGTCTGGCCCTTAGACTTTGGGCCAATGTTAGTATATTCTCTAAAAATATCAGAAAACTAGTTAAGGCAACACAAAACACAGAAATTATTTTGAAGAAGTACAGAATCTTCGTTTTCTACTCAGAAAACTTTTTTATAACATCAGTAGCAAACCAATAGTCTAAGAAACATTAAAACGCAATTCTAATTTTGCATTAGCTTACTTTTGGCATTTAAATTTCCAATCTTGTTTAGCTTAATCACCTAAAATTTCTTCTCAGGATTTCTCTTCACAAACCTTCTACCATTTTCCTCATTCTTTCAGTTTGCCTCTTTTCACTGATTCAGAAATAACCAACTTTAAGACAAACACCTTTTCTTCAATTTCCTTCAGAATAAGTCTCCATACTTTATACCTTCTGTTACCAAAAATATTTTCCTTTCCATCATAATTAGAATTCTTAACTGAACTATCATATTACATATAACGCAGACAAATATAGATCAGAGGTCATGCACATACTCATATTTCCTCATCATCAGTATTTGTAACTTTCCTGAGGGTACATATCTAGTTTCCTCAGGGAGTGATGAAATAGATGAGGTTCCAAGATAACTCATTTCCCCCTCAAAGTCTGAGGGTGAAGGAAGAGAAAATTCCTGATTATTGAGATCTCTGGGAAGGCGCTCCTATCAGTGGGACAGCTAATAAGTCTGGGTCTTGGTGAAGGAGCATAGAAGCTGAACTTTTAATGGCACAGTAGTCCTGGTTACCCTGGGCTTGCCATTATACCAAACCACAGGATTAACTTGTTGATCAATGCATTAAGACTGGGCAGTGGTGAGGGTGTCTACATCCAAGTTGTAATGTTGCTCCTAATTTAGTTAAAATATCCCATCCTGACGAGGTAGCTGGGCAGCTTAGAACTATTAAAAACTCCTGTTGAAAGATCTAATCTTCAAATTGGCAGGTCAGTGGTGAAGTGAAATGGTTGACCTTGCCTTCTCCTACTCCTATGATAATGGTAGTTTGTGAGGAGGGTTTTCCTGCAAATGCAGGGAGAACAGAGTAGTTTGCCTCTGTATCTAAAAAAAAAAAAAAAAAAAAAAAAAAATTGAGTTTGCTTGCCCATTATGTACACAGTTATCCAGGGCTCCTTGGTGGTAATGACCACATTCCTGGGCCAGGGCAGTGAGGATGGCACCAGGCCTCTTCAGTCACACGGTTCCTGGACCTGGGCTACTAGGGTGTTGGCTGGCCACCCTCCTCTCTGGGAGTGTGGACAGTAAACTCTCCAATGACAGTGATTAGTACCAGTTACTTTGCATGTGTGACAGGGGCTTGGAGGCTTTTCGGTACAGTCCTTTGCCTAATGTCCTACTTTGAAGCATGAACTCAGCATCTCCTTATTCCCAGGTCTCTTAAGGGATGCTTGTTGGGTACCAAGGGCCTGGCCAATTATGACAGCCATAATCCTGACTTGTTGTTTTTCTTTATTCTGTTCATTTTTTTTTTCAACCTCTTTTTCAGAATCGGTCAGGCCACAAGTACCTTACTCTGTCCCTGCCTATTTGTGCAGAACCAGGCCCAAGGGGACACTACAGTAGGATTTGCAACCATGAGTCTATGTATGAAAAGTAGTCTGGATGTCTAGGGGACCCTGTCACTATCTGGTACACAGTTCTAATTGTGGGGAGGTCCAGGGTCCCTTCTGAAGGCCATCCTACCCCATAGGTGGGGCACTCAAGCTCACAAAGAGTACGAAGTTTTCCTGGGGTCATCTTGACCCTGTAGTCCCCTGAGAAGCCTTTCTTAAAAGTTTTCAACATATGACAGCTGTCTCAGAGGAACCTCCCCCTATATTTGCCTTAGGGAGCTTCCTAATGGAGGGGGAAAATAGACCTTAAAATTTGAAGAAAATAATTCAACAGAGCGCTGTTTGGAGATAGACAATTCTTAAGCCAAATCAGTGGTTAATTGCCAACCCCCCAACCCCTGCGTATACCACCCTGTGTTGGTGACACAAAGACAAACAAAGGTGAGTGCCTCCTCTAGAGAGGAGCCCACTCAGATGCTCATCTTGCCATGTTCTGAAAGAGCTTAGGTGATGCTTAACCATATCCAACTCAGTTTTGTGACTTACAATTGGACACTAGTCCAATGCCACCCTGGACCGTATGCCTTATACTACAGAACCTAAGATGAGTCTACTCAGGCTCCATAGCTTTTGGAGACCTTAAGCATGCCCAGCATGGAGTCACAAATTCGTACCTGACTGATCAAACTGCACAGGTTGCTCATTCACTCATTCATTCACACACCAGTTTAAAACATTACTTTCTCCCTTTTGGAAGGCCCTGACCTATGTCTTCACACTTCTCCCCCATGCTGGGAAGATGCTGATGTCTTCTAACTAGAGACTAGGACGTGATCAAGCTCCTCTTCTGTCCAGAGACAGGACCTGACAAGGGAGCTGAGCCCCAGAGCCTTACCTTATCCTATGTCCGTTCCTAGTGAGTTAGTCCATCCCTTCTATGAGTCCTGTTGGGAGCTCAGCTGACCAGAGAGTCTGAAAGCCAGTAAAAAAAAGAATCTGGAATACCATAATGTGGCGCACCTCCCCGTTCGTCTTGGCGCCCCTCCTCCCCGGCCTGGCTGAGCCGCCATTCCGGGTAGCATGGTTAAAATGTCGCTGTGGTCTCCAGAAATGTTGCAGAAAAATTTCAAAAAGAGACTGGCGAGAAACAAAGCAGCACTCAGAGAGTTGGAGAACTCAGGTTTATTTCACCAGTCGTCTCAGAGAAGCTAATGTTCTGAAGATCTGGGCCTGGAGCTCAGTTGCAACATTGCTTATGTAGAACTTATTTGGCATGGGTTGATTGCTTAATTTGTCCTCAGATGGTTACAAAACGTAGGAGTTGCTATGGGTTGCAGGCAGTTACATTTGTTGCTTAGACCAAACAAACACAAGAGAAGATGATAGTTAATTTCAAGTACAGTCTATGCAGCAAGCCTATCTACAGCAGCAGAACAACGAGCTAATTAGCCTTTTGAGTGAAAATTCCTCTTTAGTCCTACCTCTGGGTTTATAAAGAGCAGAACAGAGCCAACCTACGACAAAAGTTAATTAGAGTTTTAAAGTGAATTTATCCAGCTCTGGGAATATATTAAAGTAAAAGGCCTGGAATACTTTCTTCTCCCATGATTCCCAGAGGAAATGAGAGAGACATGGGCTCCCTCAGCAAGTGAGAGATGTATGAAATCTACTAAAGGACAAGATACTTAGGGGGATATATGGGTAAGGTCTGTCTGTTCTCTCTTTATAAAGACTTATTTGAAAAAGAAAAAAATCTGCTTTGCCTGAGTATTCTCCTTTGGACACCAAAAAAATTATCAGAAGCATCCAGAAGAACTACTGGTTGCCAATTATATTTCTATAAATGATCCCTTCTATAATAAAAATCACAGAAAAAAAAATTTGTGGCATAATATAAAATCATTTTGAGGTAACACATGTTTTGTACAAACTAATAGTTGTGCACAATTAACCAGGAACTGTACTTTAACTCATGTTATAAATTAGGATTTTAGAATCCTAATTCTAAAAAACATAGTGATAAAAATTAAGATAAAAAATAAGGACTGTTAAAATCGTTTATTTCACGGGAGTGTATACATTTAGCATTTCTGCCTTACAAAGCATTTTTTGGTGACAGACTTGCCACCTTACTGATTTCTATAAAAGTTAATTATGCTATTTTAAGTTAATTATATTATTTTGAAACGTTGATATTACATATTATCTTATAAAGTACATTACTGGACCAAAATATTTTATTTAGTCTTTCTTAAATTTGCCAATCTTATAGTATTAATATAATTTAAGGATGTATATCAGTAAAGAATTTATGCCAGCAATCTAATTAATACTTAAATTTTATTAAAAGCATTTTTATTTCTCCAGATTTTGAGTCTTTTGAAATATAGAATCCCTTTAAATTATTGAAATCTACACTAGAATACCCATCAACAACAACAAAAAAACTGTTTCCAACTGAGAATAATAGGAATAATGCAGTATGGTCTCTGGAAAGTTAAAATTCTTTATTCTGAGACTTCTTACTTTTTTATTGTTAAAATTTAGTTTCTCGTACAACCACATAGAAAAACCATGTAGAAAAACCATATAAAAATCTATATATTTCTTTTTATTATTTTGTCATTTTTATTTATTACTTATCTTGAGAAAAAATAAACTTTCTATGTTTTTAAAGAAACTTTAAGAAAGAAGGAGATTCTGAAAGAAAAAGAAATACATTAAAAACATAAACATAAAAAACAACCAAAGAAAGTAATTCATCTTATTAAATAATTTTCAGTCAGTTCTAAAGCATAGAATTCTTAAACTATTAGAATTTTGAGCATATTTGTTATTTTAAAATTTTGACTATATTTTAAAAGTTGGGCAAATGTTAGGGTCACTCTGATAATATTTTTCCATGATCTTTGCCATTTTTCAGATATCATTTTGATTTTCTTTGAAAAGATAAAAATAGGGGGGCAAAAATAGCTTTGCCCCCTTGTAAAGTTATGACCTTATCAATTAAAAGTCTCTTGGTTGTAGAAGCTACAATAAAATTCAGAGGCTCTGACGACAGATGCTTTTTAATCAGAGTATCTTGGTCTATGAAGTTATTTTATGACTACTATGTAAATTCAAATGAGACATTTAAAATGTTAAATGTAATCAAATTTAAAGAATTATTGTCAAGACTAATGTTCATAATACATAAGAAAAAGTTCATGAGTTTCAGTATTGTTTAAATGTTTTATGTTATTTTGAATTCTGATCATCAGGTGACCAATTGTTAATAATCTTTGTAGTTATAATTATTTCTGTGCTAGAAAAGGACACATCATGGACAATTTCATGGCGAAATATAAATCATGAATTAGAATCATATTTTATTTGAAAGAATTGTAGTATCAGAGAGCACAGATATTTTTAAAATGTGATTTTATTTTTTTGTAAATGCTTATATTATGGAGTATAAATGAAAAAGTTTTATAAGATAGCTAAAATGGATCTGTCACCATTGGGGCTGATTGGAGTTTGGTGTCCCCTAGTGGCAGGGGCGAGGGAGAGTGATAATGACTGTAGATGTGTAGTTAGCATTTTTCTCAGTTCTTCCTCAAATGACACAGTGAAGAATCAGAGGTCATTGAGATTTAATATTTTATTAAAAATAGATTTTAGAAAGGCAAAGAATGACCAAGAAGGCACATGGTCCCAGCGCTATAACCAACACAAAGGGGTCAAAATGGCTACAAAAGAACAAAAAGGCCACAAAAGACCAGCAAACAGAGAAAGAGAACCTAGAGGGATGAAAGGGGGCAAAAGGTGGAGTCCAGAAGGGCAAAAAGGGAGGAGAGCTCAGAAGGGCTAAAAGGACTTAGAACTGAGAATGTCTGCCTTATATTTTGGCTGTGATGGCTAGTTCCCAAGTCATTCCTAGGTGATTGTCAATTGAGGTCATTTTGACTGACACTAGGCAATAACTTTGCCTAGTATGCATGTGCATATCCAGAATTCTACTACCATTAGGATGTTCTTTGGGTAGTCTCTAGGCTGGGCCTTTATTTCTTCTCTCTTGTCATTCATGTCTGACTAGCTACCTAACATCTATAATCAACAAGTTTTACTTTAATTCTTTATAAGATAATTAATTACTGTTATATCTTTATTTGTTCACTTGTTTTCATGTAAGCATCTGTGAGATATAGTTATAAGAAAAGATTTTTTACCTTTTCAAAATAAGCATTATGTCCCTTATTTTTTTAATATGACATTGCTTCTCAATAAGATTTACAAAGATTGATAATGTTAAAAGTGTAAAATGTTAACAATACGGAACACAAATCTTTTACCTGAGGCCATTTTAAATTGACTTCTCTTATTCTGAACATTTTAATTTTATTATTATTATTATTTTTTAAATCTGACTGAGCTGAAGGAGGAATGTGGATTGGTAGCCTCTGGGAATTATTAAATTATATTACTACTCTTCTCAGGTTATAACTCAGCACCAATACCAGGCCATTCCTTCAGGAAATTGTTTCGTCTGGGTAGCTCCCTAGCAACAAAGGCCATAGGCAACACCAAAGAGATTTCAGTAATGTGAGCCATCTTAGGGAACTTTGATTGATATTACGGAACCTGTACTGAGAATAAAACTCCTAACAGTAGCTATGAACTTTATCGTTTTCTTTTTTGAGTTTTCTCTGGAGTCATTACAGCTGTTTTGCCATCAAGTAGTAACAAGCTATGCCAGTGGGATCCTGAGATGAGATTTTTTTTCTTTAGATATAGAAAACAGAAAAGAGATGTATAGCAAAATGAAGACATGAGGTTTTGTTGGTTCTTATAAGCAAAAGACTTTTGGGGGGCTATATGTTGCCTTAGAAACTCTTGGGTCGACTTTTTTCTTTAAGAAAATAAGCTAAGTAATAGCTTTATACATAGTTAATATCAATTGTAGGAAACAATAGGACAATTGATTAAGAAATAATTAAGACTGATTTATAATTAATTAAATCTTATTCTAAGATATTCAAATTTGTGTAGTTTATGAGGGAAAAATACAAACATTACTTAAAAGATAAGTTGATTAAGTCAATTCTAAAACTCATTTTAAAGTAAATAATGTAGCATTTCAATACATACTATGTTTTTACATTCCTTTTGCTGTACATTAAGAATAATCCATGATGTTTTCTATAATTACAAATTTGCCAAGCTTTTGGTCTGTAGTGCTTGTGTCGAAATTGTCTTACTCTTATCCTTTAAACCATTCATTTTCAATAAGCATTTGAAAATAATTCAGATTCACATTCTTTTTTAGTTGAGAGCAATACTCTCAGTTTCTACTATGGCACAAATGTATTTATTTGTACTAGAACCTTGTTGGTGATCAACTTAACACAATCTCAACTATTTTCTTCTTCATTATTGAAGTTTCAGATCTTAGTGATTGCTTCCCTAGCTTCCCTTATCATGCAACACACTCTTACATTTTAGTAAAAATGTAAGCAGAAGCAGACTGGAAGATTCTGGGAAAGCGCTGGTTTCTCTTGATAAAATGGAATGGTTACTATTGACTCAACCACCATGACACTGCTATTTATCATGCTCTTTCATCATTCTTTCCACCTGAAGACACAGGAGCATCTTGAATCCATAAATCAAAGGCATAGGGAGATGCAATAATGCTGGCATTGTTAAGCAGCTAATACAAAACCAGCAGTTTCTTCTTCCATGCTCTTATTAAGGGAGAACAGGAAGTAATTTGTTTTAAGATTCCCAACACTTACTTTTTTTGTTATAGCAGGCTAGATCTTCCTTACTAATTCAATCTATTTTTTATTTAATTTTAATTAGTTTCAAGTATACAGTACATTGGTTAGACACCTATATAGTTAGTAAAATATTCCCTCCATTGCTCCCTCCTTCCCTTGACCCTCCACTTAGCTAATGTATTAATGCTAATTGCATTCCCTTATACTGTGCTCCCCATCCCTGTGACCATCTATCAGCTACTAATTATTATTTTTTTAACACTTTACCCCATTCTCTCAGCCCCCAACCCTCCTCCCTTCTGTCTGTCACCCAATTGTTCACTATATTTGTGTCTGGTTTTGATTAGTTTGTTCTTCTTATTCCTTAAATTCCTCATATAAGTGAAATCATATAGTGTTTATCTTCCTCTGTCTGACTTAAGTATCTTCTAGGTCCAACAAAGCAATATATTTTTCCATCTCCTTCCTTTTCATATGTAGGGGTCTTTTTTTTTTAATTCTTTCAGCCACTCTATCTTTCAGTTGGAGCACTCAATTCTTTTCCATTTAATGTAATTATTGATAGGAATGTAGTTGTTACCATTCTTTATTCCTGTTTTCGATACGTGTTTTTTCTTCTTAAAAACGTCCTTCCAACATTTCTTGTAATACTGGCTTAGTGGTGGTAAATTCCTTTAGCTTATTTTTGTCTGGAAAGCTCTTTATCTGTCCTCAAACTCTAAATGATAGCTTTGCTGGATAAATTATTCTTAGGTGTATATCTTGAGTCTTCATCCTGTCAAATATTTTTTTCCAAGCCCTTTTGTTCTGCATAGTTTATTTTGAGAAATAAGCTGCCAGTCTTATGGGTGTTCCCTTACAATTAATTATCTGTTTTTCTCTTGCTGCTTTTAATAGTCTTTCTTTGTATTGAAACCTTAGCATTTTAATTATGATATGTCTCAGTGTGGGCATCTTTGAATCCTTGATTTTTGGAATTCTCTGAGCTTCTTAGGGTTTTATGTCCATTTCCTTCACCAAGTTAGGGAAGTTTTCCATTATTATTTCTTCAAACAGCTGTTCAGCATCTTTATTGTCTTCAGTTATGCAGATCAGATGACTATTTGGAGCCTTAATAGTGTCCCATATTCTCCTTAAATTATTTTTATAGTATTGGCTTTCTTCTTCTCCTTCTTCTTCTTCTTCTTCTTCTTCTTCTTCTTCTTCTTCTTCTTCTTCTTCTTCTTCTTCTTCTTTTTCTTCTTCTTCTTTTTGCCATTTCAATTGAGTGTACTGATAGGCTTTCCTATTCTCTAGATAAGACGGTTGATCCTCTTCTTTATTCACTTTGTTTATTTCTTCGTTTATTCAATATACTTCTCATCTTAGATGATGCATTCTCCGTTTCAGACTGGTTCCCCTTTATAATTTCCATTTTCATTTTTATCTTTTTGTTCTTTACATTTCCCAAAAGTTTATTGAGCATCTTTATAACTAGTGTTTTGAACTCTGTATCTGTTAGTTTACTTGGCTCCATTTTCTCTGGATCTCCTTTCTATCCTGTCATATGGTTTTTGTTTTTTGTCTTCCTATTTTGTCTGCCTTTCTGTGTCTGTTTCTATGTATTAAGCAAAGCTCCTAAGTCTCCCAGTCTCATTAGTGTGGATTTGTGAAGTAGGTGCCCAGTGGTATAGTCTTGAGAGAGGTTCAGCTGCAGGCCAAATTTAGCCCAAAACTCTACCCTGCTAAAGCCACCTGTTAAGATTCAGCAAGCAATCCACAGATGCTGTGCTTATAGTTGCCTCAAAAGGCCACACCAGAAACCCAGGCCAGTTGCCTCTACCTGTGTGAGTCTCAGCAATGAGCACCTGACTCGCTGAGGATACACCTGGATGTGGTTTGGGTGGGGCCCGAGTTGGGGTAGGCAGGGTTTCAGGGAATTCTCTGGACAGAGTGACTTCTGTTATCCAGTTTGATGATGTCACAGCTATGGCGGCACTGTGTCCAGAGCACAGTAAGGGCTCAACAGGAAACAATGGATACTGCTGGCACTTCCGTGCCAAGCAAGTCTCGCCTAGGCTCTCACTCTGACAATGTCTCCCTATAAGTCTCTGGTGCCCCCTGCGCACAACCTAATGGGCACTGGTGCTCAGAGCGAGCAGATCTGTCACCGTGAAAATCCACTTGCGGATACAGCTCCTTTAAGAGGCATCTGCTGCTGCCGCTGCTGCAGCCTCCGTCTCACTCAGCCACTCTAGACCAGGTAGTCCAGAGTCCTCGCCCCATCCTACCTTCTGCTATTGCAGGGTGCTTTCTTGGATTTCTCCCTAATTGTATGGCTTGTTCATCTAGACTCCGGGTGATTTTTCCTTGCTTCTGCTCCTTGTTTCCATCACAACTTTGACTTGGTCACCAAAGGGATGAACCAAGCCTCTATCATCTATGCCATTTTTTTTCTCTCCTCAGCCTATTGGTTTTTAATGAGAGATTGTCTTATTGTTTTCTGTATTGGTTTACTTAGTTACCTGCTTATTTATTTGCACAGATGATAATATTATTTACTCTATAGCATGGAGTCTCCACCTCAGCACAATTGACATTTTGAGCGGAATAACTCTTTATTAGGGTGGAGAAAGGGACTGTCCTGTGCATTGTAGGATTTTTAGGAGCATTCTTGGTCTCTTATCACTATATGCCAGTATCATCCCCCTCCCAGATGTGATAATTAAAGTCTCCAGACCTGCAAAAGTCCTTTCATGGAAAATTACACCATTTAAGAGCTGGAATATCTAAAGTATTAGGATAAGACATAATCAAAATGAGAAAATTTACCTTTATGTTTTTATTCTTTAGTTATATATAATAAATATTTTCTATATTGCAGTTAGTTTTGTGGTACATATACTTTATTTTGAACTATGAAATTATTTTCTATAAAATGAAGTAAAATAAACTTTAAATGAAACTTGCAAGAAAATTCTATGGAGTAGGTTTTGTTATGTGACATAAAAACCATAGGTTGATCTATTAAAAAGAAACACTGAAGCAAAATTTAAATAGTTGTTTGGCATTGCATAGCATTCAGGGGGCACGAACTTACAAACTAAAATGACATCAGTGATCAAGTAGGGAAAAAGAAGTCTGTGAAGCAGCTTTAGAATTTCCACTCCAATACAGACTGGTGTAGTATTGGTAGTGAATCTAAGCACATTATTCCAGCTGTAAGTATTTAAATTCAAATAATATTAAATACTTTATAGGATAAATAAAACATGTGTATGTATATTTAGCTGCCAGTTTGCAACCCCTAAATAATTTTGTATAAAAAGAATCACATAACTATTTTATGTTTAATTGATGCTTTGGCATTAAATGTCATTCTCTATATTGTCTGTGAGTTGGCTCATGTGGACTATCCATATGTTTAAACTGTGCTTTAAGTTGGGTACCAGAAAAATGATTTTTTACCTAGATACTAGGCTGCATGTTTTTTTCATAGATAGGCAATAATTCTTAAATTGATTCCACAGATTTTCTACTCCATTTTAATAAAAGCATACAATTCTTAAGTAGTAGGTGATGGTTTAAAATGGCTGTTAGCGGGCTTTTGGGTCAAGATGGCAGAGTAGGTAAAGGCTGTGCTCACTTCCTCTCACAACCTCATCACAATTATACTTAAACTACAAAATAATCATCATTGAGAATCACCTGAAGTCTAACTGCACAGAAGTCCTATAACTAAAAATATATAAAATAAATAACAATGGAAAACTTTTCTAATCTGGTGAGGGAAATAGACATATGCCCATGCCTCAAGTATGCAGATTATCTGTTCCATGCATCTATTTTATTTTTTTTTTATGCAGAAGAAAATCACATAAAGAGTTCACCAATGCAAAAAAAAAAAAAAAAAAAAAAAAAAATAAAGAAATAGGCCAATATGTCATAAAAATTATTTATTTCACATATTTTCACCAAAAAATGCTAATGAAAATTCAGAAAACCAAGATAAAATGTTATTCACTGTTGTTGTCTACTGTCATTTAAAGCAATCAACCTCTTTTTAACTGGCACAAAGTCTCTATCTTCATTGCTCAAAGTGTTTGGAAGTACTACTTCGGTTTCACTATTTATGTCTATGTTTTTGTATGATCTTTTTCCAACCCCATCTTTTGCTAAATTTTCATAAATTCTTCAATATTCACTGAAACATTTTTTAAAAATCTTTTTGAGATTTTAAGGCTTGTTGGATGTTTGGATCAATATTTAGAATTGCAGTTTCCAGTTTTGTGGCCAGTTGAAGAGCTTTGTAAGTATGTTCTGCAGTGAATGAAACTAGTTCAAGGTAACTGCCGTATTCATCAGCAGGATGGGCTTCAGATAGTAAGTGAATTAATTTATTATCAGTTAATTCATGATCAACCAGTTATTCATTAATATTCTCTACATTCAAAATGTCAGAGCCTTATTCTTGAAATTTATTTAATAAATTAATAATACCATTTAATCCCTCTTCAGTTATTGGAGCCATATTTCCTGATACAACCACTTCTAACCATACTGATTTTCAACAAGCATTTAAAGGTGATGGCTTTTTTTCACTCAAAGCTAAAGCGATATTCTGATACAACTTAAAACTGTATATTTATACCAGGCTTCTATAACTATGATTCATTATCTTCAAGTTTATTAAAAATATCATTAAAACTCCCTTTAATATACTTAACCTTAAAGGGTAGAAATAGTGCCTCGATCTAAAGGTTGGATCAGGGAAGTTGTATTTGGAAGGAAGCTATTTATTCATTCCTTCTATTATTCAGAAATTATCCATAACCTTTTTGGAACCATTAACTACA
Source organism: Rousettus aegyptiacus (assembly GCF_014176215.1). Taxonomy (NCBI): domain Eukaryota; kingdom Metazoa; phylum Chordata; class Mammalia; order Chiroptera; family Pteropodidae; genus Rousettus; species Rousettus aegyptiacus. The sequence continues at coordinate 73,773,753 of NW_023416307.1, forward strand.
TCAAATGCTGAGGTTGCAAAGCACATTAATAGGTGATATTGTCCTAAAGATATCCATTGTCAAGTAAAAGTGGATGAAAGTTAAATATACAACTTTTATATTTGGATGTTCTAAATTATGTGGATGACCAGATGCATTATTTAAAAGTAAAAGTATTTTAAAAGAAAGACCTTTTCCTTTATATAATTTTCAGCTTCTACAGCAAAACATTTGTAAAACCAATCCTGAAAAAACATCAATAGTCACCCATGCTTTTTTATTTGCCTTTCAATGAATGAAAAGATCATTAATAATTGTGTGCATTAGAATCAGTTCTTCGTACATTGCTGAGTTAAGCTATTATTTTTTTAGAAAGAGTAATCACCAATAATAGAAATGAAAAAAGAAAGAACCCCATAAAATGAGAGCATATAAATGGAAAATGTGTATAAAAAGTCTGTGTAAATGGGGGGAATATTTACTGTGTATTAAAAAATATATACCGAGTAAATTGAAAGGTGGGTGTACAAGCCCAGGAAGCACGGAGAGTCCCTAACAAGATGAACCCAGAGACCCACATTAAGACACATCATAATTAAAATGCCAAAGGTTAAAGACAAAAAGAAAATCTTAAAAACAATGAAAAAATCACCTAGTTACTTACAAGAGAACTCCCATGAGACTGCCAGCTGATTTCTCAAGAAGAGATTGGCAGGAAATATTTAAAGAAATGAAAAGCAAAGACCTAAAACAATAATTACTCTAGCCAACAAAGCTATCATTTAAAATTAAAAGTCAGATAAAAACTTCCCAGATAAGAAAAAGCTAAAGGAGTTTATCACCATCAAACCAGTGTTATAAGAAATGTTAAAAATGAAACAAAACAAAACTTTAAGAAAAAGAAAAAAAAGATAAAACTATGAATAATAAAATTGCAATATAACTATATAACTATCAACAGTTGCTTTAAATGTACATGGATGAAATGCTTCAATCAAAACACTGGGTGGCTAAATGGATAAGAAAACAAGATCCTTACATATACTGCTTACAAGAGAGTCACTCCAGGTCAAAAGACACACACAGACTGAAGGTAAAGAAATGGAAAAAGATATTTCCTGAAAATGGAAACAAACAATCAAAAAAGCTAAGGTAGCAATACTTATACCAGACAAAACAGACTTTAAAACAAAGGCTATAACTAGAGACAAAGAAAGGCCTAGTAATCTCACTTCTGAGTATTTATCCAAAGGAACCCAAAACACTACTTTAGGTACATGTTCATCCATAAATTCATTGCAGCATTATCACAATAGCCAAGGTATGAGTGTTTGTCAATAGATGAATGGATAAAGAGGGGATACTATATACAATAAAATATTACTCAGCCATAAAAAAGATGAAATCTTGCCATCTGCAACAACATGGACGAACAGAGAAAGAGAAATACCATATAATCTAACTTATATGTGGAATCTAAAGAAAAAATAAAACAAACAAACAAAACAGAAACAAACATGGATACAAAGAACATTTGGGTGTTTGCCAGATGCGAAGGTCGTTGGGGAAATGGATAAAATAAGAGAAGTACAAATTGATCATTATAAAATAGTCATAGGTTTGTAAAGTATAGTTTACCTATGTATGGCATAAGATGGGTACTAAATTTATTGGGGTGATCACTTTGTGAGTTATGTGAATGTCTGTCTAATCACTGTGTTTTTACATCTGAAACTAATATAATGCCATATGTCAACTGTAATTAAATTTTTTTTAAATACTTAAAAAAATTGATTGAAAGAACGTCTGTTATTCATTCATGCCTTCTACTATTCAACAATTATCTATAACCTATTTGGAACCATTAACTACATCAGATACTGAGGTTGCAAAGTACATTAATAAATGATATTGACCTAAAGACATCCATTGTCAAGTAAAAGTGGATGATAGATAAAATGATAATTATAATGTTATGTAGAATTATATTGATAGGAATACATAAAAATTATAAGAATATGAAAAAACTAGCTCATTCATTTATTTTTTATTATTTGTTCAAATACATGTATTATTATTAATTGTGAAAGACTCATTGAGAGCTCGGAATAAAATGTGTACCATCATTCACAAATTCTAAAGTGAAGTTCTTATAAAAATTCGGGAAACTGTGAAAAAGAAATCACTTTTAATAAATCACTTAAGCAAAAAGATTAACCATAAAAGATTCAATTGAAGCATACTGACCCCTATTTCAATATTTTTATTATGCAAAGTTGAGAGTTTAAAGCAACTAAAATGAATGTAACTCAAAGAGATTATTAGCTTCTTTCTCTATCTTAATCCATTATCATCAAAAGAAAACTTTTGAGAATAAATTAAATGATTAATTTAAATATTAAAATTAAATGATTATTAATAATTAATACTCAATTAATTAAATTCTAATGGAATTTATTTCTCATCAGCAATAGGCAAATATGAAAATGATCTGGGCAGGAGTGTTATACATTTAAACTGGTATTCATCACCATCAACCCTCTAAATTAGATGTTTATCTAGTCAAATAAAGCAGGTTGGCTCTGTTGCTACGAACTTAGATCCTTGAAAGGTCCTGTTATGGAGAAGTCATTGCAACCACAGCTCTTTTTTTAATCTTTCCTCTCTTTAAATCGTTATATCTTTTGAGATTCCAAAATATAAGAGGTGTTCCCCATTCTTTGAGACTATTGCAGATACTGTTGGTACTCAATTAATATCCTTTCGGAATTCACTAGTCCAGTGCATGCCATCTATAAAGGATGGATGTGCTAATTTTCTCCTTTTTTCAGGGTAGCATAATGTTGAAGCATCTTATACATGTCTCCCAAAAATCCACATTAAGGTCAAGCTCCAGTTGCGAGTAGTTGTAATCTGCTAATAGCAGGCCCTTCACTGGTTTCTTTCCATTTTCTAATTCACTTCCTCAAATCCCCATCAGTGCTTCCTGGGATTTCCACCCAAACAATCTCCTTCATTCAGGAGCCCGGTATAAAATAAATGTCTTATTTTATTATTCTATAAGGAAATATGGGCATTTTAGTAAACTTAAATTCTATTATTCAAATGCACATTATAATTTATAAACTATAATTTATAAGGTGATTTTTAGCAATTACTTAAAGATCTTTTACTCTAGAATAGCAATAATAATAATATTAATAATAAACATAACAATTATGATAGTAAAACATGTAGTTAACCTTAGTACAAAGCAACACATTCAAATATTGTAAGGGGTAAAAATAATTTCAGCATTCATGAAAGAAGAGGAAACCTCATTAAAGTGATTAAGAAATCAGGGAAAACATTAATCCATTATTTTTTTTAAAATTTGTCTAGCATTTTGTATGAAGTGGTCATAAATCTAAGGATCAGAAAGAATAAAAAGGTGTATAATGAACTGAGCTTCTTTTTTTGTATGCTCCAGACTGACATGTTCTAAGACACACATATATACATTTAAATATATTTTCATGATTCATTTGACAGAAATCATTCATTTAGCAATTAAAAGAAAAAGGATGAAAATCAGAAACCAGAAATGAGAAAGGAAAAATGAGTAGCTTTGTAATTTATCAAGATATAAATTGCAGCATTTCATTTTTGATATACAACCAAAGCACTTCAATAACTCAAACTAAGTCAAAACATAAGATAGTATTTTCAAAGTGTCATATGAATGCAGAGCATAAAAATTGTTTCTCTTTAGATTTAAAGAAATATAGTTCCTAGGTGATTTACTTTCACTGATCACATAAACCAGCAGAAACTGAAGCTAAGGAAGATTGAGTGCATATTATAACTGAATTAGCTAATTTCTTGTCTTCTAAGAAAGATTATTGAAATTTCAAAGAAAGTGAGGTAGCTGAATGGAAAACAAAGTTGGAATGAATAGCTAGAGAAATACAAATATAGCAACAAATGAATTCCAGAACGTTGAATGATTTAATTACATGTTATGAATACGGTACCTTTTAGAACAAGTTTCATATATCTGGTCAAGTTGTTTGAAACCTGAAGATTCAATCAAATATATGGAATATAGTCTATTAAATCTGTTACAACACCTCTAGCCCCCCACAGTTCTCAGACCTATCAAAATGGAACACATTGAATCAGAATGCATTGAATCACTAAATTTTTTAGTGATTTTAGTTTCTCTGCAAGATTTCAGGAGTATTTTTATATACCTCTAGTGAGGTACCTTCAAATATAGCAAGTAATGTCAGCTGTTCTTTTATTTTGAACTTTGGTTTCTTTATCTTGAAAATGCTGTTGTTAGGGCCTATTAAAGTTTTTTTTTTTTTCCTTTTCTTTTTTAATACTGTAATAAATATAAAGTTGGATACTTACAATGCTTAGGCTTCTTCTTCATTGAATTTTATGCATGATTTATATTTTAAGAAAGCTTTAAGCCACAAAATAGTAATAATATGAATGTATTGAGTATTATGACTATGTATTTGCTAGCATTTAATGTCTTTAAAAACTTCGGGATATAACCAGAAACCATACACTTCATATTTCAGTGGAAAATTTCTCAGCTATCATGACTGAAGGAAGTTTTTCACCATTTCCACTGACCTCTTGTCTGATTTTTAAAATTTTTTTCTTCTGGGTAACTTCTTTCTTTTGATAGATATCATCCAGGTGGAAGGTTTATCTCATGATAAAGGGAAATTGCATGCAATGGAGTATATGGCAGTACCTAAAATATTTATAATATCCTTCAGTTGCCTTATAATTTTTTAAAATGACATATATTTTAGATTTTAGGTATTGTAACATATGGTTAACACAATTTGGTGCCTACAATGTAATGCTTTTGTATGGTAATATTACTCTGTGAACCCTATAAAGGGCAAAATGGGTTCTGGGAAAAACGACAAGTGCTACATATTAAATTCATCAAATGTTATTTTCTTTAAGCCAGTCTTAGTAAGGAGATGAATTCTTTCAGAAGACTTTTGAGATCTTTGCATTTAAATGCAAAGTCATCCGGCTAACTGCAAGTTGTGGTGGGCATTCAGAAATTGAAAAGGACAACTACAGGGGGTAAGCACTTAGCCTCAATACAGACCAATAATGACTACAGCTATAAAAGTAAGAAGGGGGAACCCCTGTTTCTCTTTTGTTTCTAATGGAGTGGTTGAGTGACAGAATTGCACATTGTCACAATAATAGAAATTCTGCTCTTTACCAGTTGACCTTAACCTAAACACTCCATAATGAACCTCCTCTTCAAAGTGTTGATTATACTGTTATGCCCCGACTCCTATCTCCACAAACCACCCAGAAGCCGACACAGATGCAAGAGCAAGAGGGAGTTTATTTTAGACTCAAGTCCAGACCGCAGTCCGAACACCGATGCAGCAGTGAGTAGGAGGCGGTCCCGAACATGAGGCTTCAGGGGTATTTGAAGGGAAAAATCGTGAGCGTGGGGAGCGATGTCTTGGCGTTACAGGATTGGTACAATGAGCTTGTTGCTTAGCAGGATTGGCTGGGTGATGGTGCCAAGGAACAAGGCGGGGAATTTGGAGAGTTGCTTTCTGTAGTTGCTCTGATTGCCTGAGTCTAGGGTGGGGTGATCATCTCGCTATCTGCGGCTTTTCCAGGAACTGGCCTGTGCTTAAAATGGAGTCTTATACCTAAGATGGAGTCACTTTGGTTGTTCAATACCATTAGTTATACTTGAAGCTTGTTAATTCACATATGTGCTGCTTAGTTTTCTGATAGTACACATTTTATTTTACTCTACAGGAATTATTTATTAAGGTAAAAAATCAACCAGCTTTTCTGCTTTCCAGTAAGGACTGATCAATATCCCTGAGATCAAGAAAGTAAAACAAGATTACAGTGTTGTATATTTCAAAGTCTATTATGGAGTGTGTTTGTGTGTGTGTGTGTGTGTGTGTGTGCGCGCGTGTACACACAGAAAGAGAAAGAGAATATAACCTACTAATTCTATACATTGTATCATAATTGTATTTCTAAGAATATAAAAAATATACCAATAGTTGACATTTTATTTTATTTTAGATTGTTAAGATTGCCCAATTTATAAGTTTGTGAATTTTTGTACCTACAAAAAAGTTGAAGGAATGGTATATTAAACACTTGCATACCCTTCACAGAGATTCATAAATTGTTGACAATTTGCTAGATTTGGCTACATTTGTTTTCTATTCATCTATATCTTTTTTTTCCTTCTTGCAGAATAATTTGAAAGTAAGTTGTAGACCTCATTATATTTCTCTCTTTAATTGTTTAGAATACAATCTTCTATTACCAAGATACCATGATCACTCACAATTTAATAGATTAGATATAGATGTGGGTATATAGATATAATTGTTCAACATATACTCAATATATGTGTATATATTTTTCTTTTTGTAATATTTTTCATGACATTGACTTATTTAAGAGTCTTGGGCAATTGCCTTGAAGAAAGTATTATATTTAAGCTTATCTGATTGTTTCAACATTAGGTTTAGGATACGTGTGCACGCACGGGTGCACATGCACAAATTGTGCAAGATTAGCTTAAACAAGGTACTTTGTGTTTTTCATTGCATCACATCAAAAACACATAAATGTCAGTTGGTTTCTATTATCAGCATTGCTAATTTTGATAACTCAGTTAACTTGGTGTCCATAGTTACTTTTGTTTTAAAGATACAATTTTAGTCTTATAATTAATATGTTATCTGTAGGGGATAATATTATCAATTCATTTTATCTAGGTTTTTAAATTTATTAACATAGTCCTATTTAAATTATTCTTTACATTCTATTTATACATTTTAATTGTTAAAGTTATTTAACAAATAACTTTATGAATTTTCCTGGTATTATTATATAAATGCTCCCAATAAATTCTGATATGTGATTTTTTTCATCTTTTTAAAATTTTAATAATTAGTTTCAAGTATACAGTACATTGGTTAGACATTTATATAGTCTATAAAGTAATTCGGCTCTCTACCTAGTCATTATATTAATGTTAACTGCATTCTCTATGTCATGCTTCCCATCCCCATGACCATTTATCAACCACTAATTTGTACTTTTTAAAGCTTCACATTATCCTCCTGGCCCTTAAATTTCCTCCCCTCTGATCATCATCAGATTGTCTTCTATATTTGTGAGACCATTTTTGATTAGTTTGTTCTTTTTGTTCCTTAGATTTCATAAAATTATATGGTGTTTATCTTTCTCTGTCTGACTTATTTCACTCAGCATTTTTTTAATGGCTGAGTAATATTTCATTGTACATATGAACCATAATTTCTGTATCCAATCTTTATCTAGTTATCTGTTGATGGGTATTTAGATTGCTTCCATATCTTGGCTACGGTAAATTGTACTGCCATGAATATAGGGGTGCACAGATCTTTACAAATTATCATTTTGTTTTTCTTTGAATAAATATCCAGCAAGCTGGGTCAAAAGGCATATCCATTTTAATTTTTTGAGAAATCTCCAGACTATTTTCCATAGTGGCTGTGCCAATTTGCAATCCCACCAACTGTGTATGAGAGTTCTCTTTTTCCACATCCTTATGAACCTTTGTTGTTCTTTGATTTATTGATGATAGCGATTCTGACAGGTGTGAGGCGATATCTCATTGAGATTTTAATTTGCATTTTTCTGATGATTAGTGACCTTGAGCATCTTTTCGTATCTATATTGGCCATCTGTATTTTCTCTTTTGAGAAACATTTGTTCAGGTCTTCAGCCCATTTTTTAATTTGATTGTTTGCTTTTATGTAGTTGAGTTGTATGAGTTCTTTATATGTTAGATATTGATCTCTTATCAGATATATCATAAGCAAATATGTTCTCTCATTCAGTTGGTTGTCTTTTTATTTTGTTGATGGTTTCCTTTGCTGTACAAAAAGTTTTTTTTTAATTTAATTTTATTCTAATTTTTCCCCCTCTTTAATTTCTCCCCCTTACTCCCACTTCCAGCCCTGACCTACAGATGTTACTGTCTCCCCTTATGAACTGGATTTCTGAAGGTGGGATGTTTCCTCCCACATGCTTGTGGCATGCACTTGGGGTCTGGTGCACCTGGGGTATGGTCCGTGACTCTACCTGGGGTGTGAACCCAGGACCTTCTGCATGTTAAACAGACGTGCTAGCCACTACACTATGGAACCAACCCTATACAGAAACTTTTTAGTTTGATGTAGTCCCATTCGTTTAGTGTTTTCCTTTGGTGACCTTGCCTGAGGAAATACATCCAAAAAGAAATTACTATTAGCAATATCGGAGAATTTACTCACTTTTTTTTTTTTAGAAATTATTCAATTTAAGTTTGCAGTTTGTGTTTCTCCCAGTAGTCATTTAATAAAGAGACCATAAATTTCAAACAAGCAGAATCTTTTTTTTTCTTTTTTATTAATATATAGTTCATGGCCTTGTGATCACAGAAATGTTATTTTTATTGTGGAACTTGTTTAAGCTTTTCTTAGTTGAACTAAAACATACTCAATTTTCAGTAGTGATCCATGTGCAATTGAATGAAACACAGGAAATGAAAGTATATAAAATAAGAAAACATGAACAAGATAGTATACGTTATGTACACATCAGATATTTATTATTTTCCTTCTATGAAGAGAAATACTGTTAGAGATGAGATTATAGAAATGTAAGAATTCAATTCTCTCCTTGTTATAAAGCTCTAATGGGGTTTTGAAACAAGGTCTCCATCTGGTATCTTGACATGATTAATCTGTAACACACCAACGACACATATTAACAATTCATGTAAAAAAGTTTTCTCTTATCTCTGTATGTGTCAATCTTTAGAATGGAGGGAGTAGCAAATAAAAACAAAGAATACTGTTAGTGCCTGTATTATGCCAGATGTTTTCAGATGCCTGATTTCATCATACAAAATTAATAATATTAAGGCAATACCTAAATATTAAATTGGTGAAAATGACAAATTATTATATAGTTCTCAAAACTTTTGGCTTCAAACATTTAAAATTGTTTTTAAAGCTGAAAAGAAAACAGATGAAAAATTATTTCAGAAACTGGCCATATAGTGAAGGGGTAACAATGAACAGATTAATCAAAATAATGTATTCTTAGTAACAGATATTTCAATACATTATTCCTGAAATGGTTAGCTTCGCTATGGCATTGTCAAATAATCTGGCTTCTCAAACTTGATTATATAATAGTTTTTAAAAATAGCAATTTTTAATTAAGTCATTAATGTTAAAAAAGACCAAAAATAGACTGTTTAGTATCATGTGGCCATTCAAGCTAATAATTCAGGAATAGTGTTCTTTGCCAAGTGATCAGAATGATTTATGCCATATAGCTGCTAAGGGAACTTTAGCATTATCTGAGCAGCCAGTTTCTATGAAAAATCATGTGTTTGTTAGTTTTGCTGAATTTGTAAATCCACTTTAAATAGTTACATGTCCCATGCTTATAATGTTTTAAAACACAACATAGTCTACTAATGCTGAGAAAATAAGTGAGACTGTGCCATTTATAATGCAAGCATAAGAGCAAGGCCACCTTGGCAAACTTAAATGAATATGTGTTAATAAATTAAATTTAATTTAAAAATAATAAACTAATTTTGTTTATTTAGGAGTTTCACCAATATTTAATAGACTACAGAGACAAGTGGTTGAAATTAGGATAAGTATCTCTAATAATAGGGAAAATAAAAATAAAAATAAAATCTCATATTTTTAGATAATATGCTGAAATAATAAAACAAGTAAGAATCTCCAAACTCATGGCTACTGGAAACACTGTACATTAAACAAAGAAACATAATTGAAACCTAACCAGCATAAATTATTCAGGAAAGTAAGCACATGCTGAGGACCAGATCTTCCTTGCATCTACTTTAAATCAACCCCTCCTCACTTTCGCATTTCCCAGATATTCAAGGCTCCTTAAGTCTGAACTTAAGGACATCACAATATGCTTGACAGTAGGGATGTTTGGGGAATACTCTTACTGAAATTTTGGTCAAAGTTATCCAATATAGTTCATCTCTGTCTGTGATTCTTGACCTTCCTGGGGAAACCACTTATTATTTATCATTTTCCTGAAGCCATGAGACTATAAGGGTAAGGATGAGAGTCATATTCTTCTGAGTATGAAGAAAATAAAAGAACCAGGGGTGGAACCATTGTCTGTCTATTCCACTATCACACTGCAGAGAGGATTTTAGATAGAGTGAGAAGTACGTATAACAAATGACTTCAAACTTTGTAACGGTAATTTGAAGATTGAGAGATAAACTTATGTTGGGGAATTTAACATGAAGAAAATAAAACAGCAGAAAATACAAAATTTCATTCACTCTTTAGTTGTAAAAAGTAAAAAGAAGCTTTAATATCCAACTTCTTACAATGTGTAACTATTTGAAACATGCATAAAAACAAGAGGAAATATAAAGTTTGGATTTGGAGTCTGGAAATATTGTCCATGTCTTGGCTTTATCACTACATGGGCAACATTGTGTTGACTCTACCTACAAATTGGGATAATAATTATGACTTTGATGTCAAAGTTAAGATATGTTATGATTGTAAAAAACTTAATATATTTTCTGGAATGCATAATGTCCTCAGAAAGTAGTAGCTTTTATTATTTAGAAAGCAGTTTGAGTAACACATTTATCCTTCAACTCACAAATTTTCATTCATCTATTTATTAAGGGAGTCTTTCCAAATTCCACACTCTCTATTAGGCATTGGGATACAGCAGTGAATAAGACAGATTACCTCTGCTCTATGGAGCTTAGAGTTAGCAAACAAGAGACATTTTTTAAAACATTATCACAAAATTATGTTTTTGCACAGCCACAAAAAGTCCTCTAAGGAAAATATTAGCAGGTTTTCTGAAAGGGTATAATATAAGGACATTTTGAATAATGAAAAGGAAAATGTGTTCCCCACTCAGTTTAAAGTAGAGATAGGATAGCAGCCATAGAAGGCGAGATAGTGAGCAAGGATCAAACATATAAGAAAAGCAGAATTTTGGTGATAATGAGACTAGAGAAATGTAAGAGTTCTTCTCCTTTACCTTAAAGACCTCACAGTAGCAAGGAAAGAAATGAAAATAGGTTCTCAAATAAGTTATTAAGATATTGGAAAGATGACTAAAAATTGGAACAGGTTGGTATATTTGAGTTATAAGTAAATTTAAAGCATTTACATTTTCTTAAGATATTTCTTAAGATATTTATCATCTTAAGATATTTATTTTCTTAAGATATTTATCTTAATGTATTTATTATATTTCTTAAGATATTTATATTTATTATAAATATCTTGTTACTGAAAATTATTAAACACATATGAAACAAATATATATAAATTTCATTGTCCAATGGGACAGATGTATAACACATACACACTATCACACACTTGCACATGCACTCACATGTGTGTACACACAAATATGTACATAAAAATAATATTTATTCAAAACATTTGAAAAATTAGGGCTATGTGAAAATTTCTGCTTGATTTTTTTCTGATTATATGCTAAAAATACAGAGACAGGGTGGACCTTTATTAACCATATTTCTAGTTTCCTTTTCTGATGCCTTTGCATCTGGGGCCTTTGGGTTATCTTAATTCTTATAGACAGAAAACGACTCTCTGGTGAGCACGCCTTCTATATACAAACAAAACAATGCAGAGTCTATACCTTCTAATTTTCTTTTCTATTGGGGGTCACTATTTCTACTCAGGGTCACTATTTCCCTACCCTAATCACCTCAGGGCCAAGGATCAGACAACTAGGGACAGTCCTTACACCCCAGAGCCTACTGACATTATTCAAACTTGCCAATCTTAAAACTGATTAGACTGCTTACATTGCCTTGCTTATTCTTTCCTGTGGAAACCAGGATAAAGGTTCCCCCTCAATTTCATACTCTCTGTCTCTGCTTGTCACTAACATCTACCATTGGTGTCTTCTTATGTGGTACTATGTGGAGTGGCATAACCTCTTCTTCAGAACTGTGAATTATTAATAGCAATCATCTCTTTATCAGTTGACTTCACTATTCCTGAATAATAATAAATTCTACATCCTAAACAGACCTATTTTATATAAATTAATGAAAAAAGTTCCATCCAGCACCATTATTCCACTCCTTTAGACCTATTAGCTGATCCTCCGTACTCTTAGAAGCAATGCTAAGGAGTATATGTAAATAAAGGTATAAAATTATACATTGAGTGTTAATTAAAAGGAAGACAGCTGGGAAAATGCAAAAAGAAAACCAACCTCCTTTGAATCAAAGTAGTAGCTTAACATGATTAAAAAATTAATAGCTATTTCTTCCTAATAAGTATCCAGGTAGAAAGAATAAAAAAAAGTTCAAGTGCTGGTCTGTATCAATTTAGAGGTTAAATTATAAAGCTTTTTTTTCTCTTTTATAAACAGGTATAGACTGGAACAGTGCTATGAGGAAATACTAAAACATAAATCCAATTTGTTCTGAATGCTGAGGACAGCAAGAAATCCAGCAAATGGAAACAGAGATAATTAAAAATTAAAACCATGCCTTGAACTTTTAGATGAAGAAGCATGACTACTAATAATAGTAGTTAAAAATATTTTATTTAGAAACAATTTTTCACATCATGAAGTATAATTATTGCTAGAAAAATCATAGTATTTGTCATTTTCAGAAGTGGGCATTTTAGTCAACAAGCTAACATTAAATCAATCAGCAAAACCAGATTATGTGCACAAATATGACATACAAATGTTTTTTAAGATTAAGGATGTCAGGATTAGGAAAAAAAAAATCTGTTCTACCTTAAACCTTACCAATTCATGATTAGTTCTTTAGGTGGTCATACACTGAGAATGCTTCAATTGTGGTAGAATTACTGATTTCTCCTCAGATGTGTTTTTAATAAGGTGTTGAATTTTTTTAACCAAAAAAACCCCTATTATTTAAAAAATATTACTGTGAAAATAAAGCTATTTATGTCATTGAAATATTTTAAATACTGCAATACCGCTAGAGGAATTTATTTAATATAAAGAAAATTGTCTGTGTTGATGAATAGTAATGATATTTTTTACATATTGGTTGCCTGACTTTATTAGGATGTTCAAATAACAACCAAGAACAAATTGTTTCTATTGGCTTTAAGTATTAAATACATTATTCAAAAAGCAAACTCTGATTACATTAATAATACAGTTTAACTTTTACTCTGTGATATTATATAATTTATTTTTAATTTATACTTATCAGAGACATATATTTTACATCATGACATCTGTAAAAATGATACTAGCTAGGGAGATTAAGTTTAGAAATTTTTCCTGAAGCTTCTAATTTTTGAATCATACCACCACTATTTACCAATTGATTTTGTCAAGGTTATTTAACCTATGTAAATCTAATTTCCTTTTCCAAATAAGAATAATGAAAGTACCTATCTCCTAAGGTTCTTGTTAGGTTTAAATGGAAATACAATGTAAAACACTTAGTAGTTAAAATTGTTTGAGCTCCTTTCTCATGCCCTAGCCCTTCTCTCTTTAGTGTATACCGGCTCAACTTCCCATGCTAGCACTACATTTCTCTCCGTGGCTTTCCATGACTGTTTAAGTCTATCTTACTTCTTGTGTAATACTATAGATGTGCTAGTAATAAATGCTCTCCAGGAGCAGTCCTCTACACTGACTCACAGAATAAGTGTTTAATAACCAAGCTCTCTCATCCCTTGTATATGTTTACACAAGTACTAGGGAACCAATGGAAATAATTTCTAGATGCTCACAGTGGTAACTAGCTTACAACAAACCCATCATTCACTTCCCTTTCCTGAGTCATTTTCTCACTCACCTAAATTCTCTTGAGTTCTCATATCAATATCAGGATCTGGAGGACTTCATATTGATATAGTCATTATCAGAAGTACTCCTAGAAAACAGATTTCTAGGGTAATGAAAACAAGAAAACCATTGCTATTGGTATGTAGGAAGTTGATAATACTTAGGATGCTGTAGCATCAAAATTACTAAGATTTTCATAAATGGAGGAATTAGGATGAGATATAAGTAGAAAAGGATATATTTGTTTATGAAACAGCTCTGGTTTTGAAATTTGTAGCAATGGTGATAACTCAAAGGATAATAATGTAGTTTGTTTCATGTTATCTAAGCACTGAAAATAGGAAATGATAGGCTCAAGTGAGTCAGCTACTAATTTAAGCCATGAGATGAAAGTCAGAAGACACCTGTGTATGCTTTTGAAAAGTTAAATTTCTACAGTTGGAGACAGACTGGCCTGAAACTCATACCCAGAACTTTATTTTTAGAGTAGCTTGATTAGAAAGGAGGATAACATAAAGACCAGTATTTTGATGTGATATCCCAATTTGTATATACTACTGCCTATTGTATATCTGATGCCTGAGCATGGATCCTGTCTTAAATTAACTCACTAGCTGACACTGTTTCCCTGCATCATAAAGACATTTCTTTTATTAAAGAAATAAGGAATAGCCTATTGGTGGATGAGAAAGAAAAAATAATTTAGTCAGTGTTAATAGTGCACTGTAGATCAAGATTGACAGTAGAAGAGTTTTTAAGTGAGCTCTCTAGTGTAGTAAATGATGGTAGGATTCCAGAGAAGCAGAGGCCACTTGGCAACAATTACCCATGAAATAAAGTGGATATATTTTTTCATAAAGAACACTTTATGAAGTAGCTGTAACGGTAAACAAAAAGCACTGACCCACAAAGGTGTTTGAGAGTGGCTTATAGACAATAATATTCCAAAGGCAATATAAATTGCTGCCAGTGGGGATTTTGCTTGACTTATATAACCAAAAAAGGTCAGGATTTGGTGGACAGAAAGCTGAGCTCAAGGGACACATTATAAAATTATGATTACTGATTCATTTAACAGATCTGAGCCATTTTCTTAAAACAGGAGACCATAATTACATAGAGGACAAGACACTTTAATGAAAGACACTGCACTGCCCATAGTTCTAATTCTTCCCTAATGAATCCATGGCCAGAAAAAAAAAATCAATCAATCAATCAATCAAACAAACAAACAAACAAATAAAACAGATCCTTTGAGGAGTAATGAACACTGTGGCACCTTGGTTCTCTTGTTAGTATGACAGTGTGTGAAAGCCAAGTAGTACATGGAGTCCTAATTCATGTGTGTCTAACAGTGGGTCCAGTGGGTCCACAGAACCACCCTGTAGTTATTTATAAGCATGACATTTCTTTGCTTACCTACAGAGTAAAAGTCTAATGGCTGGAAGCTCAAATAAAAACCCATGAAATTATATTTGCAACAGCATTCACAACAGTAAATCAGAGCAATATTGAATCTCATATAGAAGGGTAGAGATTAGTGATGCTCTCAATGCCTTAAATGATGTAGGTGGTTTGTCCCACTACTACTCTCACTTAATTCACCATTCTGGCTGCTAATAATATAGACGATAGTGGTAGATTATGGTGTTTTAGTATCTAATTGATGAAGTTACATCATCAACTGCAGTTGTTAACTGGATTTGGTAACTTTACCTGAGAAGGGCAACATAGCCATGGGTATTTAGTATGTGGCATTCGATTTGACTAATATTGAGGCTTTTATTTTCCCAATCCCAATAAGCAGAGATGACACGAAGCAGTTTTACATACAATATTACCTAAGAGATATAATATCTTGTCTTTTCTATGTTACATTATAGACCAAAGTGATCTTGATTGTCTGATTATTCCAAGCAACGAAATTTGGTCCACTATTTTGGGGCAATATGTAGATAAGACCTGAGGAAACAACAGTGCCAAGTACCTTAGGTGTTCTAATAATACATATGAATTCCTGAAGGTAAAAATACATTTTCCAAAGGCTTAGAAACCTCTCACAATGTTTTAGGGGTTTGATGATTTGGAAAATACTGATATTTTACTTCCAGAATGAAGGGCAGTAAATAACTTTTTGTAATTGCTAAGCTCGCCCACCCCCCAACAAATAGTTTTCTTATCTGATGCTTTTGGATCTGAGGCCTTTCTGACCAGAGAAGAACTGCACCTTCCTGGATTATCCTAAATCTTGTATACAGCAAATGACTCTCTGGTGAGCATGCCTTCTATATACAAACAAAACAATGCAGCATCTGTATCTTCTAATTTTCTTTTCTATTGGGCTCTTGTAGTCAGGGTCACTATTTCCCTACCCTAATCACCTCAGGGTCAAGTATCAGACAACTAGGGACAGTCCCTACACCCCAGAGCCTACTAACATTATTCAAACTTTCCAGTCTTAAAACTGATTAGATTGTTTACTTTTCCTTGCCCGTTCTTTCCTGTGAAAACTAGGATAAATGTTCTCCCACAATTACACAGAATTTACCTACTTCGCCACATTGACTAGTTCTCCCCAAATGTGCCTTATTTCAAAGTAAATAAAAATATATATATATACACACCAATATTTTATCCCTGTGAATACACTCACAGACACTAATTTATATGAAGTATGATATTTTTTATTTACTAAATCAAAAATATTGCATTCTTGACTAATAGTTATAGAAAATATGCTATGATCATATATCGCATGCATAACTTTTTTCAGGGATGTGATATTAAACCGTTTCTTGGCTCATCAAAGAATTTGGAAATGTTTAAATAGTAATGCTGACTATTCTCTGCTTTGTTCAACACCAAATGACATAGGCTATTTCTTGGGGTTTTTTTTTTTATCCCATTTGCCAAGAAATTGCCTTATTGCTTAATCAAACTTCCCTTAGGTCTTTGGCTAATTTCTATTGTTGTATGAAAAATAAGCAGTGATTCTATAAACATTTATTGCAGTGGTTTTAATGAGTACACTTTATTACAACCCCAACTCTTTAATTTGTTTGGCTTTTAAGCATTTGACAAATGATCCTTTAAGGGTATCTTTTCCTCTTATGTATAAATTGTATAAAGTATTTCATGCTATCAGATGTGGTGGCACAGAGGATAGATATAAGCTGCTTTAGGTTTTTCTTTTCTGGAAAAGTGCTTTTATTCTGCTGTCAAATAACCATCACAGACATATTTCCATGTCACCAGGGGCTAATGGCTTTTTAGATTTTAAGCAATTCAAAGACTTCTTTATTTTCAGGGACTTGGATAAAGTAAGTTAAAACACATTACAAAAAGATTCCTTTTGCTTTAAAATTTGGCACTTCAATGTTCCAATTTTTCTCCAATGGGATTTTTTTTCCAATTTAAAATTATCATATAACATGTATGCTTCCATGACTCATTTTGCTCTTTTCCCTACAAAAATAAGAACTAACATAAATCATCAATATTACCACCAATATTAGAGACTTAATAGAGAAAACAGTAGGTTCCAATTGGGTTTTTAAACTTACAGGGCATAGTAATAGTAAAACGAAACAATAAGATTAATTGTGATAGGACAATGTGAAAATGTTCAAGGAAAGATTCAGTGATGAACTAATATTTAAACTGAGCTCTGTGAAATTGATGGCCTCAGTGCAGGTGTATATATGGACAAAAAGAAAAAAAAAAAAAAAGGAAGCACCTAGCGGCATGACTTTCTTGGAAACTATACATAAGGTACAATTGCTGGAAGGTAGCAAGCGAGAGTCTAGTGGTGGAAACTGAATCTGAGCAGGCACATATGGCAAACTTCCCGGGGCCTGTTATGCATGATAAAGAGTTTAGATTTTATAATAGAGGAGGACAATAAATAATAACAAAACTTACTATATTTTGCTGCCAAAAGTGTGACAAACAGTACGCCAACCGATTAATAAGTGCCATTTCATTTAATCTTCATGAACACCATTCAAGGTAAATATCTCCATTGGGAGATTTTGTTTTGTTTGTTTTTAAAAGAGCTTTTAGTACAATAAATCTTTGCAACTGCTAAATGGCAGAGAAAATAATTTAACCCTGTTCTTCTAATGATTTATAACATTTTTCACTTCCAAATTAGGGCTTTTATGCCAGTGTGATGGTACAAGTACTGATATAAATATCTTTGTGTTATAGAAATAACACGAAAATAGTGATGCAGAAAGGGGAAAAAAAAAGCTAGTGATATTCTAGGCAAGAGATACCGAGTATGCGACCCAAACTGGATAACATGTAAAGCAAAGACAAGACACATAGATATTTTAGAATATATACTTTATGGGGATCGCATTAATGGAACTATGTGAAATTCACAACACAAATATGTAAAATAAAACAAAATACTAAGACTACTGAGAAAGTTAAAGAAGTCTTTTCATTTTGTTTGAGTTGAGACAGAGTGATGCATAAGTACTGTTAAACAGATGACTAGAGAGATGATATTCTACACAAGAAACACAGTCTTCTCCCCATCCCCAACTACAGGGCATTCTGATGCAGTAATATTATGGAGTTCTCACAAGCTAATAACACCTATATGTTAGTCTAATTTTCTTTAAAGCTTCTTTTTTTTTTTTACTGGACTTGTAACATTAGGGTCTTATGTACATAATATCTATATCTGAATTAAAAGCAAATTATAAACTTTGTGAACATCTGAAAGACTAATTTTGTAACATATGTTTGCTGTTGTAGCTTTTAAAATCCCGATATAACATATAAGTATTTTGGACTTGAACTGTAACTCTAAAACATTTCTAACTATTGCCTAAAAGAAAAAATCAATTTTAATCTTGTTTTATAAGTAGGACGTATTTGTGAATGTAAAATTTAGTTTGACATTCTCCGAAAGAAAGTAAAGTTCCACATTTCTAATAGTGTATTTCCCATGGACATAGCCAATATTACTCTTAGTTTGTAGTGTCGCTTAAGAGAAAACACATCAAAGAGAATTTTAAAGGCCTGCAAGAGATGTGAAAATCTAGAGCTTGTGTGAGAAGATTAGAAAAATGTTGAGTGTGTGTGTGGGTGGGGGGAAGGGGAATATAAAATAAAAAACAGAATAATATCAAAAAGCTTTTTTTTTTTCTCCCCTTATTAGAAATGTAAGACACAATATCTGGTTAAAGAAGACAAAAATAGTAGTAAAATTTAATGTGTAAATATGGAGCCGGATATAACATATTGCTTTAAAAAAATGACTTGTACTTGAGGAAAATAGATTTATGCATATAATATACCAGATCGTGTATCTACTGAAATAATTACTGTGACTATTTTATACTTAATATAACTCGAATAAAGTCAAACGATAAGATTAAAACCAATGAACATATATCTTAAGGATAAAGACAGTGTTTCTATTCATAATTGCAATGCTAGCACATTGCTGGGCAAAATAGTCCTCTACCATGACCCATGTTGGGGTACAAAAAAGCAAGGGATCACCCAAATAAAATCAAAGACAGGCAGTAAACATGAATAACTAGGGCGGGCAAAATAAGAAAGGAGAAAAAGGCATATAGGAAAAGCCAATAAAGGGTTATTGTAAAGTTGGCTACCACTATGGGTAACATATTCAGTCCTACTGGTGAAAGAGAGAATCATTTATCTGTTGGCACCTCACTCCTACTGGTTAAGGATTGCCCTGGGGCAGGTGTTGGGGATTAATCGTTCTTAGAAGCATTTAAAGAATATGCAAAAACCAAGTGAGCTCCAGCAGATACACACATGTCTGGAATCATACAAGCCCTCAGGTGGAGAGCAAGAAATATATCCCACATATTTGAAGTGAGGAACTCCAAATGGGACAAAGACTGTACAGAACTGTTTTCTAAAGCTAGGCTGGAATCAAATAAAGCCTCAATTGGATGAGGCCAAGAGATATGAAGCAATGCAGAAATGTTCAGGACAGCCCACTCATTTGACATGTTCTTATCTGCTCATACCCCTGCACCTACCATCATCCCATCCCTGCCCCAATTTAATTAACCATCACCAAGTCTTCAAAGTGGAGATCAGTAAACTCCAGGGAAAACAATGCGGGAAAATCAGTGGAACAAATTATACTAATTCTGTAAGTATTCTCTCTAGTCATACTACCTAAATTATTGTTTTAACTGAATTTTCAAATTTTATGTTGTGTTTTTTAGTGATAGCTATAAATGTATTTTGAATTTCATGAGATTTTTTTTTATTTTTCAAATATTATGCATATCTATAGTCTTTTCTCAAGTACATGTTTTTACAGCTAATATTTTGATTGATTTCTCATTTTAATGTATTGTACATGTGTGTATTTATTGTGATCAGTACCTTGTCAGACATTAGGTCCTTTTCAAAATATCCATTGAAATATTTGGTCCACATTAAAAAGTTCTTGAAATTTGATTCTGTCGAAAATGTCCATGGGCACATTTGGTACATGACAAAAGGTCTAAAATATTTTATCTTGTCAAAAATTTATCGTGAATTAGAAAAAAAAATAACAAATAAAATTTTAACAAAGTTAAATATTTGTATTATTTAATGAATCAAGGACCAAATGTCTCTATGGACATTTTGAACAGGACCAAAATGTCCATTATTTAATAAGCATAAACCTGCCCTTTAATTTTTGTTGAGCATTTGTTACTTTTATAATAGGAAATTTATTTACCAAGAAACTTAACAGCCAAATATAGACTCAAGTCTGGTGAAGTGCTAGAATATAGAGATAAATTATGAATTGAAAGTAATGTTGATGCAGGACAGGGCAATTTTCTTCAAACGGGAGACTAAGCCCTGCACTGAGAGAAGAAGAGGGTCTTTAGGTCGAGGGTGTAGAGAGAATTCAATATACACCCCAAAATTTGGGTTGGAAGGAAAGTTTATTAGAAAAGGAGTAACTCTCCATATAGAGCATAGCTTTCCCTCAGAGGCAGAGATTGAGAGGGACTAAGAGAGTTGAGAACAGTGAGAGAGACAGAGTAATGTGTACCGAGAAAAAGAGTGAGAAGGACTGAGAGAAAGAGACTGAGAGGGACAGACACTGAGAGGGAACCCGAGTGTTTGGGGAATTCAGGTTGTATATCGTTCTTTAGTTCCAGTGAGTTACAGTTTAAAGATTTTGTTTACCCATTTCCTTTGATATGGACACACGGTGAGGAAGAGGGAGAGGAAGAGTATGTAGTATGAAAAGCCTGCTGACAGTTCTCAGCCTTTAATGCATAGGTTCCCCATGGTTTAGCCATAGGGAATGAACAATTTTATTTTACTTAGGGCAACCACTTAAAGACTCTGTTTTTCCTGTTTCCCCTTCATAGGTTTGGGGAATGAGTTGTTAACAATCTCAGCAGAAATCTTACTTTGTTCTGCAGGTGTTCTGTGCCCTGGCTACAGAGGTGATCAGCTTCACAGTCTCTGAATGTAGCTTGGTTTAACACTTTAATTCTCTTGCCTCCTCCCTACATTAATGTGGAAGTTCAAATTAGCTAGATGGTTTACTTACTTAGTAAATTGTAAACAAGAAAAAATGAGTCTGGGCCATTTGCAAAGGTATTGGTAAAAAATTGATAGACTTTCCAGTTGAGAAAATTACCAAAATACAATCAAGTAAAATTACAGACAAGAAGCAAGAAGCTATTTCACTGCTGAGAAAGCCAAAGGTATAGCAAGGCAATAACTGAGTTGATCAGAAACCATAAACACCACATCCACCTTGACTGGTAGGCCAGTCTAGGAGAAGGCTTTTGAATTCCTGTCACATTTTTAATAGTGACTCTCAGAACTGCAAAGTTGGTACTCAGGAAGTACCCTTTTAGGTTTTGAAAAGGATCATGATCCTTTCTGCTGAGATTTGCACATACCCACAGCATTAGTGAAAGATTGGAACATCAAGTTTGACAAATGCCATTGTGCTTCCAATAAGCCAGAATTTTTCTGAATAAGTTATGTTATCACTGCAAGTAGTTAACATACTTAACAAATATTTAAATCTTTGTCTAACAAAATTGTGAAGTGTTTTACTACTTTTATGTGAATATAGCTCATATTTTTGAAGCACTTATTTTGCTTTTTATCTAGTATTTTATTTAATATTCTCAATAAATCTGTTGGATTATATTTGTAAAACTTTATAATTCAAAACAAAAAACAATCACGCTCAGCTCTATAAAAAAAATAGTCCAATTTAAAATAGCTAGAAAGTGTTAGAAGAGGATTTCAACCCAGGAAATCTGACTTAGAGCTTGTACTCTCTTTTATGTTGCATAGATACTTATTGATGGCAAAGTCAATAAGAAAAATATGTTATTTTCTACTGAAATGTTATAAAACTTTTTTTCGTACAGATGAAGATATACATTTTAATTTTGCTATATTTCCAACACATTAGTTATATAATAGAAATAGCCACAATACTATATGTCAGGCATATTAGATATAACTCTCTCTTTTTTTATCCTGCTAAGTATTTTTCACATTTTAAAGATATAGAACACAAAACCCCCAAAATAAATTTCCTAGAGTCACGATACTATTAAGTAGAAGAGAAAACATTTCCACATGCTTTATCTTTTACCACTTTGCCAATATGGGGAGACTCACACTGCATGTAGCTATTCCATGCATTACCTTTTGTCTCCAAGCTCAAAGAGTGCAATGACTCCACTGACTGGATGCGGGGCAATCATCCAGCAAGGCAGTGAACAGAAAAGAAAGAAATGGTAAATTTCATTGCCAAAGCCTTATTAGAGGAATGTGTCTACCTTGCTACATACATGTAAGCTCCAAGTATATCCTGTCTTATTCCGATTTATCTTCCTTTTTAGAAGTGTCCTTGACATTTCTCAGCATATTTACAACTCTTATGGCCATGAGCCAAAGGGAATACATAGTGCATGATTCCAAGAAAAGCACAACGACATGCATGATTATGATTGAGAATTACATTCTTTCTATTTCCTGACCTCATGAGTCAATATAATATTAAATCAAGTATTACTTATAAAATTCTGATTTTTCTGCCCTTTTTCCATATTAAAAATAAGAGACCGAAACCTATAAATAAAAAGCACTTGGTCTTTGGCTTATCTAATCCCAAGCTCAAGGTCTGGGTTACCCAATTAACTATGAGCAAAGCCATGATCACCTTTGTTCAACATAGCAGAACAAATTGTGTTCAGTAAAACTAAATAATTCATCTAATGGAAATTTTTTTTCTGATTAACTTTTTACTCCATCTTAAAAACTCTTCAAGTGCTTTTATCATTTCTATTTAAGAAACTAGTCAGTCCTATATTTTGCTTATCTGCATGAGGCACGACAGGTTTAAACAGGGCTCAAGAAACTGTTTATTAAAGGGTTAGAGAGTAAATATGTTAGGCTTGAGATCCATGTAGCTGCCTTCCACCCTACTCTGGTGTTGTAGCACAAGAACAAAGACAATATATAAATGGCCGATTATGGCTCTGGTCCAATGAAACTTTATTTATGGACAGTGAATTTTAAATTTTGGTTCTGTTTTTTAAACAATATATTACATAAAACTATAAATTGTTGATTTGCCCAATAAATAGAAGGGTGAGCAATATGTATAATTTTGGAGATATAGAATAAAATAAGCATTATTTCAACAACCAGTGTTTATAAATTCTCATTAAATTAGGAAGGCGGATATGTCTTAGCTGAGCATGATAGAAATATTTGTATTTGAATATTTATTTATACAGTAATTTTTGAGAAACATTTAGCTTGTTTTGATAAGGTGAATTGCCTAAAAATAAACTTAGCTTATTATGGCAAAATAATATCTTAATATATAGTAATTATAATAAAGTTGCACATGTTTGCCAGATTTAGAATCAGACCTTTCATACAAACTTAAACAAAACAAAAAGAAATGCACACAAATCTATTGGGTGAAATGGAAGTTTAATTTATTAAATAAATGATCAACAGAACCAAAACTTCCAAAATCACAGTGCAATATCAATGATTGCATGACCCCTAGGTTTAGGATCTTCTGAAAAGCCCAATAAAGAGAAGTGAAACATATAGTAGGACTTCTACTTTTACATTATGTATTTCTCTCTGTGTATAACAAGTATTTCAGAATTTTCTTTAATCTAACAACTATTCTCTATGTATTTACTTTGTATCTTTGTCTATCTATATTAAAATAGGTGATTCAATTTGAGAATAATCAAATGATGTTTTCGATGATATCTACACCAAAGAAACAGGAAAAGAAATGAATTTGTTTATGCAATGAGTAGAATAGATAAAGATTAAAATATTGCCTTCAATTTAATATTCTATAGTCATAGAGAAAGAAGGTAAGGCCAAATATTTATGCAAAAATGTTTATAAAAATTGTGGGGCCATCATGGTGGTAATACAGTTTTGAATCTCTCTGAATCTCCTTGTGAAAATAGATAAAATAATTGGATATCAGAACAAAACAGAAATGAACAAAAATGGGCAAAGTTTGCAAAAATCCTAGGAAAGAATACAAGTGGAAGAGAAAAACCACCAAGAGGCACACGACTTTCAAAGCACCACCATCTTTCTGCCTAGGGGTGAGCACTGAGTGATAAACATGAGAACAGGAAATTTCTCTCTCTCTCTCTCTCTCTCTCACTAGGTAGCTAGTATATATATATATATATATATATAATCTCTATTCAAGAGTTACTATCTACAAAATATTAATGGCTAAATTGAGAATAGAATCTGAAACTTGGGAGGGTTTTGTCTAAACAAATTGCTTGAAAGTAAAGGATCAGCCATAAGGTCAGACGGGGTTTGAATAGTTTCTCTCCAGTGAATACTCAAAAGTGACCAACCAGAGAGTAGTTTCAGGATAAGATAGATTTAGAAAAAACTTCTAGGAATTGAATCAAAATTGCATTGAAAGGACTGTGGAGAAAAAGTAGAAGCAACTTAATATAGGGGGCAGGAACATAACCAAGGAATCTTACAGAATGTCTTCGAGTTTTTTCATAGTATAGATAACAATAGTAGAGCGAGGTCTGTGACATTAGAAAAGTTAAAACACATTCTAAAATTTCAGGAAAACTGATTTCATATAAAAATGATCTATAGAAAATAATCAAGGCCAAAATCTGTACATTTTTACAGGAAAAAAATAACAGAGTGGCGGAATAAAGAAAGAATAGTAGAATTGCATTCCTATAGATAATAAAAACATAACAGTAAGATCTGTAAACGAAAGAGACAGAATTATAAAACTATTTTCTACTACCCAAATTAGCTAAAAATCAAATTACATGAATGAAAAACAGAATTTTAAAATTCAGAAATTAAATCATGGAACTTCAGAAAGTATTAGTTGTAAGAGAAACAAATCAATTCATAGTTGAACACTAAACTTCAATAAACACGCTTTCATATGCAACAGATAATTTCATAGGAGAAAAAAAGAATGTTTTTAAAACTTAAAAGAAATAAAAGAAAAAATAAATAGCTCACTATATTTCTAAAAAGAATGACTAACAACAAAATATATTTTTATAAAATTATTGGGTTTTTAGCAAAAAAAAAAAACTTGCAATAATCTAGAGCAAGAGCTATCAAATTTTTTCATGTAGGGGCCAGGTAGTAAATATTTTAGGCAGCATGTCCAAAGAGTAGGCTGGATTTCACCCAGGGACTACAGTTATTTTGATCCTTGATCTAGACGTTTTAAAGAAAGTGGTATATAAGGAAAACTAGCTTTTCATAAGACTTTTGGTCAGCAATTCATTATGCCAAGAAATGGAATAATATATTTGACTCCTTATTAAAAAAACCTTAAGCTTAGTACTCTATATCCTGTACAATTGGCTCTCAAAGATGAAGAGCACAGACAATTTGTTATTATCAATGTACAAAAACACACAGGATATTTTTTCCATGAGAGCTTCAGAAGAAATCAAGTAGAAGATGAGCTCCACAAAATCAAAATGATTAGAGACCTAAGAACTGCTGTTGAGCCTTAAATATAGACTCATTTGTAGACTACAGTAAAGTCAGGGACAATAGAGAGTGCTGTATGCTCTGACAGTGTGATTTTACTGTTTTATAATACTAGTTATTACATATACAGGTATATAAATATACAGATATATATTTATATTTAATCATACTAATATATATAGAACTAAAGTACCTTTATGAACCTAGAATACTTTACAGATATTACATATATATTTAAATATATGTAAATTGAGAGAGAGATTGAGAGAGAGAACACTGGCACAGGTGGTGATAGGGATGAAGAGCTTTCTTGATGAAGAGTGGAATACAGAGTAGGTGAGTATGTTGCATTCTTAGAATGATGCTGCCATAGGTTCAAAGTTGAGGCTAGTGTAAAAGCTCAGCCCTATCAAAAGTGTGGAAAAAAGGTGTTTAGTATCCTGCTCACTACTGCTATTGAAGAAATCTCCATGTAATATTTTGAAGTGAAACAAAATTCAAAGATGCTAAGAATTCAGTGCAGCAGTAGATGAAGAAAATAAATTATTTCAATTCTGAGGAAGGAACAAGTCTTTTAGAGAATAGAAAAATATCAAACATTTGTTTGCTCAATAGTCCAAATAATCAGCAGAGGCTGGTCATTGCACCCATGTGAAGAAAGAAGCACAGGTAAGTCAAAAAGTATACTATAAAATGTTAATAAAAACTATAAGTCTTACAGCCATAGCAAATGGTATTTTTTTTTTTTTTAGCTAAAATCTGTGAAACAGTGTACTGGGTTATCTGTTTATTCATTGTGTGAAGATCGATGTCCTTTTATCTGAATACTTTTAAAGTATCAGAAGCTGCATAACTATAATGGACACATCCCAAAGTATAATTTTCTATTCTCAGTTATTTTAGAACAATAAAGAAAATAAAAATATACTTTTAATATAATTAATAGATAATGAAAAAATATAAAAGCATCAATAGATACTGTGTATGGAATACTGTTCTGTGGCAACTTGTTAATTCTGGTAATTCATTATAAAGTATTAAGATTCCAATAAAATCAGAAAAGAACAAAACCTTCCTGGTGATGGAAAAGCATTAAGATCATATAAGAAACTTCTTTCTGAAGAACATATTCAAAAACAAGGGTTTAGTAAAGAATTTCTGAATGACAAAAAAACCTGACACTGTGAAATCTCCAAAGATCTTTTTTTTTTCTCTCTGAAGGAACAAAATAAAAACATTTAACGATAGTGTCTTCTTCACTTCTTTTATTTTTATTTCACTTTGTTCTTATTCATTATTATGAAATCAGAAGAATTAGAAAAAAATAAAGCAAATGAATTTTTTTTTCTGATTTGTTTGAGTGTTCGGGGAGATTAAGCAATTTATATCTCTTCTGAGTAACCCTTCTGTACCTCGTTGGTGAACTGGAACCCTGATACAGCTTAAGGTCCTTATCTGAATATTGAGGAGTCCTGTCCTCCACTCCTGAGAGATCCAATGACATTCTTCTCTCCTAAATGTACTTGAAATGGTATGTGCATGGTCAGGAGAGTACAACTGCTGGTCATTTGGGACTACTGGGATATCTAGGCAAAAAAGAAATTCACCTCTCTTTATAATGAACAGTTCAAAATGTTCATTCTCTATATCTGTCAGAGCATCTTATTCATCATTGTTAGATACAGTTATGCGAGTACACACCTATACTCTATGCTTCATGAGCTAACTTCTACTTTGGAAACAGGCTTCTACATAGTCTGTGGTAGCAGCAGAGGTATTTGGGGGAAGAATGTGACTGTTTTCTGGCCTTTCATTCCACCATTTAAGAAAGTGTCCTACTGAACTCTTTTAGCTTATCCTCCATGAAATTGGAAGAAATCTATCCTTCTTTGGTAATAGATATATAACCAGGAAATATATTCTTTTCCAAATATGTATGAAAACTACAAATGAACTTTCACCTAATTCAATGAAGTCTGAAGTACCTGCAAAAACTGTGATCCTGTTTTGAGTCTTTGTGCCATTTAAATCTTAAATCCTCTACAAAGTGATTCTTTAGGATCACATCTGCAATCTTTATTAGAGGTGAACACAACTGTGTCATGATACTATTTTTAATCAGAAAGCTAGGTAAAGAACTGATCAGGAAAATCCAGGAGCCTTACTTCATTTTTAAGATTTATCTAGAAGTATTTAGAATCACAATTATCACTGATCTGTGCCATTTTGATACTTCTTTAATAAATATTGTCTTGATGCATTTTTTGATCCACTCACTTTGAATAACCATGCCATCATTCATCAAAGCTCAACCTAATTCAAATGTTTTTTAAGATATATGCCCAGAAGAGATCTAGATGTTGGATAAGAGCCTCCCTTTATGCCAAAGGAGGCACTTGAAAGATCTTGAAAACAAGCCCTAAAACTTTTCTAGGTTCGGAATGAAGCCTCACTAAAAAGAATAACAAATATTCTTTTTGATACATGCTCTGGGATGTTCTATTCTATATCACTAATGTAATAGATTGTGATACTTAATTATTCTACTCATAATTGCAGGAAAATGCTACAGAGTAATATAGTCATAGGATATGAACCCACCCTCCTCTCTCTTGCACTCATGTAGAGATATTTGAATTGTCTGAGAAAACATCCTTCTCTAATTTAAGTTATGGTATTATATCTTTGATGAACAGTTTCCAAGATGCTGCTTTTAGTCTTATGAATGGATCTAGTGATGTAAGTTAAAGCAGGGTTTTTTTTCTCTTCTACTTTATTATGCAAATATTTCTAGAATATCTGCCTCTGAAATATCTATCTGACCTTGGGGAACATTCAGAAATATTTCATTAATGAACAGCCATCTTAAGATCTCTTTTACTCCACCTGATGTTACTGTTGAAATATCATACCTTTCAATAATTATAATGAGATATGTGGTATTTCTTCTTTCTTCTAAGTCAGAGAACAGTGCTTTATATTTACCATGGATTGGTCTCCACTTTTGATATCTTTAGAATCAGGACAACTACATTGTTCTGCTTGTCATTATTGAAGAGTCTTTATTATATTTCATTTTATCCCCTTCCCTCAAAATACAAATATCCCCTGCTCTCTACTTCCATGGGTGAAATAATACTTGGGTATATTCTCCTTCTTCTTTTCATTCTAAGAAACATTTTGAAACTTCTTTCTCTGTTTTGGTGGAACAACCTTAAGTTCCTGGAAATTATGTAAGCATGTGAGTAAATGCCGATCTATCATCTCTGCCCTGGTGGACTTTATTCTTACAGTTACTGCTAAGGCTTCTATCCCAAGTGAATATCAAAACTTTTAGACTATTTCATTTACACGAAGAATTGTGTGCACTTCCAGGTTTTAAATGCAATTTCGCTTTGATTAGTAAAGATGTTATTTCTTTTTAACTTCTCTTTTTTCCCTGAAACTGTTCTTTTTTAAGTAAAGCAAACTATAAAATTTAGTTCAAAACATCTCTTGAACAGTATATACTTGAGGTTTTTTTTAGTGTCTAAAACAAAATATCTCATGGTTTTATTTTCAGTTAATTTACCAATTACAGAGATTGCAGTGTTTCACTTGTCATGAAAAGGGTAAATTTTCCCCCTTTAATTCTTACATTAAAAAGTTTTGCCAAAACAGAAGGAGAAAGACGAAGAGAAGGGATTCAAGTTTGGATAGCAGGATTATTTACCCGTAGCATCCAAATCACCACATCAGTCTTTCCTATTTAATATTTCAATTTTGACTTTTTATAAATGCCTAAAGAAGTTCCTCCATGCTATCTTATTTTTTTAAATCCCTGTTAAATTTATCACTAAATCACTTTGTATCTAGATTCATTTAACATAAAATACATGAACCTAGCAAATGTGTTAGAATATAAATTATTTAAGGATGAACACTCTTACAGTTAGATTTTATTAAAAGCTGTAAGTATTTAATGTATTTTCTTTAAAATATTGCTTGGGATGCAGCATCTCATAGGTTAAAAATATGACTTCATAAAATGGACTATTATAGAAGAGTATTACAATGAATGTTTAATTCCATATTTTCTTAATTTACTTGAAATAGTATTTCTTAGATTCTATTAGAAATAATCATTATAACAAGTCAAATCTCACAGATATGTCTGTAGCACTTAAAACTTTTTTATTCCAAAGTCTGAAGAAAAATTAATAAAACTCTATCATTCACAAAATACTTTAAAATATCTGCTATATTTTCAGGTACTCTTTAATTTTACTCCATTTTCCTTTTTTATTTTTTTTCCTTTTCCGTGGCATTATTTTGCCTACTTAAATAGTAAGTGTAAGTTTCTACAGTATTACAGAATATTTATGTAATTTTATATGCAAATCAAAGGTTGCTAAAGTAAGGGTTGAAGAGCCTATAAAATAAACATCTTAATAATTGATTTTTTGGTGGGACTTTAGTTTTTTGTTTAATTTTATTAAATTTTGGGGTTGAAATTTGTTAATAAAATTACATTTCAAGTATACAATTCTATTATACATGATCTATATATTGCATTGTGTGCTCACTGCCCAGAGTCAAGTCTACTTCCATCACCATATATTTGTGAAGATAAATCTTTATTATTTGCTAAATCAGCTTCCTTCGTTGCAAACTTTTTATAGTATTGGAAAAAAATCTCTATTGGACTTTATGTCTTCTTATGAATGTGGAAGAGTTAGAGAGAGAAGTTCTTTGATGTATTTTTTGAAAATTATTTACTATTTTTTAGACCTTGCCCCCTAGCTAGTAATATATTCTTTTTTCTTTGTAAAGTTTGTGACAATTCTTTAGATGGTTGATGATCTCCATATCATTATCTCTGTTTTGACCACGTAGAATGATGGTGATATTTCACTGTTGAAAATGACTGTTACTCAACCACTGTTTTTTTCATTTGGAGACAACATAGCACATCAACAAGATACATTACATATTATCTCATGGATAATAAATTAAGGACTTTTTAATGATTGATTTTAAGACATAATTTTCCTTAATTCACTGACTTTATTAGAATTTATTGGACTTGAACAGCAACATTTTCTACCTAAACTAAATTATAAGTATAGATGTAATTATGAATAATATCTTATAGGAATAAGTTGCTTCTGAAAAATATTGATATTTTTAAAAGGTTACCATTTTTTAATTATAAAATTTGTAAACTTTAGGTGAATAAATATCTACATTTTCTTAACATAGGAACATATACCTTCAATAAAATGTTACTGCATCTTGATTCTATATAATTTAAGGTGAGTCAATTTTGGTAGCTTACAGCAAAGATTGATAACCCTTAATCTTTGTTAAGCTTCTTTGTTGAAGACCATCAAGATCTAATTTTTTTAAATCTTAACGCTTGGTAGATAAATGGCTTATGAATCCCTTTCTTTTCTAACTTTTCTAATTAATCTGAATGTCATTTGAGAGGGCAGGGAATAGGAGTAATTATTTTTAAGTCTTCCAAGCTCACCCTTACAAATATGTTTTTTATCAATGTCAACTCCCAGATAATGCCATCTGTGCTAATCCCTAACCCTTTCTACTGTAGTGCTTTAAGTTGTCTTTCCCTTTGATTTATCAGACAGCTGACCCTGGCCTAACCCTGTCAGCTTTAGTTCAGAGGAACTCTCACAAAAGACAGGCCTCTGATCTGACAAATTGATTGGCTGCAAGGAACAGTTTAACTGGAAAAGGATCTCCCTAACAAGTGATAAAACCCTTTTATTCCCAGCTTACAGCTTTGGGTATGTGGGCAGAATTTATAAAATGTCCAACAGAAGAAAACATTATGAGTAATCTGGAAAGCTGAATATAAAAAGAAATAGTAAAATGCCCACAGCTTTCTGATTAATGATAGTCCTGAAAATATCAGCAACTATATTTTATTTAAAAGCCTCTAAATGTGAGTTAATTGAAAATGATCATCTTAATTAGAAAACAAATATTAAAATTCTCTTAGTGTTCAAAGCTGTTTTTAACTGGAGCATAACAATTAGGTATGAGGATAATAAATTGTAATCTCTAGAAAAGCTATTAATCAGGTTAAGAAACAGGTTAACACAATATCCTTTCACTGATGAGGCTGTTGAGTTACTTTTGTACATGGCACTTTGATTTTTGTCACATAATTTCACTATTAGCAATCAAGAGTCCAGTAAATTTTTACCCAGATGGGATTTATGGTCACATTTCCATCAAGAAAAAAACAGAACTTTATATATATATATATATATATATATATATATATATATATATATATATATATATATATATATTTATCCAGAAAAATACTAAACTAATATAATAGTCAAAAGATTTATTCTTTAAAGTGCTTAACTATTTTCATTATACCATACAGTAAAATTAAAGCTATATGCATCTCCCCCCCCCCCCTTGGCATTTCTTTTTTGCTTTTCTTCTTCATTCTTTTTTTTCACTTTCATTGAACTTTTTTATTTTTTCTGTACTCCTACTTCATAAGAGATGTGTGCTGTAGCCAGTATATTATTTTTGTTACTGGATACATTTATGATGACCATTTCCTTCTCATAATGTATGCCCAAACCAGACCAAGATTAAGGATGGAGAAAATGATTATACCCTTTGATGGAAACTGCTGCTTCACCGATTCACCATTGGGAAGCAATAGGATACATGTCTTCAATTCTCTCTCCTTCCTGGGAGAAGGATGTGGGGCCTGGAAAGAGGGAAAGACATCCTGATGTCAGACAGTTAAAAATTATAATAGAAACATCAGAATTGAGAATCTAGCCAAGCAGCAGCAAGAGTTACATGAAAATTCCTATGTCTGTCCTAATAGACTTCCTAGGACTGGGATGACTTTGTATGTTTCCATGGTAGTGAGCCTTGGTCGATTTCTATTTTTATTCTAATTTTGTTCTTTAGCCTTCCTGGCAATCATGTTAGCCATATGATTGTTTTATGTTTCATTTTATTTCTGCAAAAGTTATCCAGAGTAGATTTGTATTATTGGCAGATGAGTGATCAGATTTTTTGGATGAGAGAAGCAAAGATCCTAAATTAACAGTTCCACATTTTAAGGTTAGGTATTTGGGAGGATATTAGAGATGCTTTCCAAGAGTGAATAAATAACCATTACTTGGAATGAGAAAATATGACCTTTTTGGTGACCACTTTAATCTAATTTCTGAGCAGTTTAAAAATATTATAAACAAATAATAAAAAATAAACTCAACATTGTACCTAGCATAGTCTTGCATACAGTAACTTTGTAATAATTTTTTTAAAGCTTGGCTATTACCAACATGTAAAATTGCTTCGTTTTTTCAAGTCAGTTATAAGGGTATAAAGTCAGACAATTGACTAGACCACTTTCAAGCCATACATTAAATAAAATATCTAAAATTATCCGAACGAATTGCTGATATTCCCTCAATAACTCTGTTTTTAAAAATATTTTAGGTTTTTAAATTGATAATATATATTTTGATTTTTCAGTTGTAGTTGGCCTACAAAACTATATTAGTTTTTGGAGTACGACATAGTGATTAGACGTCTATATAACTCGCAAAGCAATCACTCCAATAAATCTACTGCCTCTCTGACACCATACATAGTTATCACAATATTATTGGCCATATTCCTTATGCTATACTTTCTATATCTGTGACGATTTTATAACCATCAATTTGTACTTGTTAATTCCTTCACTTTTTCACCTGTCCCTCCAAGCACCCTCTCATCTGGTTACCCTCGAAATGTTCTCAGTATCTACGAGTCTCTTTTTGCATTGTTTGTTTGTTTGTTTTGTTCTTTAGACTCCACATATATGTGCAGTCATATGACATTTTTCTTCCTTTATCTGACTTAGTCCATCATGAAATATCTTTTCCCATCCCATTAGTTTTAGTCTCTGTGTGCTTTTTAATGTGAAGCGAGTTTCTTATAGGGAGCATATGTAAGGGCTTGTTTTCTCATCCATTCAGCCACCCTATCTTTTTATAGGAACATGTAATTATTTCATTTGAAGTACTCATTAATAGATGTGTAGTTATTGCCATTTTTTGTTTATACTTTTGATACACGTTTTTTTCCTCTTCTTAAAGAAGTCTCTCCAACATTTCTTGTAATATTGATTTGGTGGTGATAAACTCCTTCAGTTTTTTCTTGTTTAGGAAGCTCTGTCTGTTCTTCGATTCTAAACAATAAGTTTACTGAGTAAAGTAATCTTGGTTGTAGGTCCTGGGTTTTCATGACTTTGAATATTTTGTGTCAAGTCCTTTTGAACTATAAAGTTTCTGTTGAGAAATTGACTGATAGTCTTATAGGCATTCCTTTGTATGTAAGTAATTGCTTTTCTCTTGCTGCCTTTAAGATTCTCTCTTTGAATTTGACCTTTGACATTTTAATTATGATGTGTCTTGGTGTGGGCCTCTTTGGGTTCATCTTGTTTAAGATTCTCTGAACTTCCTGGGGTTGTATGCCTATTTCTCTCACAAAGTTAGTAAAGTTTTCCATAGTTATTTCTTCAAATAGGTTTTCAATTCCTTGCTCTCTCTCTTCACCTTTTGGTACTTTTATGATGATAATGTTGTTACGTTTGATGTCTTTCCAGAGACTTCTTAAACTATCTTCATTTTTTGGATTTATTTTTGCTGTTGCTGTTCTGATCGGGTATTCTCTGCTACCCTATCCCCTATGTCGCTGATTCGATCCTCTGTTTCATCCACTCTGTTGATTCCCTCTACTGTACTCTTCAACTCATTTATATTCTTCATTTCTGACTGACCTTATTACATTGTCCATCTCTTTTTTTATACTTTTTGTCTCTCTGTTAAAGTTCTTACTGAATTCATCTACTCTTCCCCTAAGTTACTTGAGCATCCTTATAACCAGTTACCCAGTGTTTTGAACTCTGTATCCAGTAGATTGCTTGTCTTCATTTTCTGGAGCTTTGTTCTGTCCTTTCAAGTGGAATATGCTTCTTTGTCTCCTCATTTTGTCTGCCTCCCTGTGTCTGTTTCTATGTATAAGTAGAGCTCCAAAGTCTCCTTGTCTTAGTAGAGCAGCTCTATGTAGTAGATATGCTGTAGGGCCCCTTGACACAGACCTAGAAGGGGGTCCATCTGCAGGTCAAGTTCTTCAACAGCTTGGGCAGCTCTAGGGCCACCCGAAAAGAGTCACCAAGCAATCCACATATAGTTGCCACTCGTGCTGAGCTTATTGGTGTCCTGAGGGACCAAGTCAGAAAACAAGGCTGTCTGCCACTAGTGTGGGGCATGGGGCTGCTCAGCAAGATGTACAGGGAACACTGATTCCAGATACTGCTTCTTTGGGTTTTGTGAGCCTTTGAGAGACTTTTTAAAAGTTTGTAGCAAGAGCTAAAACAGTCCAATTGTATGGAATAAATCACTAGAAGCAGCTTGGGTGGGCCCACCCATGGGGAACAAGTGGGGAACATAGAGTCTCAGGAAATCCCCTGGGTGGAGCTATGTGTGTTATCCAAGTTGATAGCACCTGAGTCTTCAGGCCAAGAGTGGGAGGGGCTCAACAAAGAAATAATGGCTTCTGCCTGCACATCTGCCCAGGAACAAGCCACCCTATTCAACCCTCTTCCTGAAGCCCAATAGCTCAACAGCTCCCCATATGTCCCTGGTGCCCCTTGAACAGCTATTCCAGTGCTGGAGCTCAGAGCAAGTGAGTCCATCAGTGAGTAAGACTGGGCATGGGCCCTTTAAGAGGAAGGTTTTTGCTGCCTGCAGCCCTCTGTCTCACACAGTTGCAATATCTGCTGGTTTTTACAGCTAGAGGTTGTGAGGACTTCTTTTTTCTGGCGTTGGAACCCTGGGCTGGGGAGCCTAGTGTGTGGCTGGGACCCCTTACTCCTCAGGTGGGGCAGGTGGCTCTGCAGCCAAGATAGACCTCCCAATTCTTGATTGCCTCAGGCAGTTGTGGGACCTGGCCATTTCTCATCTCTGCCCCTCCTACCATTTTGATGTGACCTGTAATTTGAGGTTACCTATTTGAGGGCTTCTGTCCAGTCAGACCTCTGGCGACTCTGCATACTGGTTGTTATTTAGTTTTGTTATAATTTTGGTGTGGTCACTATGGAGAGGCATGCACTGCCTCTATATTCTATGCCATCTGGAATCTTCTCTTCACAATATTTTATATTTTATTGTAAGATTTGATAGCCCTCATTGATTTTTTTCTGAAAATTTATTACTTTTTAGAAATCACCTAATATTTAATACATTCTTTCAGCTTTGTTAAATAAATGGCCACTTCCAGGAAAACTAATAGTGTAATAATGTAAGTGTTTTGTAAATTTTAATTTTTAATTACCTAATATCATGTTAGCCATGTTTTCTTGTTTAGTGTAATGCTGGATATTGGTTTACAAAGAGGACAGAAAAAAAGTTTGACAGAAATAAAGTAAGCAAAAAGAAAAATAAGCTCATTGATAATATGACAAAGAATCAAGGATATTTTCAATTATGTTTAGCATTTTGAAATATTATATAGGAGAAAACAAGGAAATAAAAATACACTATATCTAGTGAAATATGACCCTTGAATGTACTATGTATGTAAAAACAGTTTAGATTCTGTTCTTTCCTCTGTTATATTAGATAGAGTTATTTGGTACAACTCTTAGAGGTTGAAGGTTAGGAAGGAGGATAAATGTGTAGAGCGTGAAACTGAGCCAGTAAGTCAGGACTACTTACACTGTTGGGATTCCTTGTCTATTAAGCATCTCTACTTTATGTGGTTGGAATCTTACCAAAAACCTCACTATTTGAACTTAGTTACCATAGGAGTGGAGAATACTATCGTCCAACCGCCAACATTCAGATGCTCAGGGTTATCTGCAGTCTGTGTACATTTTCCCAAAAAAATAACAAAAGAAAAGGATCCCTGGACATATAGCACTTGGGAAGAATCACATATATGTACTTTGGAGTTGAACAAACTAGAACACTGCAAGCTGAGATGGTGAGAAAAGTTCAACTCTGTGAAATATACACATTTAAAAGCAAGTGTTTTGTTGTTGTTGGTTTGTTTTAAATACCAATGGTAAAATTCTGTTCCTAAAAGAGTACATTTCAGTTGTCAAATAATTAAGTTACTAAGAATAACATTTTCTTCAAGACCATTTTTCCAATTTATTTATTTATTTATTTATTCATTCATTCATTCATTCATTCATTCATTTATTTTTAGTGCCTACAGCACCTGGTATTCCTAGGTGGTCTCCCATCCAAGTACTAAACAGGCCCAATCCCGCTTAGCTTCAGGGTGGCATGGCCATGGACATTTTCAAGACTTTTTTAAATGAGAGTTCACATTTAAATACAACTTGTTTCTGTCTTTGAATCCAACTAAGTGAATATTTAATTGCCCCTCTTTTACTTCTTCCATTTTTCATCTCCTGCTGCTGGCTCAAAACACCTATTTGTAACTGCAGATTTCTCTAATTCTTATGCTTTCATAAAATGAGTATATCTATTTCTTTCTAGCAATCCTGTATTTTCTTTCCCTCAATTCCACAATTGTTGTAGGTAAAAATAATAGTAATAATAGTAATGAAATTTAAAAAGTTGAATTTTCCTTTTATATTATTTTAATGTAACATTTAGCTGAGACCCAGAGACACTGATATTCTCAAAGAAACTATTTGATTATGAGGATTTCCCTTTGTTTATAAATGTACCTGGAACCTTTTAAAAATACAGATCTTAACAAATTTGCTATGAGAAAAAAATATTAAAATACCAGCATGGCTTGTCAGATGATGTTATTGAAAATGCAGCAAAATATCAAAATACTATAATTTCTTCTTTACATTTTTTATTAGACTACATGTCAAGTCACACATCTATATGTAGCTAGGTATGAAATATGTCTAGATTTAGCCTAAAAGATTTATTTATCGACAAACTTTTTTTTGGAAAAATCTCCTGAACATCTCTCATTATAATAGCAGTTTGGCTATTATTATAAAATATTTTGGTATATATTTATATGAAGATATAATGTTTTTATTTCTTTAATGGAAAATTGAATGACAATTTTTCAACACTAACTTTTTACCGTTTAAAAGCACAGAAATTAAAAACACAAACTAGACATGGATTATTAAAGGTAAATTCTTAAACATACTTTACATCCAACTAATTTTTAATATACTGGTATTTTAATATACTTTAAAATATTTAAAGTTTGCACTGTATAAGCTTCATATTTTTTTATGTTATGTGATTTTAGTGCTGTAGTGGATCATGTTAACTCATTCAGTTATACTAGTTTTGATCTGGATGATTTTTGAGTCAGTCGGGTTATTTTTATCACAGCATGAAATAATTTCATTATAATCCAAGCCATTTGCTTTACATAGTATCAATGTATACATGCCATTATCAGCAAAGATTTTGCCAAATATGCTATGATATACAAAACAATCATCACACCTAAGAAAGTCTTTTGAAGTCATCCTTCCTGAACATTTTTAATAGTAGCTGCATCCAACAACTTCATAGAGGTTTAATCATAATTTCCTTGTACTACTACACATGGGAGAGTTTTTACAGAGAAAAGGTATTTATTTCTACAGTTCTTGATAATCTTTTAGGTACACATATAAATGCATCCTGTACTGAAACAGATTATGATTAATTCTCTATAGTGATGTTATTAAATGGATATATTTGTTCTCTCTACTTAAAATCAGACTTGGGCTATTTAACATCACTAGTTTCACATTTCACTGGGAAAAACCAAACACAAATAGCTCTTCTATCCAGAGCTTTGCCCATGAAATATTTCCTAACAAGCATTGCCATGTCAAATATAAGTGGATTGGCTTTAGAAGATTAGTCAAACTGCTGTACTATTTACCTGTGAAAATTGAGGTCGTGGGTTCACATAACTAAATGAATTCTCTAAGTTGCTAAGTCATATCTAAATGGGTCTTTTTAGAAACAAAAGAGCATTTTCCTGACTTAAGCATGTATTCCCTAAACTACAAACAGTATTGCCTAAAAATGCATACATTTGTGTAAAAAACGGACCCATAATACCTTGTCAATCATTTTGCTATTTTTTACCTATGGGTCAGAAAGTGTTTTACTTTCTGTTTTATTCTATTTTGAATATTATTGTAACAACGAGATGGATCTATGATTATTATCTTTTATATTTGAAAAAGTATGAAGCACGTTTTCAAATGTTTAGTAATTTTTAAAGTTATTTTCTAAAAGTGATTTTTAAAAAGGAGCAGCAACTAAAGAAATAGTAAATTGGTGTATGCATAACTGTTGGTGACTTAGACAATTAATCGGATCCCATACGGGGGAGCACATACAAATTATAATATTTTTATATATTATATAATGTACTCTACAGATAAAACTCAAACCAATTCTATATGTTTTGATATCCTATTAGGGTGATAAAATAAAATACAAATATATTAAAAATATTTTTATAATTATTGATCCAAATTCTCTTGAAATATAACTGAGTACTTTAGACCTGATTAACTTATTGACATATAGGAAAATTATTGTGAGCTGTGCTTGAAAGTTATGGTTGGTACACTTTTATAAGTTCTGGTATCTTCATGCAGGCTTTTAAAAACCTATTTTGATGAATTCTCCTTTCTAGTAAAATATTTGTCAAAGAATACAGCTGAAATTGTCTTTTTGAAGTCATCTCGTCAGGTACCTGTCTCATATAAAAACAAATATAAATCTCTCATATTCTTGAAAATCTCCAGGAAATGAAAATTGTATACTACTCTTTTAAATAAATAGATACAGATTTCTGAAGAATTTTGTTTTAATCGAAATACATAAATTATATCTAATATGATATCTCAGTCACAAGTTAGACTTCATATAAATTTTTTGCTAATAAATCAAGCAGACTTAATTTTCCTATCATCACAATTCAAGGAGAAGCATGAAGACTCGCCCCCTTAAAAAAGCACATACTCAATATAAAGTTGTTGCATGACTAGTTCTCCCTGGGGCAACGCAATGTTCAACTAAATGCTGAAGATACTAGATTGACATGGGACAAGTGGTTTAAGGAAAAAATGTAGTTACAAAGCAGAGATAGTGTTGTGAAATTCAACACCTTGAAGTTACTCAAAGGTAAGAATGTGACTTGATGTCATAATAACGTGACTGGGAGAATATCTTGGTCCTCTAAAAAGGCATCAATGAAGAATCAAATTAATAACACAGACAAAACTAAAAAAGTAAATCTGGCCTTCTTACCAGTGGCAGATTCCACTGATTTTGCATAAATAATCACAATTTTTTTTTTCATACTTGTATTCAACTACAAACTTGATGGGGTTGAGATAAATTTGCAGAGCAGACATATATGTATGTTTAAATTCTTTCAAAAACAGAATCACTTTTCTTTCAAGAAAAAATTATAATTCATATTTACTATTGTTGCAAAACCAGTTTTTTTTTTTTTTTAGCATTTGTCAAGTTATCTTATATTTCAAGATATTGGTACAACATTGAGAAAGACAATAGACCGCAGTAAGGCTGTTTGGGTGTAATTTCCAGCTTCACAAACTTTCTCTAGCAGTTTGAACTGAGGAAAGAAAATAAAAGGCTTTAACCTTCATTTCTTCATTTGTTAAATGAGGATAATAATGGCATGCCATAGTGGAACTTGGGTGAAGATCGAGTGGAATTTAGCGGCATGCTCTCAAGAAATAATGGACAATATACAAATAGTGGCTATGATCACTAGTGCTTTTTTTATTTGAATTTATGTAGAAAAGTATGCATATGTTACATAAACACAAACTATTCTAAACTTATCCTTTTTAAATCATCTTTTTTGTTTGCTTACTCCTAACCACATTCCTGCCCTGTTTACCCAGTAGCATTTAGTAATAGAATGTATCCACCATATTTCTTCACGAATATATAGTTTTATAGAGATTTATATCCTATACATTCATATATACATCAAGTTTGTCAGTTCACAATCTTACAAAAGTAGAATTGCTTTATTTACATTATGCTACTTTTTTCACTCAAAAATGACTTCTGGAAATTCCTCTAGGTCATCTGAGATAGGTCTTGAATATACATGATTGAATCGGTCCTTCACTGAATGCTTAAACAATTCACTTGGCTTTTAGATTTTTACCATCATTACAAAATTAGATAATAAAAGGTTTAAATTTTAATAATTTGTGCTTTTATTTTTATGTTACCAAACCATGTTTGGATTTTCTGTATTGAAAAGCACATACTCATTTAGTTTTAACTGATATTTCCAGGTTGGAGATTACACTGAAATGTAAGTTTTGCAAGGAGCTTTGTGACCATTCAACAATATTGTCCAGGGGTACCAAAGAGCATCCAGCATTTCTGTTATTGTTTTGCAATGTATCCAAAATGCTTAGAAGAGAGCCTACAATTTGTTATGTTCAATACATATTTCTTTAGTAAATAAATCCCACTCTCTGAAGTATTTATTTCTCTTTTTTTTTTTTTTTTACTTACTCATTTCTGAGACCTCTAGGACTGGTTTTATTCATTTGTTCATTCATTCATTATTCATTACATAAATATTTATTGAAAATAAGCATCATGATAATTTTTGGAAATATAATGGTAACCAAAGCATAAATGACCACAAAGCATAAAATCTAGAAGGCTGGGAAAACATTAAAAATGTATTTTATAACATAAAAATGTGCTAGAAAAGGTAAACATTATTACATATTCTATAGGAGAGAGGACACACTTAATATAAAGATAATCAAGAAAATCTCTACAGAGAAGTTGGAAATAGCATAAGTATAGAGTTAATTAGGCTTACTCTTCTCTCTTTTTCAAGAGGTAACTGTTAATAAAAGCCTATAATAAAGATAGAAATATTAGATAAACTAAAACAGTTAAAGAAATAAAAATATATAACTGAAGAAAAGTGTAAAATGAAAAGAATTCTTTTTAAGCTAAAATGGTAAACTGAACAAAGGGTATAGAGGCATTTTGATTTACTTATAAAAGCAGTGTGATATCATTGATGGGACAGATATGATCAGAACTGTATTATTACTCACATTTCTCAGTCGACAGTGTGAAGAATGAATAGAATCAGTGAGAGTACAATATCTACTATGAAAAATAGAGAAAGCATGAAGAAAGCTTATATTTTTCATAAACGTCTTTCTTTTACTAGCTAGATAGATAGATCTCTATTTTGTCTCTATATATGTAACTTACAGAATTATAGTTATGTTTTATCAACAGAACAATTATTATAATTTATCTACAGAATAACATATATTGCTTATTATCTATCTATAGAAAATGAAGATATCAAACATGTACAATGTCTTCAAATTATACAATAAAAGTATTTTCTTAATGTGCTCCCATTTTAGATTTTCCAAAGGAAGAAGTTTTGAAATTGAAGTACATGGAAAAGTCAGTTTTTCAATTATATTTGATTTTGTGCTAATTTAAGGTAATGATTAATCATTAATTATCACTCATGCCAAACAGTTGTCAATGAATACAAAACAGAAAAATTGTGTCAACTACATTAATTTCTATAGTTTTTTTTTTAGTGCCACAGTTATTTTCTCAAAGACACTTTAACAGTTTGACAAATTTGTGGGATGATCTCTATTTCTCTTGCAAACAAAATGCATTTTACGTCTCTTCGAATAACTGCAGTTATTTGATTCAGTATAACAGACTCTTACTTTTTTTCTTTGAATATCATTTGTATATATCCAAAAAAAATCCAAATATAAACTTTTTATGGTTTTCTTAATAATAATATCTCATAATTAAATAGATTGTCATTCACATTGTCTCTTCAAGCAGTTACTTGATACAATTCCTTGATATTAATAACATACTTAATTATGATATACTTACTATGTAGTGAAGCCACCCATATTTAAATTGAATAGTGAGTCTATGTACTCTAAACTAAGAACATTACTTTAATAATTTTTATAAAAATGTATAACATTATTTTAAAGTATTTTATGTATCATACATTTATAAAAACACCTTTTTTCTAACCAATATTGCATTGAAGTAAAATTAACAAATTTTACAACAGTTGTGGTTCTTATGTGTGTTGTTTTAGATTTACTATTTCTCCTCTTTGTTGGGAAGCCTTATATATATATTTTTTTGACTTGCACAGTTGAATAGTATAGCCAATGTTCTTATTTTCACATTCTTGTTTCCCGTTGCATCGAGGTTGCTTATCTAGTGTTATCCTTGACAACTTTTTATTTTAGAATTCACGGAAATTGTACACCGTGTCTAGATTTTACACCATTCTTTTTACACCATTGCAAACTTTAAAAGTATTTTCCTGTTACTCCTACCCACAATTTATGAGACATAACACCATTTTACATAACACATATATCTAACTTTGAACTTGACTGGGTTTTTCTAAATGGTATACTAATCTTAGTGTGAGTAGGCTCTCATAAAGTTATTCTGTACATTTTAATGTTTCTTGTCTTTGAATTTTTAGAACTCCATAACAATGTGTACTTTAGACCTTTGAAGATAACCCAAGCAAAGATTATAATCTTCATATCAGGCATCTAAAAACAATTGACTTTAACTATGAAAAACAATAAATTAAAACAGTGACAGCGAGTAATGTAAATTGGAAATCATTTTTATTTCATTTATTTCATAAATTATTATCTTGTAAGTCTATTTGTATACATACATTGCTTTATAAGT
Organism: Rousettus aegyptiacus; assembly: GCF_014176215.1. Lineage (NCBI taxonomy): Eukaryota > Metazoa > Chordata > Mammalia > Chiroptera > Pteropodidae > Rousettus > Rousettus aegyptiacus. The sequence goes on from NW_023416307.1 coordinate 73,817,450, forward strand.
GTCTACTTATATACATGCATTACTTTATAAATGTGTTGTCTAGTGCAGTTACCACCAGGCACATGCAAATACTGAAACATTGAAATGTAGCTAATGCTATTGAGAAATGGAATTTTCAATTTTATTTTTTGTTAGCTAATTTAATTTAAATTTGAAACCTGAACTTGTATAAAACAGTTTTTCAATTAAAAACAAACTTATAGTTTTGATGTAAGTCACCTTAGTCATTGCATTATGTGATAGTATGATTGTATTATAACGTGTCAGGTGTCCGTGTAGTTTCTAATATTACACATAAATATATCACTGTTCTAATATGTGTCATTGTATTACTTTGAGTCAAATGATTCTTTTTAATATAGAAATTTAAAAATGTAAAGTGTTTATTTTATTTTATTTTTTCAAAATATGAAAAGTTTTTTTCAATTTTTTAAAATAATAAATATATCTACCTTTTCAATATTGAGACATTTAATCAAAGAATTAAATACATTTTTATTTATGCTTCTTTTTACACATCGAGTCAGCAGTTCTCTAATTTTTGTTTATAACTGTTCCAACTTTTAGAAAAATCTAATAAAATGAATTAGAATATTCTTAATCCCAAAAGCATAAAACTGACAATAATTTATATTTTGCCATTTAGGAAAAGGAAGTCAACATTAACTACATAAATCAATCCTGACCAGGGAAGACATTTATAAGCAATTGTAATACATATACATTGCAAATGTAATGGAACAAGCCTATAATTTAATATCAGGTATTCTGACTCAGTGTAGAGCAGAGCTCTCTTCAGGGAACTGTGAAAAATGGTAAGAAATGAAAAACCTGTAAAAATATAAAAGATGGGGTTGTTTGACTTATTCAAAAGAAAGACAACTGATAAGTTATGTAGATTTGCCTATTCTTCTATTTTAACAAGAAGACTGGTTTTCAAGAAGTTGCCATAACCATATTTATAAGCCAAGGATTGACGAAATAATGTTTAATACAGTCATCCTTCTATTCTTTTATAAAGAGTCTAAATATTGAAAAATATTTCTTGGTAAGTTTTGATTATAATTCCTTCAAATGAAAAAAACATAAGAATTTTCTTGCTTTTTCTTTTTTAAAGTATCATTTGAAGAAAATTTTCATCAATTTGTTTTGAAATTATGCATGTTTTCTAAAGGAAATTTCTTCATGATAACATACATATTTATTTTCATTCTGTTATTTTCTGTTTCTTGGTTGTGAAGAGAAAATTTAAAAAAAACTTTTTGTTTACTAC